>NC_140919.1:18384143-18984143 GCF_045865225.1 Trachurus japonicus
ACATGATGATCTTAACAACATGTATGGTGAGTTCAGGTTCCCTGCCTTTATTTCTAATGTAAATTTTTTTTGTCTGAGTATGTTTTTGTATTTTATCTCCAACAAAAGTGTAAAACTGCATTGTTTCTCTTGAGTTGTGGATTTCAGAAAAGCATCACATGGCTGTGGAGTAGGATCAAGTAGCTAACATGTTAATGACGATTAGAGCTGCATGCAGTAATGCTTTTGATTTCATTTGTGGCTTAAAGCTGGACGAGGAGGGTGCAATGATGTCAGAAATATGCACAATTTGTCTTTCTCATTTCAGATTGGTTCCAGAAATTTTTTAGACAAAGAACATCTTCATCACCACAACATGAACAAAACGTTAAACTGACAAGTGCAACGACACTGTCTTCCTCCACACCATCACTCTCAGCTTCCTCGCCCTCTCCACCAACAAAGACGAGTCCTTCCAAACCTCAGGAGCCCCCATCAGTTCTGAGCTCACAGCAGAGATTGAGACTCAAATACGACTTGCTCGTGTGCCATAGCGACGCCGACAGCGACATCGAAGAGGCCCAACGACTGGTGTCCTTCCTGGAGGCTTCACCCCGCAGCCTTAGGTGTTTTCTGTGGCAGAGGGACGTCGGTGTAGGAGGTGCAGTTTTCACTGAATTCTGCCAGGCTGTGCAAGAGAGTCACTTGCAGGCTCTGCTTATCACTCCAAACTTCCTGCAGGAGGAGTGGTGCAAGTATATGATGCACCAGGCTCTGTCAGAGGGGCCGATGTCCAACCGGTTGATTCCCCTCCTGCAGAACGTGCCTCACTCTCAGTACCCTCAGGAACTGAAGTACTGCATCTACATTAACCTGAGCAGCAACAGCGCCAGAGGCTATAACCTCATCAACAGGACTGTTCTCAAGTGTGAGTAATGCTGAAAAGTATGTGTTTGCTGGTCCAGCTCCACTCACAAGCTTTCTGTCATGATAAATTGTTTTGTTTTCTTCTCCTAACACATGTCAACAGCCCAAACAAGGCCACCTTGAGGAGAATCCAATCTTTAATGCTATCCTCATGTTTTCTTCTCCAGACCTGGAAGACCTGGTTAAAAAGGAGAAAGCGCATGACTGCAGCATGGGCAGCTCTAGCTCTGGTGGGGAGGGCAGCTCAAGGGAAGAGGGACCGATCCCAAACAACGACCCCGCTGAGACGTAAACTCCACTGGAAGTGATGCACAGGAGAGATAAAAGCGATAATGACATTTGCTCTGAACATTCACAGCAGTAATTAAAGAACATAATGAAGGACAAGAGCCTCGGAGTGGAAAACAACACTAACTGCACATGACCGAACTTTCACTTAAGCTTTTCTTACAATATGTTTTGTGATCAGAAGGAAAGTGATGGTACAGTATGGCCGCTCGTCTTGTTTCTAGAGAAGTACAGTTTATGGTGAATTGGTTTACAACTGCAAAGTGCTACTGTTAATAAGCCCATAATGTGGCAATTCATGCTTGGGTTTTGAATAAAGGGAACTACAGCACAGTGATTCTCCATTTGACACAATGACAAACGACAGTGAACTGGAATAGTATAATATATTGTGACATACTGGCGTCACATAGTTTTTTTCCCCACTAGGGGGAGTATTTTACAATCTAATTGAGAGTGCTGGAGAGGAGCCATGACTCCTCTTTTCTTGCATGGGTGTGTGTGTATAGTGAAAGTAAAAGGGAAATACCCACCCAGAGGAAATGTAACAGGGAAACTTCATATCTCTGTAAATATGAAGAGATATCGGAAGGATGGTTCTGGTCTGCTGAGTGGTTTTTATGCTCAGCTAACTGAAGCAAAGTCTCGACATGTTGAGGTAGTGGAATGAACACCCTTTCTCTTCCATCCAAAGAACAAACCTTCAGTTTGGTTTTTTTGGTTAGGTATGATTTAATATCCTCTGCAGGGCTTTACCTTGTTAATCAAGCATGCTGCCATGCTTCATTTCAGTCAGTTGGCATTCAGACCACTCAATGAAGAATATCAGGTATTCATGGAGTCAACTGGAGCATAAAAGTTGTGATCCTACACTTGCATTTATTATTTATTTATTTTTGACACAAGCAAAGGTTTATTTTGATTTTTTACATGAGGCACTATCTGCCTCCAAGAAGTGCTGCTTGTTCTCTCCTCCTGATTTTTATTAATGCTGTATCATCCTCCCATTTTCCCCTCCCCCCTAAGCAACAGCAGACACTCAGGACCACAATAAAAGACCCTTGATAATCACCTCTTTTGTGGCAAGCCAACATTGTAACAGAAAAATTTAGACTAATCTCTGAGAGGCACAGATGTTCTATGAGGCTTTTTTTTTTTTACCACAACAAATCCTCCTCCAGATGACACACACACAGGGATATCTGAACGCTTAGAGAAAAGCAGTATCATGGGGAAATCATAATAATTTATCTTACATGAAAAGTCATTACGTAAACACATCTTTCATGCCACTGATAGACAAAATAAGGTACATGTAGCAACAAAGTACAGATATCTTCAATTTATTAAAGATATATTTACAATTGGACAAATCAGGACAAGGTTCACTGTCCAGATTGATGATGTTGATGACAAACATGTTTTCCTTTATAGGCTACAAATATGGTCGCATACTGTATTACTGTAGATCATTATCATTTTTTACCTCACGGACATGATGGTGTTATCAATCTCATCTAACTCTTGGTGAGGAAATGCACAGTCTACACCATTGTCCCAGAATGTTTTACTATCCCTTCAATATACATTAAATGAACCCCAACAGCTTAAAAAAGCAGACTGTACAGTTACCAATTATCAATATTAACTAGCTGATCAATTGAGGTTGTTTGGGATTCTGACTTGACCTGTCCAGCCCCTGACCCTGCACACATAAGCAGCATCGCTAATGGAGTTTTAAGCTATAGGCTAAATCTCCATATAAACACACATGGGTAGATGCTACAGTAGCATTACTTTAACCTCTTCATTTATGTCATCTGGGCATTGCCCACATGACTTTTCATGGTACATGGTTTAGTACATGCATGGCCAATTTATTTTTTGTCATAATGACTTTTCTCTATGAGTCTGGTCTTTGTTCTAGAGAATGCACATTTGTAGAACTAAGACAGGACTGAAATATTAGGATTTTTGGTTGACTAAAAAAGAAAATGAGGGTGTAGAGGTGCAGCTGACTAAATAAAACTAAAACACACGGACTGCCAGGATTAAGACGAAGACTGAATTAAAAACTGACAAAGTTAACACCAGCTGAATATGGGAAAGTCCCTGTGATGTGTCAGCATCTCAGCACTTTCACCATGATGCAAGAGGGGAAAGGAAGGAGAAGTGGAGGCCTTGGGATGGCGAGCTGGTGTGCTGAGCAGCGGACCACCAACAGTATGGAAAAGCACTTAGCACTAGTCACTATGGTGGTCTCTCCCGGGTGCGGTGGTACTGACCTGGATGGCTCTGTCTGTCTGTGTGGTGAGTAAATTCAGCTTGCTGTGCTGAGTAAAGGCAAGCAGAAGATCCAAACATGACACCGGGTCAATTAGTTGTGAAACTGAGCCAAACAGGGAAATGAGACACAAGAAGGCTGTATGTCAAATGCAAAAGAATAATTATACATGCAAAAATTTAATTTGACTTTTAAAACCATGCCCATGTAAATCTAAATTAAAACTTTTTGAACCTGGTAACATCGAACCGCCTCTGACAGCTGCTATACATATAATTGGTTTGTTTGTGTGTAAGTGGAAAAAACATAATAGGCTTTATGCAGAGCTCCACTACTTCCTGAACTTAAACAAGCTCCTTTACATCCTGTCTTACATTATTGGACAAACTGATTGATCTGGTGTGTCTGACCATTGTTGTGAGGTCAGACACGACACACCTGGATGAATCAGTTTATCCAATAATGTAAGACAGGATGTAAAGGAGCTTGTTTAAGTTCAGGAAGTAGTGGAGCTCTGCATAAAGCCTATGACAACAACTCAGCTTCATATCTTCAAAAGTAACTGTTTTTCTGCATTTAGTGCAAACAGAATAACCAGTACCCTCTGTATGCAGTGTCAGCCGGACACTGTCCTTGGTCCAGAGCCAGCAAACATTTGCTCTGTGTAATCTTCAGGTTTACATTTGTGCAAAACAATTTTGTTGCCAGCAGTTACATTAGTGGAGATCTTTAGGAAAGGAAATCAAGAATCCAAGAGAAGATTTGTGTAAAGAAAAATAAACCATGAGTTTTAAAATTATAGAAAAAAGAAATCCATGGTTATGCTACTTTGTATATATTTTGTGCAGCTGACATTTATCTTGACCCGAGTTTCAGCCTTTATCTCCTTAACAAACAGAAATTTACAAAATCACAGCCAACAGCAACAAGACTGTCCAGATGTCGGTCCCTCTGGGAGAAACAAGCAGTCAGATTGAGGAGAAATGGGGCAGATCATCATGATTCATCAGAAGATCACTGCCATGGAGAAGTGCATTAACCTGTGTACTTACCAGCACCATCACTTCCAGGCCAGAGGCAGCTTGTGTTTACACGGGCATGTTCGGATTGGATGTGTCTATTGATTGAGGTTCATTAGCGTTGAACTTTGTTGAACGCATCACATCATTGCTCCCCAGGGGGCATTTACTGAAAACACTTGACAATGAAAAAGACACTCCCTTAACAAAAACAAACAAAAAAAGCACACCTCAACCAGCTCAAAAGGTGGAATAGGTAGCATAATAAAGAGTCTGCATATGTTAAACCCTGGAATGATTGCAATATATGTGTGACTACTTTCTTCCAAACACAATTATTTCCCAGACACAGATATGGCTTATCATAGACAAAACAAAAAGTGGATGATAAAACTTGTGGGCAACAAGTTTTTGAGTGTGGGAATAAGGACTATTCTGCTGTCTGGGAAAATATGAACATTAAAACAATGCATCCATCTACAGTATACACACCATTTCAAGTGATGTCCCTCACTTGTGAGCTGTTTGGATAAAAGCATGTCTCATGTTAGTAAATGCAATGACAGCTGATTTTTTGAAAAATTCAATTCTTTGTTAATGTTTAACAAGGTTCCCGGAACATGGTCTCTGATGACTAATAGTAAAATAAAAGCTCAGTTCAAGGATTTGGTCATTCACAGGATGATAAAAGTTCATTCTGTACATTTTGTTCATTTACTCTGAGAACTATACTAAGTAAGGTACTTGTACTTCTTCCATTTTACGAGGCAAATGTTTTTGTTTTTTAATCCACTGTCAGTGTGTGTGTATGTATATATGTATATGAGCCAAATCTATAGATTAAGTTTATTGAATTCAAGCCAACAAAATAAACCATGATTTATTAGGTAAAGCTACTACATAAAGTAGTTCTCATGCTTTGTTATTTCTACCTTTCCTTAGGCCTCAGAAGAACTCTTAGTACCTCTCCCACCAATTTCGCAATGTATGTTCATTTCAGAGCTTTAAAAAAAATCACAGTCAACAGCAAAACTTTCCAGATGTTGTTTCCTCTGGGGTAAAAAAAAAAAAAAAGGGAAAAAAAGCACAATTTGAGGCGGACAAAGCAAATAATTATAATAAGCTGGGCATCACATGAGACATTCCGGCATTCTGCCTTCTTTCCACCATACCACCACCACCACCAGCACCATCCTGATTTTTTTTCTTCTTCTTTTTTTTTTTTTTTTACAGCTATGGTATTTGGATCAGTTTAGTCCAGCCAGTGATCGATGCGCGCACCCATATGCGCATGCGTGTCTGCGTTGAGAGAAAAGGGAACGCGCTGTAACAGTCAAAGCGAAGCAGCAAGAGCTTGCCTGAGGACTTGATGCCTGTCACAGCAACACCACCACCCCATGCTCTGACTGAACGCTTTCTTCTGTTGTTTCCGCTGAACGGTTCGGGCGAGTGAACTTAATACAGTTTGTCATCACACCGCAGTCCTTTCCTGTGATTCGCACAGAACTGCATTTGTCGTTTTCTCCTGGCCAGTCAGTCAGTCAGTCAGTGGCACAAAAAAGCAACGTGAACTTGGTCGAAACATCATTGTACAGTACAACAGGCTCGCTCCATGGATTAAACCTCATCTGTCTGGCAGCACTGCTGGTGAGTAACACTGTTCAACCGCTTTGGAGTTAACAGAGCTGCCTATATTATGTGCACGGGGACTTACAGGCTTGCAGGGAGGCATGGGACAGCTTCTGATCTGTTGCTGCCTAACTGGCCTCATTGGATCACAAGATGCCAAATTTAATTTGCCTGGCACGAGTCTTGATTTCAACATTGATTTTTCCCCCCCTCCATTCTCTCTGCTTGCAAGGGCAGTGGGCAGACTGTTGCTCACTTTATTCAACCACATGCAGTCATTATGTTTCCTGTCATCAGTGGGATTCTGATGTAACTTGAAGTGGAGTTGAAGTTACAGTCTGGCAGTAAACCGTGGTATCTTGGTTTTAAAAGCCATTTCTCAGCAACTCTAATAATCAGGCAGAGATACACAGCAGAATATTTTTGGCCAGTGTTGATATTTTGGGGTTGAGGGGGCTGCCTTGGCACTGTTGCACTGCTATCATTAGCAACATCTCGTCACCAAGAAACAAGATGTGTTTATATTTATTTATTCAGTGTTTTTCCCCCCTAACCTTTTCCTGCAAATGTAGCTGTACTGTATGTCTACATTTTCAAAAACACTGTTTTACATTATTAATGTCTTCATTTGTATCCCTTCATGTTCATTATAATATTATTTTTTCACATCCCAACATGAGACCAATTGACCGGGGTTGTCCCTGTAGGCTAATTGCCTCTGCAGTGAAGCACTGGTCCTTGAATCAGACAGTTGGTTGTGTTCTGGCAGAGAAAGGTGATAGCTGTGCTGATTGTGTCCTCTGGACAATTATTTTTGGCAAGCTCAGTCAGACTTGTGCACTTGTTTGAAGCAAATAATAACCTGTGTGCAACAGAGATTACCATATGAGAACGCCTAAAATGGGTGTGATTAAAGAGGGGGGGTTCATTTATAAGTTGAATCATTTTGCAGTATCAGTCAGTGACAAACTCCTTAAGGAAAAAACAGACATAGTTCATTGAAGACATCTTGTCCTGATAGTGACCTGATAGTGTCCGAAAGGAAAAGATAAATGGTAAAAAAAAAAAAAAAAAAGTCATAAGACATCTCCTGTTCAGCCTGATGGCTTTCAGTAGTCAAATCCTCATAGGATTTTATTTTATTTTTTTATTTTAATGTTTATTTAACAGAGACGATACATACAACATTGCCACAAAAAATGGGAAAATGTGATGCATATACAGTAAGACGTCTAGCTTCAGCTAATTTGCAGTCTTTGTCTTTGGTCAGGCTTTAGAACAGGATAAAATATACTGAATACAATATGCAATGAAACAAATACAGTGGATAATACAGTGAATAGGTGCCATGAATAAATAAACACAGCTGGAAATTTCAGATTAAGTTAAATTGAGCATTAAACATTAGTGGAGTGCTGTATTGACAATGACTTGAGAGAAGTTAATGTTCACATTTCTGCTGCTGCTTGAGCCAATGTTTAATTTTAACACTATGGACATGATGTCCTTGTTCCTGTCTGGACCTGTTGTCTTCACGGCTGGACAGTGAGCACACAAAAACATATATTCTCCCAAAGTCACCGGGGGGAAAATCTTGGTAGGTGTCTGAGGTGAATGTGTAGGCAGAACTTTTGGGAAATCAGTTGCGTAGACATGTGTCATCACAGAATAGGGTGCTGAAATCCAGCTGAACTCATACTGACCTGAGTGGGCAGAGAAATGTTGTTTTATTACACAGTCTACGACTGATCACTTTCACCAAGTTTTGTCTCAGATATTAGATTTTAGTTTGGTTGGTGAAATTCTTGACCATTAAATAGATAGATACTGTAGATGTTGAATTTGTTTGTTTTAGAGATTTGGATTTCAGGCTGTCGTTTTAAGTCACTGTAACATCAGCTACATAAGAGAGGATTTTTTTTTTTATCCACGGATGTTGCATTTAATGGGGCTTAGGGATATTTAGCACATGGCCACTTGCAGCAAACCAGCTAAAACACCATAATATGCCCTCTGCAGTCATGACTCACTTCTGCTTGAATCAATCAACATAGTCTGAAAAATATGATGAACAAAACATCTGCCCTCAAAGCATTGTGGCAAATGTAATCATGCTCTGGTGCACTGGTGTCTGTAGTGAAAGCCCCCAGGTCCTTGAATCTTGGAGCAGGGCTTTCAAAGATTTATTAAATTAAAAGGATGTTGTTGGTTTTTATCAAATTCAGCCTCGTAAGAGGACATAATTACCTAACCTCAAGGTCTTGTTTTGTAGTGGCTAATTAATTGAAACCTTTCTGTTATTCAAGATTAATGTACGCACTTGGCATCCACCTTATCTTCTTAATGTTGGAGATTGGCTATTATTCAAATCAAAGGTTTCACATCTACATTAATTGGGTTAACTGGTTCAGAATAGGAAACAAATAGAACTCAAAGGGGATTAATAGCATAGAGAGAAACTGATTTAATTAATTACATCCTCATCAATACAGATCTTCTAACAGTAACCCCAGAGTGCAGAGTGCAATATCCAGCCGTTAGTGTTTTTCTTACTGCACTCATGTTGATGACTGTGCTTCGCTGACAGAAAGAGATAATACAACAAAAATACTTATCTACACTTGTCATACAGTAGCTTCCAGCTTATGTAGACTGACTGTGTGACAATGACACGCCTAAACTGTCCCATGTCGAAGACTCCTCCAAATGGGGCTACAAAATACAGTCTAATTTCCTGAGGAAACGATGGCTCCATTGGGATGATCCTTTGTGGCCTTGACCTTTCCCAAAATTCATTCATGCTAGCCAATGATGAAAATACTGCAGCAGGAAACAATGGCAACAGAGAGCACAAGGATTACACTTTTAATTTAAATAATGGTTTTGAGCTAAGTTAAATAGGCCTGCTACCAGTGAAACTTGCAAAAAAAGGCAAGGCCTTTAAAAACTTTGAGTTCTTGGAGGAAAAGTTGCATGTTGTTAAGGTTGCTAAGGAACAGGAGCTTGGTGGTTTGTGAAGCAACTATAAGGTGATGGAGGGGGGAAATCCTCTGTGGGCCAGGCAGTGTCATTTAGGTTCAGCTTTGCGGTTTACACTGACTATGAAGGGCCACACCCATGTAGATGTTGGCCTCTGAAAAATACAGCCCCTGAATTGAGATACATTTAGTGTGTGATTAATTGCAAATGGGAAGGAACACAATGTCCAAAGAAATCTCAGTTTATCTTGGTTTATTACGTTATGTGGCAACAATCTCTGATGATCAACTGGAAGTGGAAACTTTGTCTTTCATAGAAGTGAACTGAGGAATTAGGAGCAGATTGATTTCCAAATTAGTAATAGTGCAAACATGCTCAGTCACCAAAGTTCATGCATGCACTATTAGTTTTATAGCCATACAAGTACACAGCAAAGGTTATTCATATTGGAATACAAAATTGTTACCATATACATTTTTACTATTAATTTCATCTAATTAATAATTAGTAATAATAATTCTGATTGAATTCTTGTTGTGAAATACATGTGTTTCGATAGCAGTCATCATTATTGAGTAGGCTAATTGGACATTCCTATACTAAACTACTAAACTAGTGGTTCACCTGTTGTATCCATTTAGCAGCATATACTCAAGTTGTTGTGAAAGTTAATATTACAAACCTTTCTGAAATTCAAAATTTCAACAGACAACTGAACACGTCATATATAGACATATATAGTTCCTTGATGACATAATGGAAACAGAATGAAAAAGAACACAGGATGGGTGGAGATTAAGAAACAACATCAGTTATGGAGCAATTATGAATGAGTCTCAGCAAAGGTGATGCAATGAAGTCAACCTTTTTTGTCTGATATACCACAGCTTCTTGTAAAAAGCACAATGCCTTTTTAGGTGCTAGATGTAATGCATTGTTTTCCAATTGTATGATACCAGTTACGTATATAGAAATGGTCATGGCATTTTTTCTCTACAGATGATTTGTCAATGTTTGAGATAGAGTGGCACAAGACCTTTCACCCACTTTTTTTTTGTTTTTATTAGCTAACTATAGCTACAATTTGCTGTAGCTATTGTTACATTTGTGTAGTTTACTACTCTTACATTTGAGTGTGGTATTATATTATTCTATTATGTTCAGTGTTGCCATAGTTACCTTGAAAAAGCAATCTGATTACTGATTACTCCTTTAAAAAGTAATTTAGTTACTTTACTGATTACTTGATTTTAAAAGTAACTAAGTTAGATTGAAAGTTACTTAATTAGTCACATTCAGCAGCTGCTTACAACGACCCCCGCCGGCTCAACATAAAAATGACAACCGTGTTTAAGGGCAGCATTTCAGGGGTGTCAAACTCTTTTTAGTTCAGGCGTTACAAACAGCAGAATTTGATCCCAAGTGGGCCGGACCAGTAAAATAATAGCATGATAAACTATAAATAAAAAGAACCTTTAATTTCTCCCTTTGTTTAAGTACATTATAAAGATATTTTGAAAACATGTTATGAACAACTTGACATGTAGTGATAAAAATATGTGCAATTTCAAATCACTCCCCGAGATGCAAGAAGAAAGCAGAAATAACCTCTTTTTACTAAGGTAAATGACAAAAAATAGTAACGCACTGTGACTTGGATAAATAACTTTAATCTGATTACTGGTTTAGAGTAACGCGTTACTAAGTAGCGCGTTACCAGCATCACTGATTATGTTATATTATTTTCCGCCAATTTATCCCAGCTGACAGGCTCAACTATTTCACCATTATGTTTACGAAATGTTTATGAAATTGGACTGTTTATTAATTGTGCTAAACTAACTACTTTAATATTATTACTTGGCTATTTAGCTAACTAGTTTAACCACTTACCCATTACATTTTCCTTTTTCTCTCTTTTTCCATTTTCCTAATTATTTGTGCTTTAATACAACCATAATTAGCCACTGATGCCAACCACTAAATTTTAACTTGATTGCTGTCAGATATACTTAGGGGAGACCGGGGCTGGTTGTCACACTTTTTACTCATGTACTAATTGCTCACCTTCAAAAAAAACTTTGAACAGTAATTCTTACATTAAATGAAAGCTTAAGGTCTTGGCTTGAAACTGGTATCCTTTTTGTCTTTAGAACATATTGCAACAAGAAGTAATTCACCATGAAAGACACTCTGACACAATGTGACAACCAACCCCATCACGGGGTCGGTTGTCACAGGGTATGGGGTTGGTTGTCCCTGTGGATGTTCAATAGGGTTTCAGTGATATATTAGGATTTTAAAAGAAGATGTGTAACTTTCTTGTTTTTTAAGCTAGACACACCAAATAACTTTTGAAATGAATACCACCTCTATAACAATCACCAGTGCCCCGAGAACGATCAAATTATCAAATCATTATGAATAAGTTACCTCATTTGGCAACAACAAACAGCATACCAAGAACAGGTAGCCTACATGTCCAATATTATAATAAGACTGAGGCAGGTGATCAGTTCTCTGAATTATCTAATGAGAAGTAAAATGAAAGAATTTGCAGTGCTATAAAATTATTTCACTGTGAAAGCCATTGTCACATGTGTGACAACCAACCCCCAGAGTAGTGAGACAACCATCCCCAACTGACCATTTAACAAACATGTTAAGCTAATTACCACATAGCTTTAGCTTGCTGGCTAAAAGATGACTACAACAAAAACTACCACTTTTGTTTTGTTAATGAGTGTTTTATTGTGAAATGACTAGTAACGTGTAAGCTGTTATTACAAAAACAACACAAACATGAAAAATTACTCTGACCCATAAAAATGATAAAATATATCCTCACCTCAGTGTTTAGTAGGCTATGCATTCAACAAAATGACTAATGCAAAATGAACAGGAAGTCAGGGCTCAAATTTAACATCAACATCATGTCACAGCGCCCTGTAGTGTGGCTGTAATAAGCACTGTGACAACCAACCCCGGTCTCCCTACTACTAGACATTTACTAATTAGCTTACTTTCCCTGCTTTCTGTGTACAGTAACGACACATAATGTTCAGGTGTTAGCTGACTTAATTTGTGGATATGTTTGCATTAATGAGGTCTTTTTCTTAAATTAGTGGAGTATTTCCATGTAACCACTGGCAACTGCAGAAGTCCCCCCTTGGGATATCTTGGTTGGGAATGCTGGAAATGTTTAGAGATATAAAAGCTTTCAGCGTGAGAAACTAATGTGTGGAAATCTCAGAATGTGGAAGATGACAAAGAGAATCAGGATACTGGAGGAAAAAAAACACATCCCAGAAACAAAATTGCCCTCACCATGACCACCACAGGAAACCCTGTAGAGGATCACTGTGTCTCATCCAGTGTATTTTATATTCTACATACATGTAATCATGGCTCCCTTGAAGGTGCCTTTTAACATTCAGATGCATTTAGGAACAAAAAAAGAAGGTTGATAATAGACAGCAATTTCTTTGAAAGCTTTCCTTCATAAAAGCGGTCAAAATGTTACAAATGGGCACTAGATTTAGCTTTTCTGACTGGATTAAAATCTGGGATTATATGTTTTAGAGGTGATTTTCTATTGTGAGCATAACACACATGTGATTTTCTTTGTCTCTGGCTGAGATAAATCAGCTGCTAGGTGAAAGGGATTTAGAGAAGGTCATTTTTATTTATGACTGCATTTTACTTTACCCATTCAGAATCAAACCAGTAAATCTGAGAATATATCTGTTTGACCTTTCCATGTTCAGACATTATTGATGGCACAAGGACAAGTTGTCACAGTGGTTTCTGTGCATCTGTGTGTCATGATATATTCTCTTAATAACTCAAAATGAATACAAAGTTCTAATAATCTGCAGTATTGATCATTGTGAATAATCATTATGTATTTAAAGCAGAAGTAAGCGATCCGGTCGTTTTGGCTAATGCTGCGTTCCAGGCAGGCTTTTGAAACCGTAAATTACAATTTACGACTTTGTAGCGTTCCAGGAAACCTGCAACTCGCGTTTCCCCAACCTATAATGGCCACTCGTAACTTCCGACCCGTGAACTCGCACCAGATCGAACTGGTACGACTTCACAGGTCGGAAAAACACGAGTTACGGGTTGCCCTGAACGCACCATAACTTCTTGTCAGCCGATGGAGTTAACAGCCCCCGCCCTCGTCATGGATCTATTGGTCCTCGTCCCTACGTCACCACATTCACGCGCATCCCTTGGCTGCACACACAGCCCTTCATGCCGTTCTCTCTCCTCATTGGATAAAACTTGTAGGATACTGTTATGTTTGTTGCTCTCAATGAACACACCGGCATAGGTTTCATGCAGCTTTACTGACCAACTTCAGGTAGACATATTGAACACTGACATCACCAACATGTGACTGCATATATGGCATTGTGGGTAATGTAGTTCAACCACTACTATCAACACATCTCCCCTTCTTAAAGAAAATAATAACACATATCTGTTTTCTTCTGCCATGTCACCAACCTGAAAAATCTGCATAACACATTATACCAGTATTAGAAAAATATCTTATGCAAAAACATGTAACCAATAATCAGTGAATATTACCACACACAGTCACCACCAAAATCCCTCTTTTTTTTCTCTTTCTTTTTGTTTTAAAGAACACAACCCATTACATGCTATCAATCAGTCTGTCGGGTTTCTTAACAGTCCGTCTTGGTCTACTGGATATCCCAGGCACAGCAGGTCTGCTGGACACTTCAGGCACAGTAGATGCTGTAACTCCAGTGCCTGCAACATCCAAATGAGTCTGCTTGTCTGAACAAACCTGCTGCTGGTTGTCATGTGTCACTGCTCGCTTGGGTGAAGACTCAGGAGTATCCATGGCTTGATGTGACTCATATGGACAAAGATCATACATGTCCACATTTTGGCCTGGCTCGTGTGGACGAAGATCCACACGATTTCTCCTCCGAGACAGTCCATCCTCAGTCTGCACCTGGTAAGAACGTGGAGCAACTTCCCTCTGTACACGTCCTTGTACACTCCAAGTGCTTGTCAGATGATCCCATACACGGACCTGATCTCCGGGCCACAGGACTGGTAAGTCTTTCACACTTTTATCATGTTGCTGTTTTTGTTTCTGTTTACCTCTTTCCTTGTCAGCCTTGATCTTATGTGCACCTCTGGGTGTCAACAGCTCCTCCATCACAGGAAGGTTTGTGCGCAGGCGCCGGCCCATTAGCATCTGAGCTGGAGACAAACCGTTCTGCAGAGGCGCGCTGCGGTAGATCATGAGGCTCTTGTGGAAATCCTCATGTCCATCTTGTGCTTTCCTCATAAGATTTTTCACCACCTTCACTGAACTTTCTGCCAGACCATTGGATCTAGGGTAATGCGGGCTGGAAGTGATGTGATGAAAACCCCATTCCCTTGCAAACGAGGCAAACTCACCACTGGAGAACTGGGGACCGTTGTCTGACACCACTTCACATGGAACCCCGTGTCTGGCAAATGCAGCTTTCAGGAAAGTGATTACTGCTTTACTGGTCGTTGACTGTAATGTGGCGACCTCCGGATAATTTGAAAAATAGTCTGTGAGAACAATATTACTTTTTCCATTACAGTCAAACAAATCTACTCCCACCTTGTAGAAGGGCCTATCAGGCACGACGTGTGGCATGAGTGGCTCCACTTGCTGCTTGGGCCTGTAGGTGAGACATACTTCACAGGAAGCCGTGGTCTGACTGATGTCTTGATTCATTCTTGGCCAATACATGGCTTGCACTTTTCCTCCCCTAGATGTCCTTCATGTATTTTGCCAAGCATCTCTTTGCGCAGCGCCACTGGAATGACGAACTTGTTTCCCTTGAACACAACATTATTTACAACAGACAGTTCGGCTCTGCATGCCCAGTAGTCCTGAATCTGTCTGGGGCAGTCATTTTTCTGTGCTGGCCAACCTGACAATATTGCTTGCTTGAGCTTTTCCATTGTGTCGTCCAACTCTGTTGCTTGTCTGACGCACTCCATCCTGTCATCAGAAACAGGCAGGGAAGTGACGATCATGTTGACATAAGCCTCGATGTCTGCATTCGTCCTGTCATCTGCTCTTTCACTCTTGTCTACTGCCCGTGACAGAGCGTCAGCAGCGAACATGTACTTCCCAGGTGTATAGATCATCTTGAAGTCGTATCTCTGCAGCCGTATCAACATTCTCTGTATGCGCATGCGACAGTCAATAAGCGGCTTTGACATGATTGAGACCAGCGGCTTGTGGTCGGTCTCACCTTCAAATGCTTGTCCATAGACATATTGGTGGAAACGCTCACACCCGTATGTGCTAGCCAAGAGTTCTTTTTCTATTTGAGCGTAATTACGCTCTGCACTGCTCAGGGCTCTTGAGGCATAAGCCACTGGCTGCCATGCTGCCTCATGCTGCTGCAGAAGAACTGCTCCGAGTCCATACTGGGATGCATCAGCTGAAATTCTGACTTGCTTGTCTGGATCAAAGAACTTCAGCACTGGCTCCTCAGTTAAGAGTCTTTTGAGAGCCAGGAAACTCTCTTCCTGTTCATGTGACCACACCCACTCATTTTTCTGCTCTAGAAGACATCTGAGCGGTGCAGATTGAGTGGACAACATTGGGACGAACTTGGCCAAATATGTTACCATGCCCAGAAAACGTCTGACCTCTTCTTTGTTTTTGGGTCTGTCCATGTTCACAATAGCAGACGTCTTTCTGGGGTCTGGCTGCACCCCGTCCTCCGAAACGACATCGCCTACGAAGGTCAGCCTCTTTACTCCTAGTTCACACTTATCTCTGTTCAGTTTCAGGTTTACTTTTCTGGTGGTGTCCAGTACCTGTTTCAGCCTGATGTCGTGTTCCTCCTTGGTGGACCCCCAAGCAATGATGTCGTCCATCATGGTGTCAACTCCAGGTATGTGTTCGTATAACATGTGGATCGTTTTGTGATATACCTCTGGAGCAGACAGGATCCCATATGGCAGGCGTAGAAAGCGATAACACCCCTCTGGAGTGTTAAACGTACAGAGCTTTGAGCTGGCCTCATCAAGCTTCATCTGCCAGAACCCTGACGACGCATCAAGCTTGCTGAACCACTTGGCACCTGCAAACTGAGACATGATTTCGTCCCTCGTGGGCAACTTGAAGTGCTCCCTCTTAATAGCTTTATTCAAGTCTTTTGGGTCTAAGCAAGTTCTTAGTGATCCATTTTTCTTTTGAACGACCACTAGTGAGCTTACCCAGTCTGTTGGCTTGTCCACTTTTTGTATAACTTTGAGTTTTTCCATGCGGGCAAGTTCTTCCTTTAATTTTTCCCTTAGTGCGAATGGCACTTTTCTGCATGCATGGACAACTGGAGCCACAGTTTCATCAATATGGATTTTGTGCTCCCCCGGCAAGCATCCAAGTCCTTCAAAAACATCCTTGTATTCCTCCATGAAAGAATGCTGATCCCTGTGAGGCTGTGATGCAACCACATAGACTCTCTTGACCAGGTTGAGTTTTTCACAAGCTTTCAGGCCTAATATGGGCTGTACCTCCTGTGCCACGACCAACAGCTGAGCCTTCAGACGTCGTCCCCCATGCTCAAATGTTGCCACACAGCGCCCTTTAACTGGAACCGTCTCTCCAGTGTAGCCTCGCACTCTAGTCCTGGCAGGATAAATTTTGCTTTTAACTGTGAGTTGTCTGTAATCAGCCTCAGACATCAGATTTTCTTGTGCTCCTGTATCAAGCTTAAACGGCATAATTGTGTCATTCACAGTTATTGGCACTATCCATTCATCATCTCCTGTATCCTCTGACAGTTCCAACACATCATCTTCTTTGAGCAAGCAGTCCACAAATAATTCCTCTGGCTCTTCCTCGAGTGTGTGCACTTTCTTTTTCATAGTCACAGTGGCTCTGCAGCACTTTGCATAATGATTCATTTTGCCACAATTATTGCAAGTGTTACCAAATGCTAGACATTTGTTTGGCAGGTGTGCACCTCCACATCTTTTACAGGCGTCTGCGTGTCTTTGTCTTGGGAATCTTTTTGCCGGCCGGCCATCTGCTTTTACAGCGTGCACAGCCGCGCCGTTCCTCCGCAGCTCCTTCGCAGCTCCTTCGCCTGCGCCCGTGTGGTCTCTGCAGCTCTGCACATTTGCACTGCCTTCTCCATAAGTCTTTTTCACGCAGCAGCCGTTCCCTCAGTGCGGTGTCTGGTATTCCCGTGGCTATTTTATCCTTAATGAGTTGGTCTTTTAAATCGCCGAATTCACATGACTTGGCCAATGTAAGCAGCTCCGCATAATAGCCTACTGATCAAAACTCACTCCTTGTTTCTGATCACAAATAAAAAACTTGTATCTCTCGTATGTGACGTTTGTGCTTGGTACAAAGTACTCCTCAAACTTCGTCATTAAGACATCTAGTTCCAGCTCACCGTCACTTATGTGGAAACTGTTGTATATTTCCAGAGCCTCTTCGCCGATCACATGGAGGAGAATGGGCGCTTTTTTCTTCTCGTCGTCTCCGCCCGCTCCACTTGCATCCAGGTAAATGTTGAATCTCTGCTTAAACCGTTTCCAATTTTCAGCGAGATTGCCATCAAACCTCATCGATGACGGTGGAGTGAGTAAGTTATCCATGGCGTTGCTCTGTCTTTTTCAGGTGAACTCGCGTCGACCGCTATCAGCTGTGTTGCCGCTAGCTGTAACGTTAGCCTGCTGCTAACAGCGCTTCCGGCTTGTCCAACTGCTGCTTTTCCGTCTCGCTCTTCGGCGAAGCTCTCCCTCTGTCCGCTAATCTCAACGCGGACCGCGAGAGTCCATTCCTGACACCATGTTATGTTTGTTGCTCTCAATGAACACACCGGCATAGGTTTCATGCAGCTTTACTGACCAACTTCAGGTAGACATATTGAACACTGACGTCACCAACATGTGACTGCATATATGGCATTGTGGGTAATGTAGTTCAACCACTACTATCAACACAGATACGAGAAATGTCTTCTCCTCGGCTCAGAGCAGAGCAGAGGGACTGACAGACCCGTGTTTCGGTCCAAACACTCTATGTAAGTGATTGCTGTCGGAAGATATAACTATTTAAGACTTATATTAACACAAATATATCGCTTACTTCTGCTTTAACCAACTCAACACAATAATCAGAGCCGGTTCAGACCTCCATGGGGCCCTAGGCAAAATTCTGCGAAGGGGCCCTCCTAACTGAACACCAAAAATTTTCAACAGTCGCACCTGACACCCAGTGTTTCCACTCATCCCCCCTTTAAAATTGCACTGTTGGTCTAACTAAGAATAAATTCAAAACAAATCAAACTAAATGTGTAAACAAACAATCATACAGTCTTACATGTTGGGCATGCCTGTTAATGTTTGAAATAACTCACCATTAAATAAAACTAAAATATAGATAAGGCTACTATTAATTCAGCTCCATCAAATTGGCTGCACTTGTTTTACTTTCATATACTTCAAATGTAGATAATTATGTATATTATTATTTATTTTATATATATATATATATATATATATATATATATATATATATATATATATATATATATATATATATATATATTTAGCACCATTGTCACAATATTTAACAAGTTTTATTTAATTCACTAAGATATCTGCATCTACTGTATATTTGCCTGTATCCAAGCAACCAAATTCAATCTTAGTCAATATTTATCCCTTACTTTCCGTTTTGTATGAGTGCAGTTATAACTACACTACAACTAAAATCATAGAAGCCAGCAAGACGCACACAGAGACCGGGGTTCACCCAGGGCTCACCGCTCTGTTGATGCAGGTCAAAGACGGACTAGTCCCTCCCACTCTCCCACCCGGAGAGCAGAGTTACCTGACTGCTGATCCCGCAGGTCATTGTCAGCTGTTTCTTCCCCCTTAATTCCCCAAGGGATAACTCTGCTTCATCGTGGCGTGCTTAACGCTGTCTTGCTAGGAATCCAGTAGGCCAACACGTGCGTGACGGACGGTCACGTCGTCAGGTTTTTGTTTTTTTTTTCCACGGGGCCTCTATTATTTTGCGGGGCCCTACGCAACGTGCGTAGTGTGCGTATTGGGTGAACCGGTACTGACAATAATACCAACCAAATCCAGAGCTCCTATTAATTCATCCCAAGTACGTTGACAAAAATTAGCATCTGTATTATTGGGGTCAATTAATGTCAACATGAGTGTAATGAGTGTAAAATACTCTAGTATGGAGTTGTCCTGATTCTGTTACAGTATCGGAAATGCCTCTTCTGCAGAAAATGCCAGCATCGGTATAAGTGACTACTGGAGTCCAGGCACTGCTCCGATACCACGTCTATTAGAAATAGAAAAATGTCAGTTTGCTCAGTTAGCTCTGACTATCGCTACACCAGAGCTGCAAACTCTTCATGCACTGGCCATGAGACTCACGCATTTGATTGGCTGAAATGCGCATCAAGGGCCTTTTTTTTTTTTTAGGTTTACGGTTAAAAACAGTTATGAATGTGCCTGACAGCTGATTTTATCTGCAATCTACTTGTTGAGTCTGAGAAAAGTCACTCGTGATCGTTTGGTTATGCTTGCAGAAACCGTGATGTGGTTGAGCTCAAGGGGGTAGATCCAAGGGGGCAGTTGTCGGTCTGAGAAGTGAAGCTTACTTGCGCGTTCAAAAAACTGCAATCCCCTCCAATTCCTCTGGGGGCTGGTGTCAGAAGGGAGCATTCCCCATAGAGCCCCATGTTAAAATCGCCGACTTTACATCCTCAGTTAACATGTTAAAAGCCTGGTGTCAGAACGTTTTTTCGTCTCAATCGATAGTTTCTACCCCCGCACACACTCTGAGGGGGGTGAATTTTTTTTTAACTCTACCGTTTTACTGTTATAAGGTTAAAACTCTGACCAATTAGGGTGCGGAAACGTTGAGTGACAGGTCCGAGCAGCTCCGTGGACAGCTGCTTCGAGGCCAGTGGGCGGGTTCTCGGCCGGCCAATCCAACATGGCGCTGTTCAGGCCGCCATATTTGAGTCACAAAAACGACTCCCCAAAACCAATGGGTGACGTCACGGACGCTACGTCCATTCTTTTTACAGTCTATGGGTAGATTGGACTACACGCAGGCGTAGCTCACAGTCGGCCATATGAGGACGGGCAACTTGCTCTGACTCTGGCTGTAGTTACAGTGCTGTAGATAGGTGATCCAGTCATCTGCACTAAAAAAACGATTCATAACTCTGTGAAAAATAAATCAGTATGTAGCTATTACTTTAACTATTTGCATAATGTCACTGTTACTTTTACAAAAAAAAATACATTATTAAAATGATCCGTGATTCTAAATATGCTGCATCATAACTGCATAGACATTCATAAAAATCAAACCGTTTTGAAATCGGACAAAAACTGAGCAAGTTATGGTCATTATAGCAGAACATGCAGCAGAGGCTTAATGCTCTGAGGGAGAGAGTTGCCCGTCCCAAGATGGCCGCCATACTGGCTACGCTTTGTCATTGGGAAACAGCTGCGGGTTAGGGTTAGAGTCATCTAGTTTTCTTATATCTATGGTTGAGCTTGCACTAGTCTGGGGCCGGTTAGTGGCTGTTTTGGTAAGCATCCGGAATTCGATTGATGCCGTCAAAATAAAAGCACCAAGCTAATAAAAATGCGGTGAAACTTTTTAATGTAAAGAATATAATTTACCAGAAAATCCTCGAGCCATTTTTATTGTATTTAATTGTATTACAATAAGTTATTGTCTATTTCAGTTGGACTGACACATTTCAGTTTCAGTGGACATGCAAGGACGTCTCTTTAGTTGATTAAGTTCGTATCACAAAGCTTCTGTAGCGGCTTTCAATAGGTTATCCGACAAGTTTCTTGAAGAACCTCTTCTAAAACAGACTTTTGTACGTCCATGTTTAAATGAATAAAATGTTTCAAAATCGGAGACGGAAATTGATGGTGTGCCAGAATTTAAAGTTTTATTTTGGTGAACTTTTTTACCTTGGTGAATTTGGTGAATTCCGGATCTGCTCTTTAGACCGGAACCAGAATCCAGACAAAATTCAGACTGAAGGGAAACCAGGCTATTCTCCTCTCTGTATGAAGAGCCTGGTGACGTGAGGCTAGCTTTCACAAAGATGTGTGATTGTGTGCAATGCTTATCGGTGTGTAGTGTCAATGCAGCACCCCCACACACCTCTGAAGCCTCTGAAGAAATGATTAAAACCAACCTGGCCTGACCCGTGGGTGTTGAAGGCCGGCCCTGATGTGGCCCGACTCACAAACCAGAGTATTGAGAAGTCAAATCTAAGCCCATATGGTTAACCTGTTGTGTACTGTGTGTACACGTGTTACCATTGTTTGGCATTACTTCACATTGTTTAGTTTTTATTTTTTTATTGGGAGTCGTGTAAACATGACGTAGCCTACCATGTGGCCTTTTCCTGCCAGTTGTCATGGAAACATAACACTCTGCCAGTGGTGTGGCGTTTGGACCAGAGTGAAAACAAACATGTGTGAACTTGAACTGTAGCCTACTAACTGAAAGATGAAACAATGTATCATTTTCTCATCTGGTGTGCTTCCTCTGTCCACATCAGTATGTGTTGAAAACACTCAATGTGGCTGCACTGTAGCTTCTTCTTTTCTTTCTTCTTTTTTTTTCAAATTTCTTTATTGAATTTTTGCAGACAGTACAGAACATCAGATTCACATTACATCAGAGCGTCTGCATTAGAGTGAAAAAACCCCAACATGAATCCCACTATCCCTCCTGACAACCCATGTCAGATGTAGTCATAGTTAACAACTAAATTATTACATAACATATAACAACATAAGTTAATAATTAAAGTAGAGTAAAGCATAATAGAGTAAAATATAAAATGATAAAGAAGAAGAGAAGAAAATAAATAAAGTAAAGGGGGGTACAGGGGCTCTCTTGTCCTCGGCATCATCAGTAATAACAGTAAGACTACTACTAATATAAGCCAGCAGTGGGTCCCAAGTTTTATGGCATGCTGTCAAAGATCCTCTCTGTGAGAACCTTAACTTCTCTAACTGTAAACATTGTAAAATTGCCCGTATCTAACTGTTGTGAGTCGGTGGAGAAACATGTTTCCATTTGAGGAGAATGGCACGCCTGGCAAGAAGGGTGGTGAAGGCCATGACACGCTGTGTAGTAATGGGGAGGGAGACCAAAAAGAGCAGTCAGGGGATTTGGTTCTAAATTTGTGTTGAGAGCCTGTTTGAGAGTTTGGAATATATCGGACCAAAAGTTGGTCAGCCTCGGGCACGTCATGTGTGCATGGTCGGCCTGGGACTGTTTACAGCGGTTACAAGTATCACTGTGACTGGGATATATCTTAGCCAATTTAGCTAACCACCTTACACTGTAGTAGACCATGCCTGGCACAAATCGATGAAGAATGGATCAGTTTTAAAATGTCCCTCCACTGGACATCAGTATTGTCTTCCTATGCATTTTTAGGTGATACAGTGGGGACTGGGCTCAGAAGTGCAATCTTTTATTGTAAATGACAGATATCAGTCATTTTTGTTGCAAGTTGAGAGACAGGAATTGGTCCATTTCGACTTCAGGGGTTCGGCTTGGGAAATGTGGGAACTGCTTTTGGATAAAGTGTCTCATTTGAAGGTACCAAAAAAGTGGCTATTAGACAGGCTGTATTTGTCTGACACAGATGCAAAGAACATGAAAACACCTTCGTCATATAGGTCATTAAGTGTTCTGATGTAGGGTTGGAGCGGGAAGGGAGAAATGCATGATTATTCAAAACTGGGGCAAGAATCGAAGCTTCCTAAACTGGATCCAAATTTTAATTGTATTGGTGATGACCGGATTAGGTGAGACCTAATGGGCATTTATGGGGAGCTGTGAGCAAATCATAGAATGTAGATACTATATATATATATATAAGAGCAGGAAGAAGATGATATCTCAGTATGAGCCCAGGATGGACAGATGTCTGCACCTTCACCATGGAACCAGTATAGAAGTTTATTCATGTTGCAGGCCCAAAAGTAGTGGCGAAAATTTGGCAATGCTAGTCCCCCTTCAGGTTTAGAAAGTTGAAGATTATGTTTCTAATTGCGGGCTGGTTTATTATGCTGAATAAAAGCGTTAAGTTATTGGTCGAGATTAGCAAAAAAGGAACCCTGTAACGCCATTTGTATCATATTTGCTACTGTACGTAAGTTTCTGAGATCTCTATCTCATCAACATGATCAATACTTTACATGTATTTCAAGCAGTTTGTCACAAATGAAATGTTACAGGAGATTTCAGAACAAACAAACCTGTACAGTCAGTGTACAAAAAGACCACAAGTCAGTAAACACAACTGCCGAAGAGATAGAGCAGGTCATGTAAAGCGTATGGGGTTATAGAGATTCCCTGTGTGAGAGCCTACTGGGAGATGGATACAAAGCTCCCTGCAGTTTGTGATGTGATGTCTCCAAATCGGTTTCTGAAATTGCTGACACTGATTCACTTTCAGGACAACTTGAGTGTGTCCAATGACACAAAGCAGGATAAACTGTGGAAGCTCAGGCCATGGTTACAAAAACTGCGAGAACAGTTTCTCTGCATACCTCCTGAAGAATTAACTCCATGCTGTCGATGAAATTATGGTGCCATTCAAGGGAAAATCACATCTACTCATGTACATGCCTGCAAAACCTCACAAATGGGGTTTCAAGATGTGGGGACGTGCTGGACAAAGTGGCTTTCTTTATGATTTTGATGTTTATCAAGGTGCAGAAAATCACAAGGTCTTTGCACTAGATTATGTTTGTTTTTGTTGTTTTCCGCTTGACTGAGAACAAGATTGGTACGTTTATATTGTAAATAAATTATTTAGATTTGACCATTAGTGCCTAATGTGATACATTATGGAAATTGTATCACTTATACAGTATGTAGCCCATCTTTTGAAATAAGATTTACTTTACAAAATTTGATGAATAAAACCAATGATTGTAGACTAGACTAGTCTGAAAATGGCATAGGCCTGTGCTGTAAGAAAAACAAAATCGAGAATCGAATCGAATCGTGACTCTAAAATCAAAAATCTAATTGAATCGAAGATTTGGAGAATCGTGACACCCCTACTTTGCAGACAACTTCTTCACATCAGTTCCCCTGGTGCAACACCTCAAAGAGAGAGGAATCCACTACCTTGGCACAGTCCGGATGAACAGAGTGAAAACATGATGAATAAAAAAGAACTAAAAAAAAAGAAAGAGGGTCAATGGACTTCAGAGTGAACCAGGACAACAACATCATTGTCAGATGGTACGACAACAAAGCAGTTAACCTGATTTCCTCTTTTGTTGGCATCGAACCTGTGAGAAATGTGAAACGCTGGGATCGCAAATCCAGAACTCACATAATGGTTCCCCGACCAGCCATTGTTGAAAAATATAAACAGGTTCATGGGAGGATCCAGAAGATGGTACATGTACATCTGGTGGCACACTGTTACAATGGCAGCCATCAATGCATGGAACCTCTACAGAAGAGACCAGAAGAAGCTAGAGCCACAGATGAAACCCATGGCTCTGCGAAGGTTTCAGGCTTTGGTTGCCACTTCTCTCACAAGTGCAGGAAAGGTCAAAGCCAGGTGTGGCAGACCACTATCCTCTCCAGAAGCAGCAACTCCAACACAAATCTGTAAAAGGCCACGTTGCAGTGTGCCTCTTGATGTGAGAAAGGATGACATTGATCATTTTCCAACATGGGAAGCTCGACAGAGCTGCAAGCACTGCACTGGCAATAACTTCACATGTGTACTGTGAGAAATGTAAGGTGCATCTTTGCCTGAACAAGGACAGAAACAGTTTCTGTGCATACTGTACCACCACGTGAAATAAAACGGTTGTAAAAACGTTCATGTAGGAAAAAAAAGAGAAAAACTGCCTGACATGTTCTTTAAATTCACAATATTACGGGCAAATCTTGTTTTTGTATGTTAAATTTGCAGAGTTGTAAAAGGCCACGTTGCAGTGTGACGGCTCTAAAAACTTTCATGTAGAAAAGAAAAAGAGAACAACTGCCTGACATGTTCTCTATATTCAAAATGTTATGGGCAAAAAAAAGTTGTTTTTGTATGTTTTGTATGTTAAAGCAGAAGTAAGTGGTCCGGTCGTTTTCGCTAATGCTGCGTTCCAGGCAGCCGGCTTTTGAAATCGTAAATTACAGCTTCAAGTCACAACTTACGACTTTGTAGCGTTCCAGGCAACCCACTCATGTTTTTCCGACCTGTTTTACCGGTGAAAGTCACTATAACGGCCACTCGTAACTTCCGACCGGTGAACTCGTACCAGATCGAACTGGTACGACTTCACGGTCGGAAAAATACGAGTTTCCTTGAACGCACCATAACAGTCCTCGTCCCTACGTCGCCACATTCACGGCGTCCCTTGGCTGCACACACAGCCCTGCATGCCGTTCTCTCTCCTCATTGGATAAAAACTGTAGGATACGATAAATGTTTTCTCCTCGGCTCAGAGCAGAGCAGAGTGACTGACAGACCTGTGTTTCAGACCAAACACTCAATGTAAGTGATTGCTGTCGGAAGATATAACTATTTAACACTAGAACCGCCAACATTCCATGTACTCCTAGAACCGCCAAGAGGTCATTTTGACCTCCATTCATTCTAATGCAAAAATGGTAAATGGACTGCATTTATACAGCCATATATATTACATAAGCAGCCAGACACACAACTCAAAACACTTTATAGTAATGCTTCACATTCATATACATACACATACTTTACAAAAAATAACAATAGTCGTTGCTAGGCAACCAATATAGACGACTCTTTATTTTTCTATTTTTCGAACAGTGTGTGTATATAAAAATTTTCAAAATTGTTACAAATTTCTGAATTCATGTCACTTTCTCATGAGAGCAAGGGACTGTCATTGTTATGTTCAATGTTTATGAGTAATGTTCATTTGTTATCTGTTTGACACCTGTTTTAACTGTTTGACAACTTTCTAATATCTGAACTTGTGTTGTGTTGTGGGATGAGGTCAAAATGACTAATTAACTAAATAAATAACTATCTAACTAACTAACTTACAAACTGAGTGACTAAATGGACATTCTTTAGCCCAGATTGCAATGAGGAAAATCAGTTGTATAAATTTTTTACACACACTGTTCGAAAAATAGAAAAATAAAGAGTCGTCTATATTGGTTGCCTAGCAACGACTATTGTTATTTTTGGTAAAGTATGTGTATGTATATCAATGTGAAGCATTACCATAAAGTGTTTTGAACTGTGTGTCTGGCTGGCTATATAATGTATATGGCTGTGTAAATGCAGTACATTTAGCATTTTTGCATTAGAATGAATGGAGGTCAAAATGACCTCTTGGCGGTTCTAGGTAAAATCACTCTTTTTTTCGTTATCTTTTATACTAGAATCGTGAAAACGCATAAGATGATGTAGAACACACTTTTAGGAAAAGTCACCGACTGGGAGACATAGGGTTTTTACGCGAACAGAGTTACGTGCATTTTAAGAAGCAAGAGAGGTCAAAATGACCTCACGGCGGTTCTAGTGTTAAGACTTATATTAACACAAATATATCACTTACTTCTGCTTTAATGAGCAAAAACGGGAACCAAAAAGTTTGATACAAAAAATATCTCATAAACAAAATGATGTGACAATTTTTTTTTTTTTTGGATCTTGTTCTAGAGTTAAATAAAGATCTAATTTACAAAAAATAATTTTCTGGTTATACTTGAATGGTTTGGGCTTTACAGACAAATTGGGATTGCGTTACAAAAAAGATACAGACGTTACGTATTACGTATTACATAACGGCTCTTCTGAAAAAGTTCCCTGAAGGAGCTGGTTTAGCAGTTTTTAAACGATTTGTTTTATGTATTCCTAGTTTTATATATTCTTTTTCAGTTGTGTCTGACTGTCAAACTAGATAATAAAAGAAAGTTAAATGGCTTTCTTTTGCTGCATTCATTCATGTTTTACAAACAGTTGAACCTGACCCTGGCCTTACAACAATATTAATCATATCACATCCATGCAGGAGTAATAGTACCATAATACTAATAAAAAGTTATATAAGGATATTTGGCTTTCGGATGAAATTTCAGAAAGCACCTAAAATCTACTATAACCTTCACAGGTAAACTTAATTTGACCTTCTTTAACCTTTTGAATACACATGTCCAACTGTTAAATGTTTCAGCACTTTTAATGTAAAATGCCGTTGGTGATTAACCACAAAAATCACAAGTGTCGGATCCATGAATCGAACACTAAATCTTCTGGTTCAATGAGAGTTTGTATTTAAACAGTCCTCTTCATCATGCTGTTCGCACTTTGACATCATGAGACCAAGGCGCGCCTAACAATCCCTCAACAGTATACCTGGACATGTCGAGGCTTCAAACGATGGGATGTTGTCAGAGAGAAGTGTCCGCTGAGCTCAGGGTGTCACATAGTTTCATCAGCATGTTGCAACGGAGACACTGAGACTTGAAGAGTCACAGGCAGATAGGAGAAGCACACGTCCTTTGGCCACACTTATTGAGACATTGACATTTTTTGCTGAGGCATACCCACCGCTGATGTTATCTTTTTTTCCCCCATACTTTGTTTGACATGAAAAAAATACCATTGCATACTTCTAGTTAAATGATATTAATAAGCATTAACTTTTTATATTTTTCATGAATTTCACCCAAAAGTGGAATATCCCCAAGTTAGTATGAAAAGTGTATATTAAGCAATATATCACGACAGGCCGTGGTATGCTCATTATACCACGGCTAAGGGGCGTTGTTCAGCCCGACAACCCCCTTAGAGTGGTATAATGAGCGTATACCATGGACTGGAGTGATATATTGCTTTTATAAAACGGTTACCAATAAAGGCAATATGAAAGAGGGATACGCAATCAATTTCATGTAGTTTTATTCAACCAGAAATACATATTATCCAATAAAATAGCCTCACTGTGAAAAAAAATAGTCCCACCTCTCTAGACGTTAGCTCCAAGTAGCTCTGCATCTCGTCTTTTCCTCCGCTTTTTTTTCAGGTGAAAGTCACTGCTCAGTCCCCTCTACCATTGTTAACCCTCCCCGGAGGTGAAAGTTCACCATAAACATGTCAATTCAACTACTTTAGTCCGTTTTTTAACATCGTAAAAACATCAGCTGTCTTTGCTACGGACCGCGGAGTGATAGCCTATGCTGTGATAAGGTTTTAGATAGCCGTGGTATACGCTCAATATACCACGGTTAACAACCAATCAGATCGCGGGATTTCACCTTTCCGTTTTATAATTTTTATTTTATTTTTATATATAACACACTGGTATCATTATTGGTACTCCATATTGGCTGATGCACAAGTGTGTGGGAAGGGGAAAAGATGGTATCAGAACATCTCTACTAGGCTATAGTAGTAACTTACTCAGTTCTCACCTTGTGTAGAAATTCTAGAGGAAGACGCTTTAACGAGTAAATTACTTAGAATATTTTCCCATGCAGTGCTTTTGCCGGAATTGCTTCCAGTGTGCCGTTCCGTGGTAGCTGCCTGACTCATCTTTAATCACTACAGTGTGTGACTAAGCTCTTTAAGTGGTCTGTCTGCAGTTCTTTCGTGATCCACGCTAAGACCTGCAGCAGTGCTTCAAGAACACGTGTGGTGAAGGGCACTTCTTTCTGACGGTGCATAAATCTTACTGTCCGTTGGTCCTTCCTTCCACATCTTGAGGACTTTTGCCAGTCACTTAGCCGGCCATCATGCCCGACGGTGTTGCACATTGCAGTGCTTGACACTCCCTTTGCTCTCCCAGCCAAACTTACCTCCCCACTTCTCCCCCACACACTGTATCACACACAGTCAGCCATTGTGTTGTCTTTCTGTGAGGAGGTCCTGTGCTTTCAGTGTCTTCTGTGCTCACTGTAACACTCCTGAGAGCGAGACTCTGTCCAGCTGTTGTTGCTCTCTCAATTATTCCCCTGAGGCGAAAACGGGTGTTAATGGGAATAAAAAACTACGTGCTTAGTTGGAATCAATGGTTATTTTAGTTGCTGATCAATTTATTTAGCCCCCCCAAAAAAGAGTGTTAAAAAGAATTCAAGGTAGAATAGCATCTTAATATTCCTAAGCCTCTCTGTTTTCCCCAGTTTTCTATGCCGTAAAAACAATTTTGAAGCAGAGAACAAGCTAGGGTGTGGCATTTTGCTTTATAAATGATTCAAAATTGTTTCATCTTCTGCCAGTCAATTAATCCATAAAAATCATATTAGTTTTACTGTAGCTGTGGTGGATGGTATTAAACCAAGACTAGAACATCACTGGCCAATATCCAAGACTTTATATAAGAATGGCTTTTCTGTATTTTGTATTTCAGTAATGCATCTAGTCCTTAACACATTTTAAACACTATTTTCCTTATACAAAAGAATCCTGCTACTTAGTTTATGGTGTTTATGGTGGATTTGAAAAGTGAACAGTGCCGTTTTTAGTTCCCGTTATTGAGACACGTAGAAATGAAAGAACAAGTCCACGTGATATTCTCCAGTTTTGTTTGTAGGTATGTGTTAGGCAATGCGTATGATTGTTTTGTTTTGTTTGTTTTTACTGCAGGGAGAAGTCCAGACCTATTACACCTGAACCAGTGAGAACACAGTCTTTTGAAATGAAAGAGGGAAAAGGTAAGATGACTTTGTTTTGTTATATGTGTAATCATGATGTTTTTCATTGCTGTTTAACCTGTGTTTTTTCACTGATGGGTTGTTTTACCCTGTGAAATGTCAGGAAACTGTGTACCAAGTAACATTGTCCAATTAAGCATATTTGGATTGTTTCCCAAAGCAAAATATATTAATTTCACAGAGAAATGAAACTGAGAATATATAAAAAATACATTTTGTGGGGGAACTATGTGAGCGCTAGACTTGCCGTCGCCAGGAAATATCTGTTCATGGCCACATTTGAACCTATAACTTCCTGATCGTGAGGCGACATTATCAACCACTAAACCGCAGACGCAGACAGAAAAACAAAAAAACAAAAAATATAGGAAGAAGTTCAAAATTTTCAAGCAGTGTCAGCAGGAGTTTAGGTTGGCATGAGAGAATATCACTTCGTGAGATGATGCTGGGGTTAAAGAGGAACATGCATTTCATCATGTGAGAAAGAGTAAGTGAAGGAAGGATAAGGTCATGTGTTTTGTGTGAGAACATACAACAACTTGGACACAATGGCTTCGTGTATAGAAAGGTTGTACTTTCACTGACAATGGCAGTGAATGTAAAAAAATAGATAATCAAACTCAAACTTGGCAGGCAACAAGCCAGACAGCTAAACACAAAACTGTTCTGTGCAGAAAGTTTCCTCCAGCAATGGTTACACGTTTTCATCGATTTGTTCATACAAACGGTGGGATCGAGCCCTGAATCTTGACGCAGATCGTCGCCCAGGGAACTCGGCTAACCAAGGTTATTCTACTTATGTAGCTCACATTGTCTTGAAAAGAAAACAATCTTTCCGAAGAAGTTGAGGTTTTTACATGATTAACAACAGAGGAAGTAGTTACTACTTTCTAAAGAACCACATGTGGCTGTTTGGTAAAGCATTTTACTTTCTCTTATGGGCTACAAAGACCTCCATCTCTGCTAATGAAGTCTCAAAAGGGTTTAACTTCAATTACTCACCACAAAGGAGGTTTCAATTTCAAAAATTTACAGCCTTCTATGCGTTTTTGAGTTTGAATTAACTCTCTGCCTGCACCGATTCTGTGTAAAAAAAACAAATGGTTGACTTGCAAGGAAATGCAAGGAGGTTTCAGATATCACATCCTGTGAATACCTATAATAAAGCTCTTTAAAAATTAATACATGCATTTAGGTAGTAATATTGCACAAACAGCAAGAGCAAGATGCACCCAGTCATTGATAATTAATTGATTAAACAAGGAAGGTGTAAAGACTGTTTAGCATTCATTTTATGACAGCAGAACAGGATACCGTGCTGCCCTATTGACGTCTATCACAAAATAACAAAGATGAATTTGAAGTCGCCTCCTTTTCCCACATTGTTTGGTGTTCTCTTCATTTCCCATATGATAAGTGAGGAAACAAACAAGGCCCAGCCTCATATCCGGCTCAGGATGAAGGATGAGGGAGCAGTGTCATCTCATATTTTATGCTGTGAAATGATTATTTAGTTTTGGAGGGAGGGGCTTGAGCGTTCACACGCTGTGGAGTAAAACCCGTAGAGCATCCCTGCGGCGGCGTTAATTGATCCTGCGGTTTCCGCTCCTTGTCTGTCTCCAAGTTTTGGGTGTGCATGATTTAGGAGTAGATTTACAACCATATCACATTACTGCGCTTCTTAAAATAGATATTCAGCTGTGCACTCCGTCAGTGCGGTATTGATTTTCAGTGATGTAGTGCTTCAGAAAGAGTGTCGAGCATGTTCACCACAACCATTTGCTAGACGGACGGCTCTGGCCTACAAATCATAAGTCAGGGGGAGTATACAGTACATAAGAAGTGCATTGTGCATTAGATAGTCAGTTGTGCGTCGCGTCAAATGCCTTTTAATCTGATCTAAGCCATAATCTGAACTCTCCAAAGCACAGTGGAGGCAGGCACACATTGTGGAAGCTGATTCGATGTTTTTTGATTGCATATATCCTTCAATTCAGGGACCAAGTGTCAGTCTGGTATGATCCTCTTAAAGTGATCAGCCTTCATCTGCTGCTCTCTCTCTCTCTCTCTCTCTCTCTCTCTCTCTCTCTCTCTCTCTCTCTCTCTCTCTTGTGGTTTTGCTTCACTTCTGTCATTTCCTACCATTTCCCCCAGCCTCGTCCCAGCCCACTGTGTCTGTAGGGGTGGGGTTATTTCTCCTATATTCATTCAGTTATTTCCCTTTTTTTGAAAAGACATCCGCTTTCATCTCTGAAGAGGAGGCGGGGGTGTCATCATGTATTTAAAAGAAATGCTACTAATGGGCTCTCCTTCTTCTCTGTACCCATCACCAGGATGACCTCATGCAATCTAAAGACATGAGAAGACCAAGGTGCACGTGAAGATGTCCCAGAAGGCAATGAAAAGTAAGTTAGTTCTTTTTTTTGGCATCTGTAAATCTTTTTTTTTTTTTTCTCTCTCTTTTTTGGCAGATGTTTTCAAGGATTTGTCCTGAGTTGTTGTGGGCAAACACAGAGACAGAGTGCAGATTTACTTCAATGTAGACTTTTCAGTCTTGTTATCACTGTGAAGTTGCCAGGCAACCCAGCAGAGACTCCACAAATTCACTGTTACTGTAGCTTGCCAAGAAATAGTCTAGCCACATTACCTCCCGTAACACAGGAGCTCCACATTTTTACTCCATGGTTTCATTTGGATTAAACAACCTGATATATCATATTAATGTTGATGTCTCTGGACTGAGTCAGGCTAGCTGTTTCCCCCTGTTTCCAGTGTTTATGCTAAGCTAAACTCACTGGCTTCAACTCTTCTGAAGACAGAGGAAAGCAAATTGTTTCTTTCCGAAAATGTTGAACTGTCCTTTCACATAACCATTATTGTTACAGTCCAGGCAGGATGAAGACAAACTTATAATATTTTTTCACAATACAATATGAATTCACTGAGGTAGCCTACACATGCTGCCCACAGAGATCTCACTCATACCTCTGATGTTTATCTGTTGTTCCAGGGCAGAAATCTCTATGAATACCTATATACATTAATGGGAAAGGAAGGAGGTATATTGGATACTGCCTGACACCCCCTTCCTCTCATTCAGCGCATTGAAATAGCATCAGTGAAACAATGTTGTCAGTGTTGGCATTTCAATTTACAGTTTCAACCCACCCTTTATTCAATTACATATTTTCAACATTACATTTTTAGAATGTTGATCAACCATTGATTTTTCAACCTTAACCATCAATCAACCTTTCTGACCATAATTCAACGTTGATCTAACATCTTTTGCTATCTGATGGGGACATTCCTGGTTTTGGGGTATTTCAACAAGCTAATTGTGAATCTTGACTAATTTGCCTGCGGTTTCAGTAAGAAAACATTTATTGAATAGGTTATACTGAGTGGGTACCACTGTGTGGGTTTCACTCATAGCAGATCGAAACAGTGGCTGTTTCCTGTTTATCTGAGCCATTTTTAAATAGGAAAGTTATGACATTTTAGTTTGCATGTTCAGTCTACCCCAGTTACTTCACCTGTGGTAAATGATACCAACTCAAGAACACCATTTAAAAAAAAAAAAGTATTATTATTATTATTAATGTTGATGGTCCTATTTTTACATTCATGTACGTTTGTCCCTGTTTTGTCTTTGTTGATGCCAGCATGGTGCCTCAGGCTTGTTCCACTTCTCTTCTTCTTCATCTCCTTTGTCACATACTACTGTTCTGATGCCATAATCCAGAGGTAATTACACACACACACACACACACACATGTATTTGCAAAATCTCCCTCTCTTTCTTCTTTCTGTCTCAGTTTCTCTGGTATTGAGGTCACATAATTACAGAAATGCCCATTTCTGGTAAAAGAGTAAGCCTGTGAGGTCTGTGCAGTGCTGAGTCACTAGAAGTTAAGAAGACATCCCACATTTTGATCATGCAGTGGTCTGAGCTGCCGGTCAATTTGGGCCCTCACACACATGCCCGTTCTTGCACTTTTTGAGTGTTCTGGACCTGGTTCCTGGCACGCTGCGTTTTTATGGATTCAGCAGTAGTTTTCATGCCAGTTGTGGTGGTTGTCTGTCTTTTCAGCTATGGAGGCACCAGCAAGCCTCTGAACAGTAGCAAGACGCTGTGTGGTGGTTGGCTAACCCAGAAGAAGTGGGAGAGCCTTAACTTTAAGTGAGTAATAGCATGTCTGTGTGTGTGCGTGTGTGTGTGTTTTTTCTTCTTTAACACAAACTGGACCGAGTGGATGGCTTATTAAGGGAACAGGGTATGCCAACATTTTTATTTGAACATAAGGTCTTTACCAGTCATGGAGAAAAAGCAAAGCTTAGTGAGAAAGAACAGGACTTTATTATGAAAATATTTTTTCCATCTAAATCATTACATTAGGTTTCAGTAACTCAAGAGGAATGTCTTGACGGAGCGGGTGAAAAGAGCAGTTAATATGAAAGCTGAGGCTGGCTAAAGAAAAAGTCTGAACTCAACTTGATAAAGTTGCATTTGTCCTCCTCAGGTTCTGCCTTGTTAAGTAATCATCGCTCCACAGCCTCCTCTCATTTATTCTGTCTTACTCTATTATCCGTTTATTCAGCTGTGTATTTACTGGTCTTTTTGTGGGCTTTATTCTCTTATCAAATCATGATAAGGGCTCAATCTGACCCAGTGTTCTCCTGGGTCTTGGTTTCTGTCTTCAGCCCAGTGGACCTTCCACTGCCCTTTAACCTTTGAAATTGTCAAGATTCATAATCCATGTGTTTACCCCTGTAAAAGAACATAATTTGCATTAGGCTGCAGGCAATCACAGTGACATTTCTCTAATTAAACCCCTCCCCGGAGATTTATCCTGATCTCCTGCAGAGAGCTAGCTGGCACACGAGGGCAATAAATGTCTGAGAGACTCACTGTCAAAGACAGCAGGTCATAAACAGCTGGAGTGCGAGGCCAGCGGACACAGAAAAGCAATTGTTTCCTATATTACAACCTGCCACATTTGTCTCACTCCACGGGCTGTGTGAATGTTATTGTTTTCTTTTCCCTCTCCTCAGCAGAGAATTGCCAACTGAGGATTTTAATGAGGGAAATTTCTATTGAATGACATCATGTAAATGGCTGGTTTGCTCGTAATGACTCTGGTTTACCTGCTTAATAGATACCAGAGCATTAGGGGAAATTAATGTATCAGTCAAGCATCAAGCAGTTTTCCATGTGCCAGTATGAACACTGTACTGTTTGGCTGCGCAGTTGGTATTGTTCATTGTGTGGTTTGATAGTTTTTAGAGCCAAAAAACGAAATAAGTAGTGTTCTTCATCCTCGCTGGCTTACGCCTCACTCATGTCCTCCCCGACTCTCTCAGCCACAAGCCCTTTGCTGATATAATGTGTCTACACAGTGAAGCCCTGTGCACTGCAGTGTTATGTTGTAATGCCTGCTCTGACATTTATCATGCAGCATTAGCAGACGGACACAGCTCTTTCTGAAACTGGAGGATTTCTTCTGGCGGGAGCATCTGTCAGAGTTGGCATTACCTTATGGCATTAAGGGCAGTGGTATGTTGACTTTGTATTATCCTCTGCTCTCTCTGCGCAGTTCACTCAGCACATGTCTCACATCCTGCTTTTACTGGCTGTTTTATGAAGGTGTATGGTTTTTTTTTTCATATCGAATATTCACACTATTCCACTCTTGGAGGAGTGTTATTTATCAGCACCAGCTTTAACTTCACTTAAGCTCTTAGTACCCACTTGCACTAAACAGCATATTATATATTGTACTTTTTAATATTTAATCAAATTTATGACCATACCTGACAACGAAACCTCCAATGCAAAGGCTTAGTCGGGGGTTTTGATTATGTATCTATTTGTAATAGAAATATAGGATGCTAGATAAGCTTCATGACATGTGGGAAATTAAGTCCTCATTCTTTTATGTGAGTTTCATTTCTGTATTCAGAGTTAATAGACCGTAACTTTTCACTGGCTCCATGTCTTGTTTTCTATCCCAGAGCTTCTGCTACTGAAAGTTCTCGCCGTAACTGCAAATTATCAGTTGCCAGCCGACATCGAAAAGTAAGTGTGAGCACTCATTAGTGAGTTTGGCATGCAGGACTAAACCACAGCGTTTTTTACTGCTCTATAGGTTTCTATTTTTATTTATGGCCCATTGTTTTTGTAGATTTTATTTTACTTCCATTGTGTGTGGAGCAATAGTGACTGTAGTGTCCCAGCTGTGATTCACTTTCTATTTTTAGTCCCACATGACTTCTGTACAATCTTTATGGGTACTTGGGTGAGGCCAGTTCTCACAGCAGTCAAAGCACAGGTGTTATTACTTTTGGAACGAAGGAATGAACTGTCAGTTACGTCTCCAGAGACGGTGGTGAGTTGAGTTTCTAATTGTAGAAACCGTTAAAACAGTCACTTTGGGACTTCACAGTAAAATAAAAGACAGGAGTTAAGAAAACCACAAACTTCAGTAATGTTTTTTTCTTTTTTTAGCTCTGAAAGTGACAATTAAATCAATTTAAACTTGAAACAGACAAATGCGTTTAATTACACTGAGTTCATGATAATTTGGAAATTGTTTTTCTTACACCCCCCAGGATAACAGAGCTGTGTCCCTTCGTAATGAAACAGATTAAGATTCTATGTTTATTTAAATAAGAGACCCAGCTTCATTTGTTGGCACAGTCTCAAATTTCACTTGAAACGCTGACAATTTAAGTTTCCAACAACTTGTATTTGTTATTGGTGCCAAAGGATATAAATGACAGTTTTTACAGTGCTGTTGGAGGGATAAACATAACTGTGCTGGATTTTAAGTGTTTCTCTCTGTGTGTGTGTGTGTGTGTGTGTGTGTGGTGTTTCTCCACAGGCTTGAATGTAGATCCTGTGTAGTCATAGGCAATGGTTTTGCCATTAAAAACAGCTCCTTGGGAAGCATCATCAACAAATACGACGTGGTCATTCGGTAAGCGAGGATAACACCACATAAAAGTATTTTATAAGCGCTGCCAGGTTTACTCATTGTCTTCACTATTTGATGCATTGCACAAAGGGCGGATGAACACAATAGGGTAAGAATGAATGGGGAAACTGTGTGTTTTCATATTTTACAAACAGTGACGCTCAAAATAATAACAGTACAACCCAGATTTCTCCAGAACTGCTTTCATGTTTGAGGATAGTTGGGACCGAGAAATGAGAAACAGATGGATCCTTGCAAGATGAGCTGAAAAAAGGGGGAATGTGTTGATTTTCCCTCCACAACTTAAAGCAGGATATAAAGTCAGTGATGGATACAGTATCCGACCAGGTGACCATCTGACCCTGACACGGAGCCGTCCTGTCAGCAATTAGCAAAACTTTTAGGTCAAGTTAAGTTCTTTAGAGAAGGAAAGAAAGTGTTTAGTTTACTCAAGGACAAAGGCACTGTCAGGCATCTGACTTTAGAGCCTTGGAATGAACACATGCATTCTGAGTTTTTATAAGCCTCTTTCAAACAGGCAGAATTTGGCCTGGCCACAATGCATTTTTATCCCCCTCATCAACCCCCTGTCCTCCTCCCCCACATCCCTCCCTCTCTTCTCAGAAGCTAATCGTTGCCCGGCCATGTGGAGAGAGGTTATTGACATTCAGAATTCAATACATGCCTGAGAGTTTGACGTCACAGAGCTGGTTCTGTCATAGAAACGCCGCTAAAGCCTGTTGAGACTTAACATGCGGACTAATCGTTTAAGCAAACAAGGTCTCCGTCTCTGCTACTGTGTTAATTCTTTGGTCAGGGAACGAGTTATGTTGCGGTGTCAGGAATCTGTTAAAAATAATACAGCAAGCATATTTCCCAGAATGAGACCTTATTTTAAGCCCCGAACAGTTGCATGTGTCCTCATATCTGCACTATCATGTTAAGGTCATGGTTTTGTCATGTAGCCTATATCCCTGACATCAACAGGCCCTGCTGGATGTCATAATCCACATGGCAATACTTAATACCTGTTTGGCATCAACAAAACTGTGTGTGTCACACAGAAATAGAACAAACATTAACTGATGAAATGCATCTTATCTAAATCTGAACCACATGGGTAGTCACGGTAAAAAGAGCACTTTTAGACTTCCGCTGTGAAAGGACAGATACCAATCAACCCTGCAATGTTTAAAATGATAAGTGATACGGTTTCATTTCATTATTAACATTGGCCAAAACTGTTGCTGCAGTCAAATTCAAAATACTGCATCGAGGTTGCCAGATAGCCACACGCTAACCTCTGCCAACCACAGGTTAGCGTGTGGCTATCTGGCAATCTGTGTGGCTATCTGACTCATGTGGCTTCGTGGCTATGGGCTAAGGTACCTGTCTCACACAGTCTACTGCAATGTAGTAGTAGAACGAAATGAAGCGGATAAAGCTGTATACATGCACTGGGAAAATGGATTATTGAGCAAAAAGCTAAGCTAGGTGTGTGCCCAGGATGAAAATTTGCCACTCCAGCATCTGTCCTCAAATTCTTCTCCACTTTGAGCTGTCTCCAACTTTCCAACGCATCCCCTATACAGATCCTGGTTTTTGTTTCTGCTTTTGTCTAACTGGCAACCCATATGCCGAAACACTACTGACTTTGTGATTGGGAGATAGCAGTAGACAGGCCAAAACACAAAACAAAAACATGATTTGCATGATGCAAGTAACGTTTTTAAAGGCGAATATTCTGGCTGTAGGCTACTATTGTTGTCAGTTAGATCAGTGTTTCAAATGAATATGTTTCCTTAGTCTCTGGTGACATATTGCATGATTTTATGATTACTTGCCATACATTTCTTACATATAGCCCTTTAATGTTATTTTCATGTCAAAATGTTACTGTTAATCTAGCAACAACGACAACATATCGAGTAGAGGTATAATTAAACATAGCATGCCAGACATACTTTTAAACACGGCCCTGTTCCAAGGCTGGATTCTTACATTTTTATACATGTCAATGGGATTTTAAATGAGCAAAAACAGAACTAGAGAGTTGTGATTTTTCCCTGTTTCTGTGTTCATTTTCCATCAGACTGATGGATAAGAATCCAAATTTAATCACAGAAGTTTTTTTCTGTAAAGTTTTCAGAGGCTGGCATTTCCCATTATACAGACAGATGGCAAATTAAAAGCAAAATTCTGAAAATGAAAGGAGAAACAGGATGACAGTTTCTCCAATAGTTCAATGAGTGTGAAAATGCAACGACAGCCTTCACAGTCGCCAGATCTAGACCCAATTAAACACCTATGGGAGATGTAGGATCGATGTGTTCGACAGCAATCTGGACCACTGTCATAAAAACATCAAACGAGAGAATACGTTTTGGAAAACAATATTCCAGGAGAGTTGCATGGACTTGTAAAATCGATGCTAATGAGCACTGGAGCTTTTTCTGGCAGTGAGTGATGGACCAACACCTCAGCAAAGAGACATCATGTTGGTTTTTCCTTTAATTTGTCACTGGTCTGTTAATGCTTTTTAGCTGGAGTTGTACTGTATTGCCTGAATCATTGTTGAGTGCTTAAAACAGTATTGGTCCGTTAGTTAGAAAGAATACAATTATGAGAAGACACAAAAAGTACAATTATGAGTGGTTTTCTTTTAATTCTCAACAACATTTAAAACATCGTGACATAATTATATAAAAAAAGTCAGAGAAGAAAATCCTTCTTCTTGACCGTGGGTGTTATTTTCATGTCCCTGACTCAGGTTGAATGACGCGCCAGTCAGAGGCTACGAGGATGACGTGGGAAACAAGACCACCATGAGGTTCTTCTACCCCGAATCAGCCTCGTACAACCCCGGACTGCACAACGAGCCTGGCACACTCATGGTCCTGGTGCCTTTCAAACAGCAAGATCTGCGCTGGCTCAAAGAAATCCTTTATAATGAGAAGAGGGTATAGTATATGTGTGAGAATGCTCTTTCCCCCTCTTTCCCTCTTTCTCTCTCTCTCTCACGCACACACATGCTTGCCATATCATTCTCTCTCCCTTTCTTACTCTCCCTCGCATAAACACACTCCTTTTCTCCCCTTCTTTTCCAGCCCTCACCAGTCATCCATATCAGGAACAAACACTTAAAAGGTTCAACTTCAGCGATGCCATTGCTCTTTAGAGGTTAAATGTAGTTTCCATCTTGGACATCCTTCACTCTGTTGCTCGGGGCACCTCCGGGCTCCTCCTGCTAATAGTTGCAGGGTCATTACCCCCTAATTTGCACATTGATTTAGTTGCTTCAAGACATGAGGGAGTCACAGGTTCAATTGCATCTCTATTTGTATAAATAAACTCAGTGAACTGAGACTGAAGGCAGCAATATTTTACTCTATTTCTGTTCTTTGCGTTAGTTTTGTGTGCACAACATCCTGCATCTTATCATCCTCTATTGTTTATTTTTTTGCATTGAAGGTCAGGAAAGGCTTCTGGAAGCCTCCTCCCCAGATCTGGTTGGGTGACGTCGGTAAAATCCGAGTGCTGGACCCCCACTTTCTACACCAGACTGCAGACAGGCTGCTCCAGATCCCTCTGCATCCCAGGAGTAGACAGGTGAGAGCTTCCTTCCATGTCCTGTGTTTTGAGAATCACAACTCATCCAGCACTTGCAAGAGACACTTTAGTTTATGTCCAAACCCAATTTATTTCCCTGTCCTCAATCAAACCAATCAAATCTATCATTCAATCAGGCTAAAACAGCTACTGTGGTGGTGACGCTGCTCTTCTCTGTTACAGCTCGTTAACATGGGCCGTTTCTGGCATCCCCGACTGCAACTTTCCCACTAGAACCTCCGCTCTTGTTTGTTCCCTTTTCTCACATACCTCCCTTTTTTCTTCTCTTTGCCCTTCACTGCTTCCCACATGAATGTTAACAAGGCTGGATGGAGCATCCACTGATTAGCCACAGCTTCTCGAGTGATACGTCTTGAGTGCTGTGATAAACAGTTTACTGGAAGAGGCTTTTTTTTTCTTGAAATGTAGCCGGGTCAATAGCGATTTTGTGGATCCAATTACTGCGAAACATGATGAAGATTAGCTTCTGCTTGGCATTCTGGCATCTCATTACAAGATAAGCTCCGTGTGTCTTCTCGGCTGCACAGTGAATCCCTGGAAAATAATTGGCTTTTGAAGGAAAGCCAAAATATTGTATAAATTTCAACCAGACGCTCTGTTTTTAGAAAAAAAAAGGACAGTTCCCAGTGTTCTTTCTCTGCAGAGCTGATTATGGCTGCTTTCGGGGAAATGACTGCGAGGTTTAGATGATCTTTATCAAACATGCCATGTGACTTTTGGTACAAGACTAATAGAGGTGGTAACCACATGAAATTACAACAAACCATAAGTGGAAACAAATCCATAAACCAACACACAAGACTTAATTGAAGAACAGTTGTTGCACAATAAGAAAACATGACACATTACATTTTTCTGCAGTGTTTTTGTTTCACAAATTGGAACTCCACTCACCTCGTTGGCTGAGCCGCTCGGATTTTGAAACACCCTGGGACTCGACTTGGACCATTACTCATGTAGAATGAAGTTTTTATTGGCTCATTTCATCCCATCTGCCAAATGGGGCTTGTTGTATGTGTTTGGTGGGGATCGTCTCTGACTGGCGTGGGCCTGAGCCAAGTTTTGTTTTGGTTCGGCCTGTTCCCCTTTTCCTGAGCCCTTTTTTGTCGAGAGTGAGAGTGATGGGGGTGTTACGCTTTTGGACTGCAGTACAAACACCACTGTGGCTGGTGCGTTAGAGGAGGGAGCAGTGGGAAGGCAGTGATCCTACTGGCGGCCAGCGGGCTTACCCGACAGGAGCCCTGCGCCATCTGCACAGACTGTATGGCCGGTGGGGAGAGGAAGGTGGGCAGGAGGAGGAGGAGGAAGATGAAGGGATGATGTGTCTGGAGATCTGGGGCCTACAGGCAGTTAAAGGTTGTTTGCTTTAACAGTATCAACACGTATGCTTGTTTCCTTTCTCGTATTTCCTTCCTTTGCTGTCCTCAGGTTATCTCATCCTTTTCTCTATTCTATTGTATCTCTGGGTTTTCTACATCCACCAGATACCAGCAGGGGTCTCGATTGTGGCAGACCTATCTGCACATACATCCCCCAACCTTCCTTATCAAAGCGATATGCTCAGCTCACCGAAGGCGCCATCTTTCCCTTTCCTTCCCTCCTGTGTCTCTGAGCTCATGTGCACACACGCACACAAGACGCTCATGTTCGCACTTGTCTCCCCAAACAGAGGCTTGTGCTGAAGCCCTTGGAAGTTCTGGCTTGCAATGGTGACAGTATGCAGCCGGCCCTCACTGCCCCCCCACTTTCCTCTCACCAAGGCTCCATGGGCCTGTGTCCAAACTATGCGCTGGGCTGCTGCAGAGCTCTGGTGTGCGCCTGTGTGCTGGCGACCACATGAGGCTAATACACACAGAATGTCAGCTGTGTCCCATTGCGGGGTGCTTATCAGTTTCTGAATTGCAGCGAGGAAAAAAAGGCCCCCGACAGTCATGCTTAGTGCAATAGTAAATCAAATTGATCCGTTTGAATGTTTTTAAAGAAGGCAGAGACAGTTTTGGAGTTTCCTGCCAAGGCAAGTGTGATCAGATCACTCTCTAGATCACTGTACTAGATTAGATAGACATGTATATAGGTCACATTCACCCATGAGCACAGTTTATCTTTGCAAACACACTGCCATGCATATGCACATGCACCCGTCCTTTTTGTTTCACTTATTTCTTATCAGGGAAGCCAGAAGCAGAGAGCTTGTCTATGTGAGAGCTGTCGCTGAAGAGGTGTTTACACCTCTCTGGCCAAACCACAACTGTGCTTTGATGAAGGTCTTGTAGGCTAAAAGCTCGGCCTAATATCTGTTACTTGCATAAAATGAAACTGGAGAGCACTACTTGATAGCAGGACAGGACATGGACCATGAAAAAAAGAGACACATTTTGAACTCATTTTTATTTAAATGACTTCAAAATTTGTCTCTCTTTTTTATGTTTTTTTGTTTTTACATGTTTTTTACATGTTTCAAAGACAAAACACATAGGTTTAGGTTTAGGTTTACGTGTTTAGCACAAAAAAATGCGTATAACGCTGCACAAGGAGGGAACGAAGTCCTAGCGAACTTGTACAAGGTTCCACCCCGGTCAATAATACAAAACAAGAGACAACACAAAACAAAAAACAAAAGATCAATAGCAGCAGGAATCAAGGTAGGACTTGAAGCAACTAACAGCAAAAGAAATATGTGACAAAAGCAGAACAATGACAGAGAAAATAAGGTTAAAGAGCGAGTAGGGAAAGATAATTAGGTTCTTGTGGAAAGTAAAAATTCCTTCAGATTCTTTTTAAAAATGCAGTGGAAGGAGATGGGCCTCAGTGATAAGTTTAATTCAGTCCAAAGCTTGGGGCCTCTGTAAGTAATGTTGAATTGATGACTTGATGTTCGGGAAGACGGTACATATATATATATATGTATATATATATATATATAAATATATATATATATATATATATATACATAGAGAGAAATAACTGTTAAAAGTCACACTAAATGTAATAAAAAATGGAGACAAGTGTGAAATTTACACAGGAACAGTCTGAGGTGAGAGCGTAGTATCCCTTCACCTAGCTGTATTTCTGCAGCAGTAATTTGCAGTATGTACATTCTAGTATCTTGTCTAGAGTGCCATTATAATGTGAATACTTTATCTGAATATATTGTTAAAGGACCTTTAGTTTTGGTAAAAAATCAGTGTTTTATGTAATCAATCAGCCCTACAGTAGATAGAGCATCACTGGCTCGTGTGCCAGTGATAAACCGGATAGTAGAGATGTCCTTGCAGACACGGATGCAGCTAGCGGACGAAAGTTGATGATAACATAGAAAGCTGTTGAGGAGAGCGATAAGAAAAGGCTGCTAGGAACGGGTACGGTGTTTCGGGAAGGGGATGGAGAGAGAAAGAGTTTCTTCTATCTCCAGGTCATGTGGAAGTGATTCTCCTTCTTGCCTCCGTGAACATGGATAATCACTGACAGTCATATGGGAAATGGCAAACAACACAGGGAAAGATCTGCGCACAGTAAGAGCCCGCCAGGGACAACACAGCGCACATGTCTCAACTCATTAAATCTCACATTAGTTTTATTTTGTGTTTTTCCTAAAACAAGAAAAGAAGATGTCAGCAGGGTCAGATGATGTCCATTTGTTTTTTCCATTAACCAGAAAGACAGATCCCAAAATTTAAAATTTGAGAGAATGCAAGAGGATCTATTTTAACACTTGCAGTGCATAGATTTAGAGTGGGAAAGTGTACAACAAATATCCACAGTTGGATATACTGTACTGTCATCTTTCTTTTATCTCTTAAATAGATTGTGCAAAACACTATACAAAGCACTGACTTAGGCTGACACACCCAGAGATCAATGCTGCTTTTTGATAGCATCAAAAATTGAGACAGGATGACATATGAATGAGCAACAGCAATCCAAACCACAATCCAGATGTGCAGGCCGCTCCACGTCAACCCAAGGCAGCAGCTGGTGTCCAACCTGCTGATGGAGGTTTGTTTTTAACACTGTCATGAAATAAATTTTCTGCTGATCACGGATGGATACATTTATTATGTAGCACATGCAGCATCGCACTGGGCTTCATTCCCAGATCAAGCAACAATGAATCACAGTCAGCTGAATGTATTGCTGTTTTCAGGGCTGTGGACAGATTTGAAAACAAGGACAGGTGCCTGAAAACATTTCTTTTGCTTACAGGCAAGCAACTGACAGGTTTTGTTAGGGTGCACGCAAATGTGCACTCAGTTTTATTTTGACAGCAGATCTTTGATATGGAGATGACAGGAAAAGAGGTGAACAACATGTGTTGAAGTCGTGATCTTCGGATTTAAACCAGTGATGTTGCAGTTTATGCTTTTTACCTTAAACCTCTTTACTGAGGAAAACACTTTTTCGATCATGCATACAGTATATTGCACTCCTGAAAAATAAAAATATCTCGACCCTAAGGCAAGGCCTTTGTTGACAGCATCAAATGTAGCAGTGAGGTGTTTTCAGACGTTGCTGTGAGAGTTTGTCTCTGTGCCAAATGCGCCTCGTGTTTTTTTTTCAAAAATAGAATATCTTAAGACATCTTTTATCTGAAGGGGGAACCAATGTGTCAAGTATTTTGACCAGAAACATTAAGGGGGAAGTTGGGCAGAAGTTGCTGCTTGTTACTGGCATGAAAAGTGCTTTTATGCAGTTTAAATCATGAATGAGCTGCTGCAAAACACCCAGCGTGCAGGGTGAAACCTGCTAATACCTCAGTAGGTATGTGGACGGGATATTGTGGTTCCTTTGTTCTTGCCAAATCTTGCATAAAACTTGGCGTTTTTTATTTTTTATTTTCCGTTTTTTTTTACATAGCATTCTTCAGGAACATCCATATAGTTATATGGCGCTCTGTGTGTGAACAAAAGGGAGGCTTTTGTCACCAAGAACCGTGGAAACGACACAACGTGACACACGCACACGCACACGCACACACACACACACACACACACACACACACACACACACACACACACACACACACACACACACACACACACACACACACACACACTCTCTGGTGCTGAGATTACTAGATTGAGTTCTGCACGTGGAAAGGCTTGTGTTGACGAACTGCACGCAAACGTCTCTGAGCAGCGGATTCTCTTGCCCTGTATCGCCATCTGCTGGCGAAACTAGGAGCTGCAGTTCTTGCAGTGATTGAAGAGTCTCGACCCAAATTTTCCCCACAGATCAGATGTGCAATTTTTGTGTGTGTGTGTGTGTTTTTTTTTTACATAAATACTTAAACACCTATGTTATTTAACACTACACCATACAGCAAACATGGTACTTTATTAAAGTTTGTTTATTGTGTTAAAACCTTATCCGTGGTGTTAATTGTGATGGGTTTTTTTTATTTGTAGAAATATCACAGAAATCCAGTGGTTCAGTCTCAGTGACTCAGTTGCTCCATTCTTTCTGCCAAGGTGTCTTTTTCCTGATGCTACAGAAATGTTCCAGTCATGCACAGCGGAGCCTTAGAGGTTTGTTTTTTTTCAGGAGCCACGGGATGAGTGCAGTGGGCTGTCATTATGTTTTGTTTGTCACAGAAGCCAGTGCATCCTACCACGGGTATCCTCGCTGTGTTTGTCGCTCTCAACTACTGTGATGTGGTCCACATTGCTGGTTTTGGATACCCAAACTCAAAGAGCCAAAGGCAACCTATCCACTACTATGGTTATGAAACCATGAGGTCCATGAAGGTTGGTAACAGTTATTTACCATCTGTGGTAATTACACATGGTTTCTATTGCTACGATGCTTATCATGCTCCTCTGTCTCTCTCTCTCTCTTTCTGTTGCAGAATTCTTACCATGATCTCAATCATGAAGCTGAAGCCTTAAAACGACTGGAGGATTCAGGTGCTATTTTGTACCTGCACCCACATTTATGATACTTACTTTTTCCACTTTGATTTAATCCAAAAAAATGAAGAAAAAAAAGAGGAGAAGATTGTACAGCAAAATGTATCTGAATTGGGTTTGGATCATCTGATTCAAATTGCATTTTAACGTGCCTTCTGCGGTAGGATGTGAGACATTTTGCTGTCAAGGCATTTTAAGTGTCACTGATTTAGCACTCGAGAGCATTTATCTCTCCGACACCTTACATCCTGTAGAAGTGAAAGGCGTGTGGATTGATTTAACTGCTTTTTTTTTCTTTGGAAAGGGTTTCCTTTGATTTATCAAGTGGAGTAGTTTTCAGTGGCATGGCACAGCATTTTACATTTTGAAGGTTTATGGCTATTAGGGGGAAACTTACTATTCAGGTGGTAACCCATTATGATAGTCCAGATCTAATTTACATCTGATAACGTTGGACCTTCAATAACTCACAATGTTGTTTTTAGGGCCATGTGATGGTTTGGGCTCATAAATGCCACATTGTACTGTAGGATTCCTGCATTTCAGATCTGCAGCTCCGAATGGAGAACATTAGTCCAGAGATTTCTTGTGTATCAGTAAGCTGTAACACTTAATCAGCACAGATGATTTCTTACACAAATGGTTTGAGATTCGTTTTTAGTTTTATTACGTAAGATATAGTCTTTTTTATTTTACAGGATAAAAGAGGTTGTTTGAGAATCTCTGGGGATTTTCTGTGAACTTTACATGTACACTACGTAAAATGAAATGAGAATGAACTGAACAAACCTGATTCACACAGTAAGGTGAATTACATTCACGTTACTTATAGATTTTGTCAGACTGGAAATACAATTTGTATTTTTTACTGTTAGATTAGATTATAATTGCATTTTAATTTATTTAATTTTTGTTCCAGGCACAAACAACTGGATTTTTTTATTGTAAAGAATGAAATAAATTTTTAATTAAAAGTAAATCTAATTGTTTTATATTCCATTCTTGTTTACCATGGTACAATTCATATTTGTTGTCATGTCATGTTGGCATGAATCATTGAACAGGCTCATAAATCTGTATGGGAGTTGCTGCACCTTAATTAGATGACCTGAGTGAACCTTTATCGAGCTACTGTTTGTTTGGTTTACAAGAATACAACGTGGCTCTTCCCCACTAGATGGCAGACAGCCTCTGTTGCATGCATATTATCCAGTAGGTAATCTACTGCACTGCACATGGTGCAGCCATGCAGCAGCCCATCTTGAAGTGCCGGGGGGTGATGTTCACAGCGAAACTAGCGCTAGCACATGTGCTAGAGAACACACGTACAGTATGAACATCTGGAAGAGCAGAAAATTTCACAATGCTAATAATTGAGGATGACTAACGCATATCTGCCACCAGCGACAGATGTTAATGATGATTTCCAGTTTCTGTGCACATGGCCCCTCTATTAGTGTTGACATGAATGGAGTTGTGCCCTTGGCATTTATACACTAGGCTTACTCACGTGGTGGTACAACATCAGCTATGACAGGGTCCAGTTCATCAGCTGAGATCAGAGAGACAGGAGACATTTGTTGTGCTTTCAGTCATATTTCTACAAATGCTGCAGTGCTACAACAACATCAGTTTATTCTACCACCACTACTACTTCTACTGATGATAATACGAATAACAGTGCACTACTTGTACCTCATTCCTGATATTTTGCTATGAATATATTCAAGTATAATCTCAGGTGATGCACAGTTGTGTGCAGATCAGAATCTTTTGAGTGATGTGTACACCTTACCCTCAAGGTCAGACATGGAGACAGGTGCTTTTGCACGGTAACTACGATGCACTGTGATGCTCCGGTGGGCATTATACTAGCAGAACTCATGAAAGGTTGTTCTTAACGCCACAATGCTAATTCTGCTACAGTACATTTGCTCAGCTGTTCCATTCGAACTAAATCTGTGTGTTTTGCCTGGGTTTTGCTGATACGAGGCGCAATCCTATATTTGCATCAGGGTATAGACCACAATCATACGCCTACCCTCTTATCCAGCTCACTTGAATTGTCAATTGATGGTGCTAACTGATTTTTCTTGCCACTGAAAGCCAATCTGACGGCAAACAAAGCATCTTTTTGAGTCCATTTAAAGCTCATCATTTCAGTTCTGAGAGTTGCCCATTATGTGTGGAGGAGACATTGTCTGTTAGTGTAAAACCATCCTTTTTCAACCCCTCCTCGGGCATTCAAACATGTTTTTAAAAAAACGCATGCAAGCATGAGTTCTATGTTCAGTCACATCCACACGATTACACAACTACGTGGATGTGCATACAGTATGTTTCCACTGAGACACCTTACCTGCATACCTCCACAAAATATATAACGGTTATTTTTCTGAATTAAATCGTCTGAACCGTTGATATGCATTTTTGTTTTCCCAACAACAACACGAGGGAAGTGTTGAAGAAGGGGCCCGAGTCATGTCACGCTTGACAGTCTGTGTTGACTTCCCTTGTGGGAACACAACAGGGAGTTACATAATTGAACAGGATTTGTGTGAATGTGCGGGCTGTTTATATGACAACTGGAAATCAGGTCAGACTTTTCTGGAGAAACTATTGCACTGTAAGCACAACCTTTGAACCCCCGTCAGCGTGAACATGTTAACATACTGCGCGGTGCTGTTAATCAAATCATCATACGGTACAGTGAGTGCATTTTCTTCCAGTGTGGATCGCTCCTGTGTGAATTAAACTCCTGAGCCTGGCACCGATCATTCTGTTTTCTCCCAACTGAGCCTCCTTTAGCCCATTTATGCATGTTATGGTGACCAAATGAGCCCATAGCTGCTCTGAACAATAAAAATCATTTGAAATGCATAGCTTTGAACTTTCAGAAGGACCCCCACTAAACTCTGACCCCAAATGCATTGGTTTAGATTTTACAATGCAGCAATTTTATAGAAGAATACATGGTCCGTGATGATTGCTGTGGCACTCTGTAAGTGCAGCCTCATGCGGGCAGAAGCTCTGACAGTGTGCTTGTTATTACAGTATATCTCATTACACCATCTGCTCTCTGCACGGTGCTCTCATCCTGCCAGTACAACATCTTACTTTAAAGCAGTTGTTTTGTACTTGGATATCATGATGCTCTGCTAGATCACAAGATGATTCCGCACATTCTGCACACTACAGTATGATGGGAATTCTTTTTTTTTATTATTATTATTTCATTTTGTAGGAGAAAATGCAATAAAACAAACAAATAAAAATAAAAATTGTACCATATTCATGCTGGTGAGTGTTGCACCAAGGGGATCAGGAGCCAGAACACTTTATTTGGAGGTGCCGCAAGCCAGAAAAGCAACAAAGCCATTCATGGGATTGGCTTTGTCCCTGAAGACATTTTGCCTCATGATGCCAGGTACACAGCAATCCAGAGAAGACACCCGAGGTCTCGTTTACCCTCAACATTGTGAAAAAAACACACCAAAAAAACAATGAAGACACACAATGTGGCTCTACGGTGTGTCTTTGCAAGGAGCCCAGCGGACAGTTTGTGTGGGAAGAGGTACAGTATGTAGCCGGCTACCTAGAGAGAGGGCATCTGGCTTGGCTCACTGATAACTCCCCCACAGCCCGGAGAGCGGCCGTGAGTCAGGTGCTCATACAAACACAACACTACCATGGGAACCAGGAGAACGAGTGGGAAATCAGAGGAGTGAAGGAGAAAAAAAAAAGATAAGCGGCTTTTCTCCACTGTGAATTTTTTGCTACTTCTGCTTTTTCTTCATAAAGCCCCTTTTCCTGACTCTCATGCGGGCACTGCCTACATGTGACGTAGGATTTTCAGTGATGATTCCCATCCGTTCCTGCCTACAGAAAGGCTTTGGGCTGAGAAAAAAAAAAAAAAAAAAAAGCAAGGATCCACAGTTTTCTTGAAAAGGACAACTGTCAAAAATAGCAACAGACTGAAAAAAAACTGCCTAAAAAATAGAAGGAGACTAATTCACAACACTTTATGCTAAGTGGTTCCATGTATCTGTTGCACAACCCGAAAGGTCAGCCAACTCAGCTGATTTAAAGGCTAACACGCCACCATTGTTTCCTCACCAGGCAGCCAAAGAAACACTTTATGTTAGCTCAGTATTTGTTTTTGCTGAGGGCTCGTTACTTAAAACTAACCCAACATTATGATTTCTGTGTAAATGCACTGCTGAAATATGAGTTAAAATTAGAATGCGTTAGGTTAGAATGAAGGTTTTATTCTCAGCATCTTTCAATATTTTCCCTCTCAAAACTGTTTTCATTGTCTTATTTGAAAAGAATTTAATGCTGACTTTACAAAATGGTGATATTTAAAACTAAGCAAAAATGTTATACAACTATATACGTCATGCACCTGATATAGTTACTCATATAATAATCTAATGCTTACAAGTCTGAGTATCAGTAGGGTTAGGGTTATGGGTTACAGGGTATGTCTGCTCATTATACAGATAATACACAGCTTCAGAACAGACAGTGACTCATGCACAGTGACTACAGTACATAGTGTAAATGCACACCATTTCTTACTACTGCAAGCTCCACAGAAGAACCCCCATCGCAGATATGTGTGAAGGTGTCAGCTGTTTGGCAATATAAACGTCTTAAGTGGAGCCAGTATTGCTCATCCATGACTAGTAGCCTATTACAGTGTGATATGATTCAGATGTAAACTCTCTAGATGGATGCATAACATACGCATTTTATGTAGACACTGTGTCATGCAGATGTCTGTATGATGTGTTCAGTGTTTGATTCATCACCGCACAAGAGATCCTGTAGTAGATCATGTCACAAGTCCATGTTTTCTTTCTGATTGAGGCCCCTAATTACAACAAAGTTGTATATATGTACCGGTATATGGTGTTTGATCCCAGGCAAGTCTTAAAAAATCAGATCCATGGTGTAGAAGACACATGGGACGTGTGACGTGTGATGTGTGACATGTGATGGCAACGACAGAAACAGAGTGACAGAGGGTAGAGACAAATACAAACTACACTTTGTATGTTTTGTTTGGGTTTGGATGTACCCATTTGTTCTGGTTCCATGTGCCGATCTCTGGGTTGTTTGTAGCACTAAGCCATATAAGACGTTTATCCCACTCTACACATGGAGTGTGACTTGACAATCCTGTCTTCCTTCTGTTGAGCCACAGAGGCTGGAATTTGATCCTGGCATGGTGGCACCACTCTGTCTGTTAGTTTGTTGGTACATTTGTGTGCACGTCCTCGTGGACTGGATGTCTGGGGGCGACAGTGTGTATAACACAGGACCCACTATTTTACTTTTTTGTGTCACTTAAGCTGGCAGAGGGACGGATGTGCTGCACGACCTGAATACTGCAAGAGGCAACTTCACACTATAGTGGCAGGGTGATGTGAATATACAGTGTGTGTGTGTGTGTGTGTGTTGGTGAGTATACCCTCCAGTGCTCAACAGCACCAAAGAAACAAAAGACAAAGAAACACAAAATCTAGCACTTGAACAGACTCCAAAGCAGAGTAGCCTTTATTGTAAGAGCCCTTGAAAACTTTGTCTTAGAGCAAAAATAAAAATTAAATATTCATAACAAAAAAGAAAGCTAAAGTTAAGGGGAAGAACAACAATATTTTATTATTTAGTGAAATTGATTCTCAAAAACTTAACTAATCTGCTTCAGGACTGTGTGGATGCTTTGGTCAGATTTAACTAGTTAGATGATTTTGCACTCTTAACCTAAAAACAAATAGATGATCACAAATAAGCTTGAAAAGATAATTGATTTGTGAATAACAATTCTTCAAGGTGCAAGGTATTTATTTTAAAATATAAAGAATCACCTAAAACTATCAATAGAATCTGATCAAACAAGACAGTAACAATTCTGGCATACTACTGTGTTGCAGATTTAAGCCTATGTTATTGAAATCAGCATGCTAGCCCCCAAGAAACAAGAGTTAACTCTGCCATTGCTTTCCATTATGAGTCCATTATGAGTTTCCATTTTCCATTCTCCGTGAGCAAAGGGATGAAGTTGCTCAACGCTTATTGTTTCCTCTAGACTAGTGAGTAAATTGCTGGTAATACCAATGTTAGCTATAGCATTAGCAAATGAGGCTCTTTACTGGAAGTCCAATAGGGCACAGCTTCCAGCTATATTCATTTATTAATAAATGGTCGACATATTCATTTTTTGCTGTAAATGATGTGAGAAAGCAAGTGAGGAAACACCAGCCAATATATTCCTAAATCCTCATTAAGAAATAGAGAAATGTACGACCATTCAGGCTTTGGCACAAACACAGAGAGAAGCTGATTTAGAGAGATAGATTTTATATTTTATCACAATTACAGAGCAAAGAGGATGAGTTTGTCTCAGTGGGCAGTGCTGTCAACCATGTAGATGGAACATGAAATTAATCAGTAAGTGAACCAATGAATGAAAGAGGTGAAGAGATACATTTTAGGAGGTGAGGAAAACCTCAATATTACGTTTTATTTGCCGGTCAGAGAGTTCATATTGTTGTTGCAGTTTTGCAGGTTTTTTTTGTTTTAATTAAATTGTTTAACTTTAACACTGGACCAGATCTGACTTGCTGCAATAGATCAAGACTTTTGTGCAGCACAGAGCCCTCAGTGAAACCAGACATAATGTTAGAGGATCCAAGACATCAGCTATTATAGTCTGTGCTCCTCGTCCAAATCCCAGGCTTCTAATGTTCAGACCTTCCACCTCCACAATAGTCAATAAAATCTTAACATGAGTGGTACTGGGGTACATTATGAGTTGACTTATTGCAGGACAGACACCGTCCTCCTCCTCACTCTGGAAAAGAGGAGATGCTGGCAGAGGGAGACATAGATATGAGGTTTGATTTGGACACTTTGTTAATCTTTATCACATGTAGTTCACTACATTAGCAGCAATCACAAAGGCTCTCACCTTATAAACTATTAGTTTGTTTTGTGTCATAGATCTTTGCTACATCAGCGCGTAACGGATGTGGTGACACCGACAGAGACGGCCCCTTATGCCTCCTTGTGTCTTTAAGTCACACAAAGAGTATTTGTTCTTCAATAAAATTGTTTGCTGACACATGGGAGCATTTCACTTATCAGGTCATGTTGACTGTAAATCCAGACAAATGGTTGGAGAAGATGGGATGATGATAGGATCCGTCATGCTGCGTGGGATTTGACTGTTATTGTTATATACAGATAAATAAAAGTCTGCATGCGTGTTAATATTGCAGGCTTCCTACTTTTTTCTTTCTTTTTTTTCTCCAACATCTTTTTCTGCCTCTGTCTTTCCCTCTGAAATAGACTCTCAGCCACTATGTGTAATTGCACAGCATATTGCACTCTTATGGGAAAATGTTTTTTGGCTTTGTAATGTGCACTTATATAATAATGGGCTGCTGCTTTTTCAGTATCCAATCGACTTTTTTGGAGTAAGCGGAAGCCTTTTGTACCTGACTACCACCTCTCGATGTGGTAATGCCCACCCACATTATCAAGAGGTCAATTCTCTCTTTCTCCCTCTCCCTGTCTGCTTGAATAATGATGACCAAACGAAACGATGTAAAAATACTGCCACAAGTGTACGGTTTCATAATACCTCAAAATTATCATTTTTTTCCTCCTGTCTAAATGATATTCATAAGCGAAGACTCTGAGTGGGGCAAGAGAGCTCCTTTACAGACTCCACTTGTCAGCACCGACTCTGGAGGGTCTATTTTGTATACAGATTTTGTACTGTTTTGGTGATTGATAGTGCAAATGTCACAAGAAGACTTTTGTCTCTTACTTTAAAAGAACTTTTAGTCTCACACATGAAGTGGAAAGAGGCCGCACCATTTACAAGAGAGCAATAGGAGAGAATTTGTAACAGCAGTAGGCTACATAGTGTATGCCCTACATTGTGGAGCATCCAAGATTTCTGTGGACTATTTGCTTTTTATTGCTGCAGAAACAGCCACTGTCTCTGTGCATTTCTTTTCCATATTCCTGTCTCAGTTTTTGCTGCATGCACATGGAGAACAAGTCTTCCACTGTACTGTACAGTCAGCTCAGTTTCTTGCCATCCGGGGCTAACTTGAGACTGATTCAAGCCTTTCTTCTCCCCGAGACCCAAAATGACAGTGATAGATGATGCTGTCATTAGAAGCAGTGGAGCTCATCTTCTCGCCCTATTTGCTGATTTCTGTGAACTTAACCTCCCCCTTCTTTTTTTTTTTTTAGCCTGTACCATAAAAGGCACAGGCGGTTGGAAAGCCTCCCAAGCCGAGGCAGCTCTGTAGTCTTTTGTTTAACACTGACATGCATTAGGATCACAATATGAGCTAAAGTAGATCATATATATCTCCTATATGATTATGCAGGAATCAGGCTGAAGGAAACTAGTCTGAGCCAAACATGATTAAATAGGAGTCGGGGTCCAAGGGGCAACATCAATATGCTCAGCAGAGAGGGGTCCATGCATACTTGGCTCAGACAAGTAATCCATTGTCCTCTGAGTGCTACCTCTGTTCTACCTCCCTACAGATTATTTAAAAGGTGACTATATCTGACACCCCTGAATTTATTCCATCCTCTTCAAGAGGGAGAAAAACTGCTACAGTAAACAGATGAGGGACAGGACCTTGATTAGCCCACCCTATGCTAAAGCTGGCTGGTGGCAATGAAAAGGACCTTGGTGGGAAATTGTCTTTGTGTTTCCGACGTGAGAGAGACAGAGAGAGAGAGAGAGAGAGAGAGAGAGAGAGAGAGAGAGAAAGAGAGAAAGAGAGAGAGAGGGAAATAAATCTACAGTACTGTATATATACAGCACCCTCTTATCTGAAGGCACCAAATTGAATAAAGCCTTAAGCCAGCATTGCTTTACATCTCCGATGCTTTAAAAAGAAACCCTGTGGGCCTCACTAAGTTAAGAAGATCTGAAAGATCTTTAATGTAATGCAATGTGCAATGTGCAATGTGTTTTGTACCCGTGTACCGTAATGATGACCAGAAGCATGAGGACAATAAGTGTCTACAAAACACCCTCTACTGCTTATGGGGTGATTCTGGGTCAGTGTGAACGGAGGTGACTTTATCTCATCTGTGGTTGTGTGTTTCTTGTATTCTATTTACAGTTCAGGGAGTTCATATAAACTACAAAGTGTGCAGCATTAATTTCTTGTTTGTTACAGCTTTCCTGGTGGATATGAGTGTATGCAACTCAAAGAAATGAAGATGTTAACAGTACAGTGAAAGTTCATCTGGCCATAAACTGTAATGACCTGCTGTAGCATATTATGTGTAAAAGTTACTTTAGTTTGTTCACCATTTTATCACTGTGTAGCAGATTATTGCAATACGTTATGACATTTATTTATTGCACACTTGTCCACTTATAACATTATCTGCAATTCACATTATGAGTCTTTACATGGCTGGGTGAGTGTCTTGGCTGTTTCCTTGGTGAGAGAGGGGCAAATGTCGGTGGTACAGGAGTCTAAAGAGGCAGGCCACTGCTGCAATGTTTGCTGAGAATGACAGGCTGTTATCCTGGGTCACTCTCGGTTTGCTCGCTTCACCAGCCGGCATTACCTCGGTGATGGACAGATCTCGGCGTGGCTATCCTTTCCCTCAGGGGAAGACACGCTCAGTCTCGTCCAGGTTTCCGTGGCGCCTTGACACCCACTGCGAAATGTGGGATATGCGAGCGGTGATGCGTGTCGGGTTAGTGGAAATAACAAGAATACCTGAGTGTCATCAGTGTATAGGCAGCAGGGGAAACCATGGGAGTGGATGACAACACCAAGTCTCCTTGTGACCCAACAGCTGCAGCGTAAACAGAGAGTGTGGAGTGTGAGACATTTAAATCCTTCATGGGTCAGTCTCTCAAAACTGTTTGTGTGCAGAATGACATAGGTGGCTGCTTGTATGGCAACACACACTTTCTTTATCTATAGTAGTTTGTCAAATCTGTTATCGAACCTTTCAGTGTTGCTCCACAACTTCTAATGCAACTGTTCTTCACTCAGAGAGTGGCAAAACTATACAACAACTCTGCAACTATTTGTGCAGAAGCAAAAATAGGTGAAAAAAAACAAGAGAATAAGAAGAAAGAAGAGAATTGAAATGACCATGTCACAGATAAAGTTTTTTATGGTTCAGTCTGAATAGCTCTACTGTAAATAATGAACTGGATTGGGAGGCAGCTACAGAGGACCAGCTGTCAGCTAGCTGTTAAAGCCAGTGTTTACATGAGAGTTGTCAGATTTATTATTCACTTGTCACCATTTTCTGCCAGTTGTAAAGCCCTTGCTGCTTGAGTGTCAGGCTTGTCAGTGTTGAAAGTCACAGTCAGTTGTAAAGTTGTCTCCAGTGTTGGAGTTGACAGAATTACACCTCTTTTATACCAAGTGTTTAATCCACATGGAGCGAGCCCGTGGCTACTCAACACCTGAATCAGTTCTCCAGTGTCGAGCCTTTTTCAGTAACTGCTCTACATGATATAAACCTCAGCATCTGGGTTTTAACTTTAGTATTGCAATGTTACAAGAGTAAAAATGTTAATATTCTCTCAATGACCTGAACTGGAAAAAAAATGGTTCATTTATGTATCTTGACCATATCAAAATCTTCAAATGAAATGTTGGACTACAGATGTTTTCATTTGGTTATTTTGGCCTGTGGAGTGCCAAATTCAAAGTCTCACTGATCATGTAGTTATATTATAAAGCATTGTAATGACAGTCCAGTCCAGTTTTCTACTCAGTAGCCTACACACACAATAGTTTCCCAGGGGCAATTTTCTCAATAAGACTCTGACAGCAAGTTGTGTGGTCTATGTGGAGCTGCAAAATGTCACTTTTTGCTCCCATTTAGCCTCTTCTAAACTCTATCTGTCTTAACCTCTGTCCATCTGACACCTTTCCTTTTCCCTATTTAGTTTGTGTGTCTGTGTGTGCGTGCATGTGTGTGTGATGCATGCGTATTGGTCTCAGAGGAGTGAGTTAACCCAGGGGTACAGAGGCGGAGAGGAGCAGCTGGAGATCCACTCTCCCTTGGTTCCTGTCCCAATTAATTAGCATGGACCTAGACATATGCACACACACAAATGCACACACACACACACGCTCAATATACAACAGTAGACTATATTATATACTCTGTCCTGTTTATCTAAAGTCAACCTTTTTTTTTAAACTTCTGGGCTGAACACAGTTTCCTAGTCGATTATTTAGACAGTGTAAGTTTTTTTAGTCTCTCTCTGAATGCAGGATGAGTGGGGTTAATGCATCAGGATTCATAAAACCTGTTTTTTGAGACTGTGTTGGTCAGTGGAGAGACTGACGCTTTAAACCTTTGTTTTGCCACTCAAAGGGCTGAGCAGGCTTACTTTCCTAATTAGAGAAATATATCTGAAATGGTCTTTTTTTTTTTTTTGCTCTGCTGCCCTAAAGACAGTTCTCCATGCCTTTATCTCATTTATTCCTGCCTAAGCTGGAGTTGTCTTAACTGGTCCAAAATGCAGCCTGAAGGCTTAACCAATTCAAGGAAACATTATATTTATCACTCCGATCTTGGCCTCCTTTTTCCTGACTGCTGATTAATTTTAGAATAATTTTTTAAAAATTGATTACCCTCAAGGCAAATCTAGGCCTAGCCCCAAGGTAAATAACCCAGGCGTGTAATTCCTTGGAGGGATGAGGGGGGCAGCTTTCACCCTAAAGCTAATACACAACAGATTTGTCCCACTATATTTTCTAAAGGTTACTTGATACATATCGGAGACAATAGTCCGAGATGTGCCGAGATCAGTGAACTGCACACCCACTGACTTGAACAAGAACAACAAGTGTGACATTCACCAATGTTTCAGCAGTCAAAAGATGACGTTTCAAAGTAACTCTGTCTCTGTGTGTCTTTGTCTAACATTACTGTTTTTGTATGTGTGTCAATCAATATGTTTACATGCACATGATAATGTTCATCTATATAACAGAATGTTTTATCCAACTATTGAAATTTGATGTCATGTAAACTGCATAATCAGTTTAGATATTCCCAAATTTGGCCTTTTACAAACTTGGCACTTCCTCATTACTGTAAGATCTGTGGAATATGCTACTGTATATACAACACTTTACAACACGCATTCTCTTGCCTGTTTATGGTCAGCTCTTTGCTCTGTTTGTGAGTCTGGCCTAAACCAAAAGCCCCCCATTTCTGGATGGAAGGAGAAACACATCTATGTTTAAATATTATGAAATACTTGGATATGCAATGTGTTTTTGGATATCACAAATATCGAGACGCTGACTTTCTCAGTGGATGATTCCAGATGAACCAAGTATGCACAGCTGCATGTAAATTGACATATCAGCAGGATATTCATTAGGAAATATTAGATAAATCAATAATTGGTGCATGTAAATGTGGTTGACAGCTTATTTTCTAATTCACTGTGAGCAATCCTTCTCTCGGTTTTTCTTGTGATTTACAGCTTGGGATACTAAATGAAAATCTGACAACACTTATAAATGTTGGACAATTCATGGACACATTCCACACATACACAGTAGAAAACATGATAGCAGCCTCCTGACGGCAGGGAGAGGCACTCCATTGTTTGTGGTGTTTGGCTGAACGACATGAAGAAAAGAAAACTGTGCAATAAAAACCAAGAAGAAATAAATATAGAGCATACATACAGTGCGGAATGAGTCCAGTTTATTTGTTTGGAGCATGTGCAGCCGAGCAGTGCGGAGAGTCTTGTGTTTGAGAATTGTGTGCACAAAGGTAGAGTGTAGCATAAGAATAGCACAGTTTAATTAACAAGTGCGATGTTTGATGCTTGTACTTGGTCAGATTTTTGGTATTGTGCAGCACATGGGCAGCAGTTGTAGCCTACCATATGTGCAGGTGGCATCAAGGGCAGAAACCATTAAAATGATGAAAAAATAAAATTCATTAAGTTATCTGTTCAAATTCATGATTATAGGTGCAGATTAGACTTAAATCCCATTGCTACCTGATGTGAAAATGTCACTGTCTGGTTCTCGCTATTTGAGTTAATACAGAAATTGCTTGCTTGCACAAACAACTCCCTCAAATAACGATGCTGCAACATAGATGCACAGATACACAGAATCTCATTTAAAATAATAAAAAAAATATATCTTAAATCATCATCTCGCCACCTCTGCAGTTTTCCATGGAGAAGCACGGGTAGTCATTAGTAATAGTAACCCAGTACCAGTTCCAGAGCCTGGCTCATTAAAGGAGCATCGCCTGAAGTAATGACCATGTTGGCACATGCTATCTGCATCAAATAAGGATACTTTTTTCCTCTGCCATTGATTTTGCACTACATCCCATTGCTTTTCCTCTTGGCAGCTGCCTCAGGTATCTGACAGCCTGTGTTACAGCGGTGTCTTAAGTTTAGTTTTTCACAGCAAGCTGGCAACCTTACCAGACTCAATGCTGTAAAAAAAGAAATGATAAAAAAAATAGAAAGATACATAAAACCAAGAAAATCAGTGAAGTATTTTCTGAGACAGTTTTCCAGCAGGTAGGCCCGATCAAGCTTTACTTGGCAGTGAGAAATGATTTCTGCAGAATGCAAACATGAATTTCCATTTTACACTTGGGTACAGCTAAATATTGCAGATGAGGAACCAATCAAGATTATTTAAGAAGGGTTTTTAAAATTCGTTATCTTCAGACAGCATATTTGAACATCCTATGCTTGTGCAGTAAATAACTTTAGAGAAAATTATGAATTTAGGCTGGTGCTCAGACGGAATTAATGGTACAGAGTGAATATATTTGCAATTATCTAAATGTGTTGGGAAAAAAAAGTTTTGTAACTCTTTCTAGGGCTTCAAACACATTATCTTTTCACTGATTCATCCATACACCTGAACCTAAAAACATTTCTTTCTTTTTTTTATAGTTTGGTAATGTGTTCATTCAGAGCTGCCCACCTGTAACTGATGGGAGGAAATGGCACTGATGCATTTCAGACGGCCCATATTTCTGTTTGGGCTCGATATAAGATGCCATCTGTCGACAGTGATTGACAGCTGTCTGAGAAAGAGAGAGAACTACAGAGAGAGACAGACAGAGGAAAGACAGAAATAGTAGGAAAATGGCTAAAATACATGTTGACCATACATGCATACACGAGCCGTGTGCATTTAGGACAGAGTGGAGGGTGCAATCAGGGCTTTTAGACAGGCTTCCTGCAGCGAGGCAGGACCGAAGGAGCCCCTTAACCTCCACTCGGCTCGCTATATCAAAACGTTGGCTAATAAAAACTCAGCTGCAGGGGCATATTATGTTCTGATAGCCCTACATCAAAGGCCTGCTGTCAGCTGTAGCTGGTTTATCCATTAATTAGAGTAGGAGTGGGAGGACCACTATTAGAAAAATAGAGATAGGCTGTCATATTCTTTGGCCAATTGACTCTGTTAGAGGGATGCTGGTGTCAAAGGAATCGCTGAATTTAAAATATGAATGAGTTGGGGCTCTTGGGCTCCGGTCCACATAATGATAGTGTCATGAAGGGGTGGGTGGGGGTGGGGTGGTTGGGTTAGCCTTTTCTGTGCCACTGTTCAACTAAGTAACAGTAGCGGATTTGTCCGAGGGACCAAATCAGTCAATTATCTATTTAAAAATATGACAGCAGCTTCCTAATGAGGACATACCAGATATTGTTCATTTGCTTATTACCTTAGGAAGCAGTTATTCTCTATTATTAAAACATTTTTAAAATCACTCTTACTCAAGCAGCTGTCAAGCCGAGCGGAGGCACAGGGAGAGACAGTTGCTCTAAACTAAAGAGGGAGGAGTGCAGCATCAGTGTCGTGCTGTGCACAGTGCACCACACAAGACTGACTGGAGCTGTCAGCAGACACTTTACACCATAGTCGTTTCTGAAATCTCTCTCCTCTTACTGTCCCACATCACTTTCAGCATTCAGACTAGTGTCTGTTGCTCACGTAAAACAAGATGATGATTTAACAATTTATGATGTATTTCTGTAGGCTACATGTATTTATTCGAAGCAAAGTAAAAGAATACAAACTAATACATTAACACCAAATGAATTCTTCCAACAGAGTGTCCGTCATTCATTTTGGTCAATTCAAACGAACCACAGTTTGCCAGTCATCTTGATGAGCTGTCCATCTTGAAGGGAAAACTAGGTTGAGGCTGAGGCTGAGGCAGCTAACTGTACTAAACCGAATGTACCATGCACGTGCTGGAAGAAACAGATGCCAGATGCGAACAATCTGGAGGCAAATAGACACAAAACGCTGCTGTTTTCAATGGATTTCCTGCCACACTTCTGCTCGCTCTAAAGGTGCTTCATGGTTTCCTATCATTTTTGGTTTCGCTGTTAAATCAGACTTAAGTCCCTGGTATATTTTCATCCCATGCCATACACCCACTGAACAGCAGTGTGAAGCCAATTTGCTGTCAAAAACACATTTTAGTCTGTACAGTGTCAGGCTGATAACACAATAATGTATCATCTTTTTTTATGGTTAATAATCTATCATGTTTATTTATTGTTATGTTGATGTTAATATTTACAAATTGAAAAAAAGTAGCTTCAGCAGTAGCTTTAACCAGTGCTGCATCCACATTTACATAATTCCCCCATATGCAAATGTGAAATATGTACATATATTGAATTTCCATGAATGAAATATATGTACTTACAAAATAAAGATGTCCATGTAATGTAATACTTATGTGTAAAGAAAGACTGAACAACATTTTTTGACAATGCACAAATATATGTACAGGTATGTGTGCTTAATTAGGAAACACATAGCCTAATTATATATTTAATCAACATAGCCTACTTGCAACATGCATAAAAATGCATCATTTATATTTTCAATACATACACATCTAAATGGGTATCTCATAAACTATATATCTCATTGCAGATTGGCAGCAACACATTTTACATGAAAGGACATACAGTAAATGTAATGTGTGATTTTACATTCATGACATTACATTTTACTTTCTTTGTGGGTTTGTCCATAGAGCAGGTACATAAAAAAAAACTACAGTTTTTGTATTCAACACAACGTGAATCTGAATAAATTGAAAGACTGAAACAAATTATATTCTTGGGTCCATGAAGCCTTCACAGATCGCACCAATGCTCTAAGTGGGCATGGATTTCAACCATTTAGAGCTGGCACGCTGAGTGAAGCAGGCTGTGCTGACGGAGAGCATTACCTTTTCAAATGCAAGGAGCCGACACAGTTATGTGATGATTATTTCTGTGCCAGCAGGAAGGTGTCTGGTCTGGTCTCTGATCAGCTTAAAACTGGATTTATTTGCTTTACAGCATTGAACAGTTCATGAAAACAAACCAACAGGAACAAGCTCATACTGTAATACCAGGTAGCCTTCTTGTTTTACATAATTTATGAATGGATTTTACATTGACTGCAGGTGGCCTCGGTTGTAGGTCATGTGTGACACACATTTTTAGTGCCGTATGAAAATAAAATCACAAGTCCTGATGTCAGAGAAAGGAGAGAGGCTACTATAGAAGCTGTGTGAGGTGTGAAGGTCATTATTTTCCGGTTGTGACTTGACCTTGTGTTAAATATCCCTTCCAAGTCAGAAAAACATGTCACACACACACACTATCAACAATGTCACACATGAGCTGTTGAGGTCACACAACGTTTTCCTGACGATTGTGTCATACCACAGATGGCTGACAGAGCCTTCACTCAGAACATCTACCCAGCGGGGATACATGCGGATAAAGAATGACATTAATAGGAGCCATCAGGAGCCGTTTGTCAGATGGAGCATTAGTGTTTTGTGGATTGAAAGATAATGTGACGCCATTGTTACCCTGTCATCACTCTGAATGCTACCTTGATGGGGCTCCCGGGCTGAGGCTGAAAGAACATTGTCTTAACATTGAGATTAATTAAAAAAAATTCTAGTTGAATGGCCACGAGATGGTCCCAGATGCACCACATACGACGGCAGAGGAAAATATGAGGCCTTTGCTCTTTGATGAATAACCGAAATGGTTGAATAAATCTTAGTGAAAAGCAGTTCTCCATTTCTAATTTAGGAGAGCTTGTCCCATAGGAGGACTGACTGTGTAATAGCTGAGAATACCCAGAATACAAGGAGCCATCCAATCCTAATTAAAGAGCTTTTACAGCTGAGTCCTCACATAAATACACACACACACACATATAGGGAAGCAGCCATGCACGAGACAGTCACAAACACATGCAAACAGGGACGAGCTGGCTGCCACGAGTGAAACAGATCTACAAGGACAGAAAAATGTGGAAACACTTTAAACACCACTTGTCTGCCTCAAATTGAACATGTTTTTAAATAGAGATGTTTTCCATTTCTGTATTAAAGACCCATCATCTCATCCTCATTAAAAACATTATGAACAGAAAGCTAATCACTATTCTCTTTTTTTCTCTCTCTCTCTCTCTTTCTTCTAACCCATAATCTCTACCTGTTTTCAATTTGCTTTCTTATTAGACATTCTTGTAATTAACTTTCTCAGAGGAATAACACCACACTCATATTCCTACATTAATAAAGGCTAGGCTACTTGTCACCATGCAGCCAGTTAACACAAGCTTGACTTAGTTTAGACTAGTCTGAAACTGTCTTACTTAGGCCTTTGTATTCCTTTCGGGACAAAGTCATTGATGAAATGCTTCCACCCTCGTCTGTTTCCATGTCAGTCCCTTCTTCTTTAGATCTTGTTCTGTGCTCCTTTTCCAAGTGTTTCTGGGTCTTCCTCTGCCTCGCTTATCCTGTGGATGTGCTTGTTTGCTTCTTGCTGTGTTGTTTTTTTCTCAGTGTGACATCCAGTTCCACTCTCTCCTTTTCAGCTGTACCGCCACTGTATCAGGTTGGCCTACGTTTGCACAGGTTGATGTTACTGATTTTGTTTGGCCAGAAGCCAGAAGCAGTCTTAAGCAGTGGTTCGGGTTTCGGAAACCATACAGCATTGGAATTAAAGATTTTGAAGTTTGGTCTTCAGAGAATGGAATACCAGCTCATTTATCAAATAGTGACTCACTAATTAACACTTCCATTTATTCTATGATAGCCTAATATTAAAGATGAAAAAAATAAAATAAAAAATAAAAACATGTTAGCTAAAAGTTTCTGGTATCTTTGTTGTGGCGAACTGTCCCTTTAACGGTCGGCATGCCGAAATAATGAAGGCGGCAGCTTTAAAAAAAACAAAACAAAACAAAGATGGCGTAGCATGTTACCGGGCAAGTTCATTCACCTAGCTGCCAACACCTGGCTCCGTGTTTCCCACTACCACGTAGCCCGCCGTCGTTCTGATCTGGATAACCGCACTGGATAACCTTCCCCGGGACATTCCTTCCCTCTTTCCCCTGTTCTTTGCCGGAATCTACTGTACGTCCAGAAACGGAAACATCACACTGACTGACAGGTGAGTAGGCTATGACAAAGTATTGAGTTTGAAACCTCTTGGTAGCCTATTAGTGACATGTTATTTCACTTGATACACTGATTATTGCAGAAGGCTGTGTGATGTTTTGTGCTGCTGTTGTGCATAATGCCTTTGCTATGTTACCTGTGTGTGTAGTTTCATTATTGTTCAGATGCACTCTGACTTGCACCCAGCATAGTGCTACAAGTTTTTTCTGGCTGTTTTCTGTCTTTGTGCTAAGCTAAACAGCTGCTGATGGGAGCTTCATTTTTAGCATTCATTTATATTAGTGTTATCTCTACATTTTGGAAGGGAAGCCATTCCCATTTCCCCCAACTGTCAGATTACTCCTTTGATGTCATTCGATGCTGCAGTCACAGCATTTCACTCATTTATTTCTGCGTCTTGTAGAGGATTGTCATCAACAGGGCTTTATTGGTGGATTTTGTGCTCACAGAGATTGATTAAGACGTGGTAATGAGATAACTGAAGTACAAGTAAAAATAATCATTCACCAGATTCAGCATGAAAGTTAAAAATAAAATGTGCTTTTCCATAGGAAAACATGAGGTTATTCAGACCATGTTGAGCCTCATTGACTATAAATGTGTCAATCAAGACGACGTAAAATGCCACCCTAAGTGGCAAAAAAGCAGATTTTCCAGCCCATCACAATTTTAGCAGCATGCTAATAAATGGAATCAGTAGCACTGAAGGATTCACTAAACATTCATCATCTCCTGAGAGCCATCGTGAGATTGCTATCATGGGGTTTTTGCTTGATTAGGCAGTGTGGAGTGTGGGCACAGGAGATATGAGGGATGAGGTTTCATTATGCAACAAATGTGAAATCCTGGACCTGCATTGCTTGATAGGCCTATATGTGCCTCAATCTGCTGAGCCACCAGGAAATGGCCCTTGAAGATGTTTTAAGGAGTTTTTTTTTTAACATAAATTTATCCAACCCATGTGGTGTTCAGCATTACAAATTGTGGCACACCACCATATGATAATATTGGAAGGTAATGAAAGCCCAAGAATCAATACGCTACAAAAGATATAACTGCCTTAGGCTAAACCCAATCTCTAAAACCACAGAAAAACCCAAAGTCTGATCTCTCAATATACCGACATGTGCTAGTAGAAAAAGAAAGGGCTAATAAAAAGCACTGTTAACTTTCATAAGACTCTTCATAACTTATTATGTATAACAGACTTTACTGTGCTAGAATTGAGAAACGTGGTAAGAAAATTAAATATTTGGGCCAAATATTGGATAATAAAGGACACAGGGATGTTATAAGAATCCAGTTAAAAGAGCTGGTGATAGGAACCGTTTTTAAATCGTCATAGCGTCATTTTTACGTGTTGCAACACAAACACAACATATTATCTCAAAGTGCCAATGACCAGCTCTCCCACATACATATTTTAACTTAAGGGCGATTGGTTTTGATTGATTTTCACAGTCCTGCATTTAACTTTCATTTGATTTTAGGAGACAGAAGAAACTTAAAAGTAACTTCCGGTAAAAAACTGCAAAGGTTGGTAAGAGAAAACTCCTCTCACCTCCCAAAAATATTTAAAAAAATGAATAATATAATACATATTATAATAAATATAGGAGCTACATGTGGTGCTTTGATCTTCTGAATTTACAACGGCACTCTTGTTGTTAGGTGTTTGACTCTGATGGTCAAATGGTTTTTGACCGCTGTGGTGCTAAGACGCTTGTCATGCTGGAGTTTTGTTTGTTTGTTTGTTTATTGATGGAAAACGGCAACAAATAGACTTTGACAACATACACCCACACTGGTGCATGTTGGACTTTCACTGAACACAACACAAACAAATGATAGCATAGGACAGCATGGAACAAAGTGAGGCGTGTCAACCAGGTTACTACTGGGTCAAATATGTCACTGGCTTGTTGCTTAAAAATTACCACATGCAGATATGATGAAGTTTATGGTTTGAATGATGTCCTTGGCATAAAAACAATGTTAAACATTACACTGTTTTTATGCCAAGGCCATCATTCAAACCATAAACCCAATTCAGTCTATGACAACTTTTTTATACATGATATACTTTTCTAACTTGATATTCCTGATGTCTGCAATTTGCTTTCAGTTTGGTTTGAATGCCGGGTCTCAACAAAGATTCAATATTTCACTGTTGATTGAGCAGTAGCTGAGAGGCTCTTTGTGAGAATGGGCTGTTTTCTTTTGCATGACCCTCAGTGTCAGGTGTCTCGTATTATGTCTTTAACAAAGCTTTTCAGGTTGAGGATGTTGGGCTGCATAATGCTCAACACTTGTGTTTTGTCCGTACTTCAGGGCTTCTCTTTTCACTCATAGCATGAACAACAAAGTGCAGCGTGGTCACATTTTTTTTTACCACCGTTTTGAACAAGTGCTGGTGGAAATACTTACTACTCCACACTAAAGATTTCCAGAACATGTAAATTGTGATTAGCGTTGCCCAGCCGGGACATAATTACTCCCTTAATGGGATTAGTACCAAAGATCTGCATAATAAACATTTACTGGATTAACTGAAAAAAGGACGCACATACATGAAGTTATCATTTTAATTCATTTATTCTGTAATGCTGATTCCAATAAACTGCAACAGAAATTCAGAACTCAAGGTTATAGGTTTATTGATCCTTCAACATGTCCCGTTGTATGATTTTTACTTCAATAAACAAATATAATCTGCTTGTTTTATGCACAGTTATCACAAAAAGTTGTAATACTCTTTTTTTCCCCTCACAGAACTGATAACTTACTGCTTCTCGTAACCAATGCCGATAACATTTTTAATAGTTTAGGTTAAAAAGGCTAAGATGTAGTGAAAAAATTTAAATATATAATAAAGCTCTGCCTCTAACTTAACCAAATAATATAACCAACATCACTATTGTAATCACAACAAAAACAAACAAAACATTTATGACTCTTCAAGAATCAACATTGTTTCAAGTCAACTTAAGGGGCAAACGGACTGAAAATGAGCCAAATCAAGGCAATGTTGGCTACTTATAATAGGCTGTAGTGTCATTTTGGCCGAAAATTAATGGCAGATAATTTTGAGCCAATATCGGGCCGATAATTTTCTGTACTGATAGTTATCGTGCATCTCTTTATATAATAACCTCATTGTTTTTAATGCCTAACTCTTCCCAAGACTAAACCAGGTGCTGACAGAGAATTGATGTGAAAGCTAATTACCCGAAAATAACTTTCATTGATTTTAGGAAAACTGTGAGCTCCACTTAATGAGAAACAGTGAACAGCTCTTCCTTTCTTCAAGTTTTCATCGGTGATTTGAATGAGATTGGTGATGCTTGCTGTCAGGCTTGACAATTGTCCTTACTTGTCGTCACTTCTCTAGCAGCAAGTAGCAGCTCTGATGGCAATCTGCTCTGAAAAATAAGGTTAATTATTTTTAGATGAAACAAGAAAACCCTTCTCCTAGACTTACAAGAAAGTGACATGTTGAAAAAAAACAGCCTCATCTGGATCACGGGAGTGTGATTCACCAGGACAGTCAGTGCTGTCCTGATGGGGGACAAAATTTCTTATCTCCGTTTAAGAGAGAACAGTTACGCAAGAGTTGTGCGTCTCTGGGGGCCCCGGCGCCCCGCTAAGTGTCAAATTAAGATACACTTAAGCAACTAATAGACGTGAGAACTGCCCTCACCCCTCACACCCATATCCATGTGAACCAACCTTATGTTATGCATCTCCATAAGCCTTTTAACAATACGATCACAATAGAGTGGAGAAAAAAAAAATAGAAGCTGAGGAAAAAAAAAGGGATTTGGGGTAAAGATTATGGACTTGGCAGAGCATGTGGTGGAGGCTGTCAGATATGCCTTCCAGAAGCTAGGTGCTCATTAGCATACTTCATTCGTCTAAATATAGTCCTAATCCAATGCTGAAGGGCAAACAAACAAATCACAGTGTGTGTTTGTGCATGTGTGTGTGTGTGTGTGTTGGGGGCACACCACTGATTCTTCACCCATGAAATATTCCATCATGACAACAACATGCACAATCTGTATAAAAATCATCAAATGCCTGCCTCTGATGCTTGACACACAGTTTATGACCCTTTTGGAAACGTTTACTATGCTGCTTGTGACAGAGCACACTGCAAATGACTGCAGGCTGCAGCGATGCCAGGGGAATCTGTTAAAAGGTCACAGGCAAAACAACTAGCTTGGCTGGAGGGAGGACATGCAGTGACAAGGAAGCACATGTTGAAGATGCACAAAGCTTCTGGGACTTCAAGAGTCTTTGCGACTCATCGGTTTAGTTTTGCACAGAGCGAAGTGAAGACGTCGGGGGCGTTTCCCCCCCCTCGCAGCCGCGCTCATCAGCGTCCTCCCCGTGAATGCATGTGAAACAGCGAGCGATGTGTGTGTTGCGGTGTGTATATATATGCTTGATGTGATTATAGTATGACTCACAAAGGATGGCTGGCGTATGCATGAAGAGTTATAGCACAAGGCAGTTCACAGATGCATGTAAATGCCAGAACCCAAAGGAGACAATAGCCCTAGTTGAGAAATGCTTCTATAAATATTTGATTTTTTTTTTTCCTCAAAACCCAAATCCGAAAAGTTGAAGTGAGGCAGTGTTCGTACTGTACAAGCGATGTGATTTGGAGGTATGAGTAATAAGTGAGCATGTCTTTTTAGAGGCAGGGATTTGGCTGGCGGTACACTCACTCTGTCAGCTGGTAGAGAGCCGTGCTCTGTATCACAGATTTTAAGCCAAAGCATTAAACAGGAGCTGTTTAGGAGCTTTTGGACAAAATGAAAATGTTGTCATTTTCACCACTGCCTGAAAACAACTGGGTGTTACACGAAGCAAAGGACCTGATCAACACCATGTTTGATTTTGTTGTTTTCCATCGTGACAGATTAACATGTGGCGGTGCATCTTCAGTGGCTTCACGATTCAATTCGATTATGATTCATCAGTCTATGAATCGGTTCGATTCGATCACATCCTCAATTTTCTATGTTGCCACACATGGCTTTTTCATTATTTAACTTAAGTAATCAGATAAATATGATAACTTTTCATTTACATAAAATAAAATATATCATTTGAATGCATTTCCACAATACAGCAGCTTCCTTGGAGTCTGAACACACAAAGAAAAAGGAAAGGCCTATAGCCGACTTAAAGGTGCACTTGTTCATTTCTCTAAAACAAAATGTAAATCTTGGCATTGTGCTTTAAAATAAAATAAATCACCATCTCTTTATGTGAACAACATCATCAAACTTGAATGAATAATTCTAATTTAAAAATCAATTAGTTATGCATAACTGCATCGATTCAGAATCGTCCCATTGAGAGTCTCGATGCATCTTTAAAACAATTATTCCCCTATTAACATGTACTGTATGTTTAGATCTCCCTGAATATGGTGTCATGATCCATTTTAAATTGGCTATCGATTGTAATGAGGTGGGTGCTGCTTTGTTGTTGCGATTGCTTCCGTGATGGTGTGCGTGCTGTGCTGATTTATTTGTCCTGAGACCAGTTAGTCATCCACAGGTAGGTTAGAACCGGACAGCTCTCTTTCCTGTTCTAGTATTGTTTTGGTGCGTGGGAGGGAGCGAAGTCATGAGGGTTACCTACTCAATGAGAGATGGATAGAAAGAGAGATAGGGTTAGATGGAGAGAGAGAGAGAGAGAGAGAAATGAAAAGATAAATATAGAGAGTACAAAGTTGTCTCTGCATGAGGTAATTTGGTTTCCCACAGTTGCCTAAAGCTGGTGAACAACACAGTATGCAGTCCAGAGCCTTTTCATTTGATACAAAGCACAAGGTTTTATTGGCTGCGCAGTGTTACAGCATCTCTATTAAATGCACATAAAAACCACTTATGCTGCATCTTGAGTGATATGATGTGATTTCCTCCAATAATCCCACTGTTGTTTTTCCGCTGCTGCAACAATATACATTAGCTTGTCTGCAGGGAATAATTAAAGTATGAATAGCCATAATATGATTTAATTTGTATGATTTTCACAGGAAAGGAGGCTGCCTCTTTGACTTAGGTTATTGATTAAAACACTGTTAGCTGTTGGCATTCCTAAATCAATAAACCTCTAAGCATCTGCCCCCTTTTGTCTTCTGTTTTGCATTCTCAACGTACAGAAAATGTATCATCATTCCTGAACGGCAGACAGTGTTATGAACATTACTGTAAACCTCTGCAAAGACCTGCACACGCAGCGTTGGAAGAAATGTGCTCCTTGGTAACGGAGCTCCCAGACAAAGCTAACCAATGCCTTCATTTGGAGCCATTGTGTGGAACTATTGATTTATCCCTATCATTGATGTGCGATCTCTCACATCTCACAGACTTCGCTCGCTTTCTCCTACACATTCAAAGGCCCTCAAGTGGGCTTAAATCCTGCAGTTTAAAAGGCATGCATCGGTTCCAGCCTATTTTTTTTTTCCTTTCCGTTTACCAGTGCAATATTTAGATAAGAGACAAGTGGAGGATAGTGTTCTTTTGTCACGGCTGATTGAAGGAAAGTGGGAAGAGTGTTCTCAAGATGGTCCAGCTATTAGATGATTTAAAAAAGAAAAAGCTCTGCGGTGAATATACTGTATAGTCACTTGTTTAAATCCAGATACTGGATGGTTTGATAGGAATCAGCTGAAAAGAAGAAATGAATAATATGGTCTGATAGATGAGTATGTAATATATGCATGTGCTTTTTCTTTATTTTTTTCTTTGCCTATATGTTTGAGTGAGAAAATCATCCTCCCACTGTCTATCTGGATGTTTGGGAAAACCCACATTGTTTGTCTATGAAGTGGTAAAGAACATGCAGGCAAAGTAAACAAACCTCCCCCATACAATTAATCTTTTCTCAAATCCCAGGCATCAGAACCTCCGATGCTGTTTTTTTATTTATTTATTTATTTTTTTGCTGCTGCATCGCTCTGTGCTGCGCCGCGATGATGAGTCAGTGAGCATCTGAAGTGGCTGTGGACCTCCTCTCTCCACCTCGTGCAGAAGCTCTACATTCAGTTCATGTTCCACTGCAGTATTAATGTAGAAGTAATGGCCGTCTATGATGCTAAAAGGTCAGTGTTAATTAATCCAGCTCTGTGTACTCGATTGGCTCGTACACTTTTTAAACGGGGCCCGAGGTGATAGAATTTGCTCGCAGATGCATACAGCTCCAGAAGTTTCTGATATTAAGGGAGGCAAATTATTTCACTTCCTTTTTAGTCCCCCCCCCCTCCCTTTTTTTCTCCTCTTCTCATCACTCTCACTTTTCTTGCTGTGCATAAGATGAGGGGATAACATGTTTTTTTTTTTTACATTTTTGTTTGAATTAAACAAGATATGAAATGATAATTAGCGAGCTTTAGAAGTGCTGCTAGATAGATGGATGCTGTTACCTTCAGACAGAGCCAGGCCAGCTGTTTCCCCACCTGTCTCCAGTCTTCAAGCTAAGCCGAACTAACTAATTTTTTAGTGTACAGTTATGAAAGTTCAATCAATTTCCCCAATTAACTCCCCCGCAAGAAATTCCCTCGAAAAAACGTCTAAATAATGCTTTGACTGTGGCACTGACTTGTATCGGCAACACTTGAATGTTTTTTTTTTTTGAGCTGCCCTGTCTGCTCTTCTCAGCAGGTGAATCTCAGCCAGCTCAGTCTGAGGCCACAGTCACTCTGCGAGCCATAGAAATCCTCATCAAAGGCTGCCATCGTCCAAACACATCAAAGGGCAGACCTCTGTCTCCTGGCTGGGAAAAGGCAAAAGGTTTCTCTCTCTCTGTGCATCTGCCTGTCCGTTCCATTCAAAACTCAGGGAAGGAAAAGCTTTATCGAGCTTCTTTTTTAGGCTGCACACACACACACACACACACACACACATAAACCTTGCAGACCTGCCTGGCAGTGGTCGTGGTGTTCTCTTTTTCTATGTCTAGCCACTACCTGTAGAGATTTCAAGAAAGTCTAAAGAACTGTGTGGTGAGGCTGTGTGTCTTGTGTTTCAAATCTAGTACAACAAAAAGTGGGTGGTTGTGTAGCTTCCTATTCCTATTGTCTTTACCTTAAACCGTAGATGATTCTGAAAACACTTCTCTCTCATCAAAACTGTTTAAGCAACCAGCTCCAAACACATTTTCCCCATGAAACAAACAGCAGACCCCCCCCCCCCCCCAAAAAAAAAAAAGGAAAACATAATCTCAGAGCTCTTTGTGATTGGTTCCCTTTGCTCTGCGTGAATCTGCATTACATAAGTCTTTGTAACATATTCACTGCTGGATTCTGCATAAGCTTACGGGTTTTGGATTCCCAGGAAAACCCACCAGGTCTTGTGGTTTTTACATAGAACTGCACATGAAGATGCATGTGCAAAAAAAAAAGAAAAAGAAAGAAAGGAAAAAAGGGAAGGCTTCAGTTCAGCTTTAGATGCCGGTGGTGTCTTAAGAGTAGTGGTTAAATTACAAGCTTCTAAAAAAGGGGAAAGAAAGAAATGACATGTATAAAGGCATGCGGGAAGCCGTAAGGGAGTGAAGACAGGGGAACCATTACACTATCATGTAAGACGAGATTTGAATGCTTAATAAGCTTTAATTGCAGCAGAGAGTCACAGCTGCTAAATAAGGGACAATGAGGTTTAAGAGCTCCCATTTTTTTTGTCCTACTCTGGAAAACATCACCAGTCAATCCAAGTTTGTTGCTCACTTTATTTTGCTCGATTGTGTCTTTGTCTGCTAGTGTGTATGTGTGTGTGTGTGCGCTCCCTCTGTGTGGGAGTTGTTTGACGAGGTCAGCTTGTTTGTAGGAACAAAATCAGGCGAGTCCTAGTCGGCAGGAGCGAGAATATGGAAAAAGCTCACACTGTTGTACCAGAGCAAAATTCCTCCCACTTGTTTTTTTTTTTTTTTTTTTCTTTCCCTCTCCCTTCGTCTGTAATTCTCTTTCTTATGCAGGATGTTTTATTCTGACTACACAGTTGTTAATGGCCTATGTGCTTCCTTCTTCATCACAAGCATGCATTATTTAAAGGAGGAGGGAAGAGTATTAGCTGGCTGTGGAAAGAGTAAGAACAATAGCTATAGGTACTTTGTTGGTGCGGTACTATTCATCAGCTTCAGCGATTTTTTTTTTTTTTTCATTGTTCTCTTCCTTTCATAACTTCCTCAGTGTTTGAAGGCCACATCCACATTGGCAAAAGCTTTTGTAGATAATTTAGTGTTTTGTTGGTGTCATTGTGTGTTCATGTGCGCTGTTGGCTTGAGGTTATGATGACTAATTATGTCTCTCCCTCTCTCTTTCTCTGTCTCTCTCTCTCTCTCTCTCTTTCTCACACACACACACACACACACACACACACACACACACACGCACACACACACACACACACACACACACACACACACACACACACACGCACACACACATGTTCACCCACATGCACCTGCCCTGGGTACCTATTTCAATGCACCATTCAATGGATGCATTATATTCGTCATCGTACATTATTCAGATTTGAATCAGGGTCTGTCATCTTGCTGACGATCCGGCTTCCAAATTTAATAGCTCAGACAAGAATAGCCTTGGCAGCACATTGCAGTGATTCAGTGAATTTCTATGACACGCTGGCCACCAAATGTAACATCATGTTTCATTTTGTGACTGGTTGTTCTCTCCAGACACTGGATAAATGTGATTACCCCAGTGACTTCTGCAGTGTTTTCTCTTTCGCTAGTTAATAGCTGTGGCGGCTTTCTAAATCAGTCTGCCAGCTGTTTTCTCCGACTGCGGTTTCGTCCACACCGCTGTGTTGTTATTTCAAAACACATCTCTTTTGCTGCTATGTGACTCCCATTGATATTACTCCAGAGTTTTTAAAGTACTTTGGAAGCACTGCTCACTCTGTTGTAGTTTCAAAACTCTGGGGTTTGCGGGTAATCTGCACTGGCAAAAACAAAGACTTTTAAAGACATAGATACAGTACAGTACTATATGGTCACCTCCCTGATTGGGTTACATCTGCCCAGACTACAAAGGGGTGAAAGCATCATGGATTATGAAATGCAAGTGCTATACTATAAATTAAACTATAAATGTTTTTGCTAGCAGCTCATGTGCAGTTAAATTGAACATTTACCCCTGCAGCTGTCTTTGCTGGGCCTTGTTTGTAGTATTTTTTATATTTCCAAAGTACTGCTTCCTGTTTACATCAAGCCGTGCATGTGCAGCCTACGTGACTGCTCATGTATGTGTATAATTTCAGGTGTCACGCTATGGATTGAGCCTCCAACTGTCAATCATTAAATAAAAATGTACCAGTGTGGATGTGCGTAGCCTGCATGCGTCTTTCTGTATGCATCTGTGTGTGTGTGTGTGAATGTAATTGCTGTCTCCCAACACACTAAGCTGACTCAGGGATGCTGTTCAGGTCCTGAGGACATCAGCAGCCATAACCATGTTAATCCATAGCAAAACACTGGTCGTTTTCCAGTGGATGAAAACAACCAATAGATCCTCCGGCTATCTGCAATTTCATAGGATGATTATTGGACCATGGTCACACCCTCTGCTTGGGTAACTGCTGATACTTTGTGACAATATAATTTATTAATTGTACAGCAGCATACAAACATGGAAATGAGGCGACAAATCTCTTGATGTTATCCCCCATATTTGTTCCCTAAGCTTGCATGAAACAGCTTTTGCCTCAAGATTTGGTGCAAGAAGGAAGGAAAGGGAGATTGTTCTGTGCTGATAATTAAAGGTTACATAAGTCTCCTTTTCATGATTTGACACACAGCTAATCCGGTTTTCAGGTACCCCATGTGTAAGACACAGTTGTTTTACCCAAAGCCATAGGTTAAATCTGCCATTTCGTCACACCGCTGCTGATTTACATGTGCTAAATGAAGGTTCTTTCTGAACCTTAGTTTGCAAGGTCACGTGCAAAGTAACTACACACCTCTCACATGCACACTCATGCACTCGCTCATGCATGCACACATTATCTAACAGGACCATGTTGTTCTTTCGGCCATATTATGTTTATTCCCATGAGAACACACAGAAAACAGATGACATTCCAGCAATGAAAGAATGAATCTCTCTCTAATGACAAACGTATAATTTTGCAAATGGAATACATAGTAAGATGTTCTAATGTCACAGTGAAAATAAATACGTTAACTGGACAAACATCTGTGAAAAAGAAAGAAAAAAAAAACATTAAATTGGGGAGTGGGAGATTTGAAAATATCAGGAATCTCATTTTTCTATCAAGAAATGAGAATTGGATATTAACACATTATCTGGTAACATATTGTAGAAATCTCATAATTTGCATGCCTAGAAAATACCCTGTATTTCTCACTGTATTAAACTTATTCAGCAAATGGGGGGAGGGCGGCACAGGAGTTGATTCATGCATGCAAGCTCTGACATGTGCACTTTCAAAGAAAAAAGTCAGAAATAGTCTATGGCCCTCACTACTCAGGTGTCTGCTTCCAAAACAGTGATCACATGAGCCATAAACTATATGAAGCAAAATACCCAAGGGCTGTTTGTGGAACAGGGCCAAAGTGCAGATTGAACCGAAGGTGTGTGTGTGTGTGTGTGCGTCTGTGTGTATATGTGTGTGAGTGTGTCTGGACAAAGGAGACTTCAAATCATAAGGTGAAAGTTAAAGGTGAAGGTTGGAGGAAATTGTAACGACGACAGCAAATACTGCAGGTGATAGGCTGGCCATATACTGAACTTGTGAGATGAGACAAGAGAAAAAAAAGAAAAAAGAAGGTTGAATGTCTTTTGAATATTTAAAACAAAAAGAAAACAAACATAAAAGGATACATGAGGCATTTTCATTTTGCTTGTGGAGCCATTGAAATATTTATATGTGCGATGTATAAAAATCAAGAACATTTCAAATAGCAGTTGAGCATAAATATTTCATATAAATATTTGAATCTACATTTGAATGTGACTTTCTTAAAGAAGACTGACATGCAGCAGTTAGTAGCAGTGGCTTGGTGGGTGGTTAGGTCAGTGTGGAGTCACCTCAAGGGAAATTGTGCTTTACATACCAAGAAATGGGGTTTGGAATTAATGTTTTAGTTGCTGCAGCATGGACGGGAGAATTAAATCTTTAATCAGCCAAGAAGATTTCAAAATAGTCAGAAGCTAATAGCTTTTACGTACCAGCGTTAAACTAGATTCTTTTTGTTAATTTCTAACCCTGAAATTGTGTATAAAATGAGGTACTTGCTGGTTTCTTTTGGGTCAAAGCTCCCAGTGTGTCGAAGGGTAGACCGTTAGACAACACACAATGGGAGTGTTTAGGACAGTTCAACCATGGGTAAGGTGTGAACAAAGAAAACAAACCTGGATTGCCACTACATGTTGCCGTTTACAGAACATTTTCCTACATTTCCTCTTGCCTATGCGAAGTAGAGGCTGTATACGTATATGTCCTCCTAGGTGAATGCGGTTTCGGACACAGAGTAATAACAACATTGACAGAGAAAAGGAAATAAAAATCTCTCACATTTTTTTTTTCTTTTTTTGAATTCATCAATAACAAGGTTCCTTTACCACGCAGAAGTTGCTGTCAGACACATTAGTTGAGTTATGAGACTGATACTCTGCTTAAATGAAGGTGAATCAACACACTCTAAAATGAGAATATTGGAGTATCCATAATAAGCCCATGGTACTCTGTCATGGCTACCAGTTTCAGCTCAAGTTAGCGTTATACAACTTGAGCTATTATAGCAGTAAGTGGTCGTTAGGATTATAAAAGGACAATCTGAACCACCGACCTTTAAGTGTAGATATAGATATTGTACGTGTGTGTCTGTGTATGTGTACTTACATGTCTACAAAACCAATCTATACTATAGATTGACACTCTAGTAGAGGAGTATTGCACGAGTCGAGGGAGAGGAGACGGATGTCTTGTATCTCCAAGCACTGCAGTGGAACAAGCTGGCCATTGACTAAATGAAGCATTATTTTGTCCTGTCTTCTTCCTGTCCAGTCTTTCCTGGGTTTTTAGCTGAAGTGGCCAATCAGTCAGGCAGTCCATCAGCAAGGGGAGGCTCTTCTAAAGCAGCAGCTGAGCCATTGGTCTCTCCTCTGTCACCCCCTGAATCTCTCTCCTCCTTGTCCTCATCCTGGCTTAGTGGGTCCTCTTTGGACAGGCCGTCTAAGGGGTCAAAAGTGTGACTTTTAGGATCAGGGCTGAGCAGCGAAAGCTGAGGCAATAGAGGCCCATCCCGAAGCTTAGCAGCTAGCTCCTTGGCGCTGCAGGTGGGGGTGTTGGTCTCGTAGATATCGTGGAAGTTGTTGTAGTCTACCTCATAGAAGCCCTTCTCCAATGAGAGAACCGGTGTGAAGCGGTAGCCCCAAAGCACCTCTGTGTCCAAGTAGGAACTCCGTGCCTGGCATGTCATCCCTGTCACAAGCATGGATAGGTACCACACACACGCAAACAGACACAAGGAATGAAAAGAGGCAAGTACACACACACACACACACACACACACACACACGATCACAATGGATAGGTAAACAAACACAAACAGAGATGGAAAGAGATGTAGAGAGAAAGAGAGACAGCAACAGTAAATTATTCATGGTTATACAGGAAGTGCACATCCTAACGCCCAAGACCCATAGGTCTACACTGTTTCATGTAAACCTCCATCAAAACAATAGTGCTGGAAATGACAGGTCTGTTTCTGAGCCAGTTGGCTGATTTAAAATTTGCACACAATTGACAAAGTGTGAAAAAAGAAGTGTATTTATTTTCCAAGGTTAATGCTTGTCAAATCAGAAAAAGCAGCACATTAGCAGACCAGCAGTTGCAAAAATGGAATCTAAGTTTTACTCATCATAAACTGTTACAACAGGTAGGCTATACATTGGAAATACCTAGTATCTTGACCCAATCTTGACAATGGTCTAACGTTGGATTGTAGGTGTCACAAAGATATGACGTTTTCAATCGTAGCAACGCAGATCACACACATGAACCGTGGCTCAGTTCAAATAAATGTCCCTCCCAGCAGCTCAGTCACACAAAAAATACCAGAAGTACCTGGTATGTACACGGCAATCAATATTGTCATTAATTAGGCTACACCTGTATTTCTCTGTGATAGCCAATGAAAAAAGACATAGGCCTACTAGTGGACAAAGTCAGACAGTTAGCTGTGCAGGTAATTGATTATTTTGGAACAAACAAATGAGAACAAAAGCAATCTGATGAGATCCTTTGTTACTGTAGTGAAAGGTATGAATCTTGGTTTGAGTAGAAACAAAAGATGCTCTCATTAGCGGTTAGCAAACTAGCCACTATCTTTAGGCCACCTCTTGGGGATTTGGTATTAGCATAAACAACATAAACAAATGTGTATAATGACGTGCATCCAGTCCTGGCTTAAACTAAGAAGAAAGCTACAAAATGGAGACAAAAAAACTATCATGTCATTAGCTCAGCGTTTCATTGATAAGCTTTTTTATCTCTCACTCACACTGTCTGCTTTTACAAGACTCTGCGGTATTTAGCTAATTAGACTCGCTAATTACGTAAACAGCGACAAGCTAATGAAAGCGACAACATCCACCTTTCACGTCTACAGGCAAGGCAGGCTGTAACTGATACCCACAAGACAGACTTTGGGTCAAGTATCACTTTAAACCACTCGCCACAGATGACTTGCTCATCAGACTGTAATGTGCTGTTTGCATAACATCACCCACAACACCAAGCATGTGCTCTAAAATAGACGTAGATGCCAAATTTGATATGGTGTCTAATGTCAGGGTAAGAGGAGGGGCTATTGCACCTTTTCTTCAGCTTTCCCTGTGGAAATGAGTGGCCTAGTTTCCACATTTAACTTGCGAAATGTTTGTTGTTCCTGTGACTGGATTATCAAAGACAATATAGTGTCTTTCGCTTCCTAATGAGAAGGGTTTCTATACTGGCTATTGAGAGTGCTGGGACATTATACTTGGTGTGCTGGTTTTAAATTCTTCTGCTCATACTTTGAAGTACACATTAAGTCATGTCAGAAGAGCTATTAACGTCTTGTCATATTTGCATTTTCAAGATGGTTGCGTCATGACCAGCAGCCTTTTACTTAAAACCCCTGGATGCACCGGTAAACACATTTTAAGAGCAGTTATTTCCTGAGGGATTGGCAAAATGAGCAATTAATTCATGTGACTGAATTAATTCAAACAGGGATATGTCACCTTTCTGCCACACACACTCAACGTTTTCAGATATAACTCTTTGGAGAACTGCGAACTATCTGTACACTTTCTATTTTAACCATCACTTGACGCTATTATTGTATGGTAATGTGTACCTTTTTTCTGCTTCTGTGAGCTCTTGGCTCCAGAGCAGTGAATTGGCTTTTTCCTTTTGCATATTTTGCAAACAATACCTATGCTGTGTTGAAAAAAGTCTGCTGCAGGCTGCTGGGTGCGTAGGAAACACTTGTGCTATGATGTGTTCATGTGCTACGAAGACTTGACAATTTTAAGAGATTACAGAATTTACATAATTTTTTTTTTCATTACAGTACAATGTGTGATCATTGTGTGAATTTTAGGTTTTTAGATGTAGACACATTCCCACCAAACTAATAATAAAAAAAACAATGAAAGTTTAACTTCAGCGATAAGACCATTTTGTGGCCCTTAAATCACCCGTGCAAAGTATTGTGCAGTTTTTCATTATTATGGCTGACTTCTATGATTATGTTGGTTCTCCACCTGAGCCGCAGTGACAAAATGACAAACAATAAACACACAAAGGCGCCCCGAATGCTGTGGATGCTGTGAATCTGGGCTGTGAGTCGTGTGGTACAAAAGCTGGGGGATTTCCACACACATGTACTGTAAACGCACATGCAGCTTAACCCTCACCTTAACAATCAAAGCAGCAAGAGCATGGTTCATGTTCAGTGTAACAGGATAAAACATAAATGGGTACACAAGGGAATAAGAGGAGGAGACAAAGAACAATGAACAGACCTTTTTTCCACTACAAATATTTTGACTTAAATACAGGTGTATTTACCAAGTTTAAAAAAGACTAGTCGATCCTGGTATTGTGCGTGCTGCACCCAAATAGAAGAGGGTCATCACTGATGTCACGAGTGACACCTGTGCTTTACAGTACCAGTGTTGACACCAGGAGCAAGATGCATGATGTGTATACACAAAAACCATGTGTATGCAATTTTATCATATATATTGATTGATTGACTGATTGATTGAGTGATTGATTGATTGATTGATTGATTGATTGATTCATTCATTCATTCATTCATTCATTGGTACTGATTGGAGAATTTTGGTTTTGTACGTACTTGAGTTTCTGTCATGAATTTCCTCTTGAGTTTTATGCACCTGGCCCCAGGTGTAACTGCTGTAATCACATGCTGCTGCTTTTGCTGCTGCTTTTGATGTAGCACGCCATGAGGGCTTATAGCCTCCACCTTCAGACTCTGACTAAGTCTCCCTGTGGGATTGTGTTTTCTTTTTTTTTTTCCTTTTCTTTTTTTTCTGTCAGTGCCCAATCTCTGCTGTGCTCAGCTTGATGTATTTTTCCAGGGGGGGAGCCCATACATCCAACGTCACCTTTTGACGTACTTTGCATTCATGTGATATTCTGCTCCAGGTGAGCTGGATGACTAAATCATTGTTATCAATTACAGTCAATCAGTTCACCTGAAAAAAAAATCTGCAGTGGAAAAAGACGATTAATGTCAGCTTAGTTTTAATGATGATGATGATTTAATGTTAATGATTATTTCAGAAAAGATAGGATCTCATTAGAACAAAAAGAAAGACCAGGTTATTATAATTGCATTTTGCCCTTGTGGTTTGTGGTGAATGAACCTGCTTTGTGCTGACTAAGCTTAGACATGGCACGTGAACCATTCTTTGTATCTGTATTCTCAGGGCATGTCTCGTGACTTCTGTCTTTCTTTTTTTTTATTTTGGTCTGTGGGCGAAAGAACTCTTGTGAGGAACAACCGTCCTCCCTCAATTGCAAGGACAGACAGAGGAGAGCGGGCAATGATGACGCTAATGTGTATGAACATGACTCAATATTTGACTCAAAATGTTGACACACCTTCTAGCGAACTTCTAGTGACGGCGCCTTAGCACGTTTTTGATTATGCCTGGTTTTGGTCATATTTCCATTAGACAAGATTGCTTGTTTATATACACACTGATGACTAAGCTCTAGAAACCTTTGCTTAAGTGTACTGTTGTCTGATTCACTGTATTTTCCTGGAAATATCAAACAAAAAAGCCGCTGCAGACGCTCATGTTTACACATCCACACTAGTGATGCTTTATGGTTTCTGTATTCTGAGAAATGGCATATAGCATGTCTTATTTGATACATAAATAATTCACTGTTAAGGAAACAGTGCATTAAGCATTTTTAAACCCACTATTTACAGAGTCACCTCAATAGTGAAAACAAGGATTGTTGTTGGCAACACTGACACGTATGACTGATGATGGGGAAAAGCCCCAGAAACTGCAGGGTAATGACTTTTTTGTTCAGAATTAAATATTACAGTTGACTATATACTTTGTATAGGCCAAACAGTTAAGGTTTTATGGTTGTACAGTATGTATTCTTTAGGGAAGTTACGATATGACAAATATGCAGGCAGAGAGATACTTTTTTTTTATCATCTGTCACTTGAATTATTGAAACCTGAAAATGGTTACTAAGAGTGTTTGGAAGCTACATGATTAATTTAATTACTTAAAAATAAAAACACAAAAAAGTAAAAGTAATGAAGGACAGAGTCTATGGAACTGCAATGAAATGTTCAGGTGAACGAGTCAGTTAAATCTGTGAGATTAAAAAAAAAGTAAAATCATTTATTCATGAAGACGTCGTAGTAACTGTGTCTGCCATTTATTTGAAGCTACAAACAGAAACCTGTCAGTCGGCATCCGCCGTAATATGACAGAGGTTGACTGGAATTGAATATAAACATGATTTTTCCTGCATTTTCTCCTATCAGGGGAATGTCTTTAGATTCATTGTAGGCTAGTTTTATTTTTTATATATTTATACACGTTCTTTAGATGTTTTGTTTGTTTTACTTTATTTTTTAAATCACAGATGCTTTGGGAGTGCCTGGGGAACAAATGATAAAACTGATTTCCAGAACCTGATTTACAATTGTACTGGTTGTCAGGCTGGCTGTCAGGCAAACAACACCATACCGATGAAAGGGGAAAAGAAGCTATTTAAACACCCTCTTAATTGTCACTTTCAAAGTCTGTGACCGCATTCAGTGAGTGATGCTTTAAAGCATCAGTGAGGTTTTGTTGTAGTAGTCTATAGACTCTGCAGTTAATCAATAAGGATCGTCAGATGCTGAATTGAACTGTTTTATCAAATTCCTTCTTGCTTGATATGAGACCATAATTGACATAATTAATAAAAACAATATCAATATTTTTTTGCATACCACAGCATTGAACATCCATTCCCTGATTTAACCACAATGACAGCACATTCATCATTTTTACAACAGCTAGTGAGGGTGCTTAGTCAGCTATATAATTTACTGTTAGTGACCTCAGAGCATTGGATATCAATTAAAAAGACATTATTATAGTAAATTAGCAGGCAACCTTTTACCTGGTTTAAATCCTTACGTTCTATTTGAGTCCCATTTAACAGCTTAAAAAACAGCTTTTCAATCACCATGATACTTCATGACCTCCCTCACTTTTATCTGAACTGCTTTCAAATATGTTTTTGAGAAGCTGCCGCAATTTGGTCTAAAAGAACAAAGGTTTCAAACTTATAGTTCTACACAAGCTTTTATCAGTTTGATAAAAGAGAAGTGACCCCAGTTGTAACCCATGTCCTTGTACCACCTTATATTTCTATTTATGGCAAAAAAGGTTAATTTTTTGCAAATGTGTTTTTACACATACAGCAGTGAGGTCAGAAGGACCTTGAATAAAGCGACTGATAACAAAACATAAATGTTAATGGAAACCTGGGAGTTTTGCATCCCAATGTTTTGTGGTTGGTGCTGTTGTGCCCTCAGCTACTGGGTGACGTGTAGCGTTAGCAGCTTTTAAATTAAGATAAGAAAAATAAATTATGATGGTGGAAAAAAACTACAGTTTTAATGAACACTCTTAATGCCTGTGACCTGTTTAGTTATTTTCACTAGGGTTAACAGGGGACAGTAGTAAAGGGGGAGGGCAAGGGGATGTGTAGATGGGTCTGTTGGCTAGTGGTCAAGGGCGATGATGACATAACCCCTGCATGATGCCATAGTCTCTTCCGGTGAAGCGCAAGGTGATTTAATGCCTGAGTCAAGTATCCAGCAGCGTGAGCAGGAAGCATGATGACTACTGGTGCTTTGGAAGGAGAAAAAAAAAAAAAAAAAAAAATCAAAAATGAAATAGAGCAGAAACGTTCAGATGCATGCGAAGCCATGCCTGATCGCATTAGGGAGCTTGGTGGTTTGTTCGAGTTTATTTCAAAAAGACAATTGTGTCCACGAGACTAAACGCTCCTAATCAACCCGTGTGTCTCATTTACTGATGCAAAGTATGGTGATATCCAATAAAGTAAATTAGTGACATGTATAATGCATTGTATTTCAAATGAGTGGATTATAATTAGTCCTTGAACAAAGGCCAATAAACAATTCAGTTTGGGCATATAAACAATAACTGATTTAGCCAATGCCCCATAGACAACATGTTAGAACAGCAAATTAATGGCTAGCTGTGGGCCATCGTGCTGTGAAGGTTTCTGCTTTCATCACACTCTCATGGTGAATATAAAGGAGATTGATGCATCTAGTCTGAGTGCCAAGTGGAAGATGCTCCGCGTTTCCTCATGCTGCCTTCGCTATACAGCCTCATTCTGGGAAACGGAGGAGGCTATGTGGAACTTTACAGAAACACCTGGTCGCGTCTGCCTCAAAAATGTAACCAGCCTGAAGCACTTTTCAGGACTGCCTGGCCTTTACCCAAAACACAGACCAGCAATGTGGGTAGCTGCTACACTTCATTCATTTTGAAATAAACAATATCAAAGACATAACCTTGAAGTAGCAATAGTGGGAATGCAGGCGGCAGTGAGTACAGAGAAACATACGGAAGACTGATCAACTTCCAGTCATTCTGCCTCAGCTGAAGTGATAAATACTGAGTCTGAGTGTGAGTAGTAATAATTTGTTGAAGACAGAGCTGTGGTTGTAGGAAAATGTGCTAAAGAAAACAACATTTGTCAATCCTTATTAATACTTGGACTACCTTTGAATTGAAATGCATCTAAATTATTTATGTCTCACTTAGAGAGAGATGATTATCTGCCTTTCCATCCATTACAATATTATCTTTTGCAATCTGCAGCACTTACAGGTACTCACTCCTGCTCCTCCTCTCTTTTTATGCAGCAGCATATTTCCATGTGAGCCTCTTCTGTCTTTCCATCCATTTATCCATCCCCCCATCCCGCCCACTGTCATGCTCACTTCCTGCGTCCCAACAGTTCATCAATCTCTGTCTCTCCCTATTCGTCTGTGCCATCCACATGTCCTCCTGTTTCACCTTGCCCCCTCCTTTTGTCTCTATCCCTTCCCATAATTCCCCACCCATCCCATCCCCCATGGTCATACCTGTGGCCTCCACCATTCCCTCAAGGATAACCACGATCTCGAACTCCTCCTTCTCAATTTGCGCCATTGACATCTCCCAGAATGGGCTTTTCTCGTTGATCTCGTGAGAGATGATGAGAGGCGACACCAGGAACAGCCGGTCATCTCCCGTGTCAAAGCCGATGTTGATGTCAGTCTGGTTTAACGGGATGAACTCCCCCTCCTTGGTCTGCTGCGAGCGGATCAGCTTTGCTCGGATCGATGCCTCTACGATGTGAGAGTTCCTCAGGTCCCCCACTCGAAACATCAGGCACATCTTGTTATCTCGCACCGATATAACAGCATTGTGTGAGAACATGAGGGTCTCGGCACGGTTCTTTGGCTGTGAGATCTTGACAAACATGCAGCCCACCATCATAGCGTTAACAATGGAGCCCAAGATGGCCTGCACCAAAAGCAGTATGATACCTTCGGGGCATTTTTCTGTGATCACGCGATAACCGTACCCGATGGTGGTCTCTGTCTCAATGGAGAAAAGGAAGGCTGAGACAAAACTGTTGAGGTTCTCTACACATGGGGTCCAGCCCTCCTCATCAGAGTGCCACAGATCCCCGCGGATGAGCGCTATCAGCCACCACAGGAAGCCGAAGAAAAGCCAGTTGACTACGTACACCAGCGTGAAAATGAAGAGGCTAAGACGCCAGCGTAGGTCCACCAGTGTTGTGAACAGGTCACTGAGGTAACGGTAGGTCTCTTGCACATTTCCGTGATGGACGTTGCACTTGCCGTCCTTCTGCACGTATCGCTGGCGTGGTTTCTTCGCCGGGTCAGAAATCAAGTGGGTTCGCTCTGTCGAGATCTGCGCCTCCCGCAAGTGCTTGGGAAGCTTCTTCACCTAAGTGGAAGAAGAAGAAAGAAACAGAAGGAGAGAGGCAAAGTGAGGACAAAGAGGTGAAAAATGAAGGGCAGGCAAAGAAAGACAGAGGGAAACAGAGCAAGAAAATAGTGGTAGAGGGTACTTTACAGTCTCTGATTTCTTCAGCATATTGAGTTTGCACTGAAGAATGTAGGTGTTAACCTCTTTTGTGTCATTTTCTTTCAGCCTTAGCAAAAACACACTGCTGCAGGCAGGGCAGGCTAATAAAATTAAGAGCTGTTATAAAGTCACTGCTCAGTGCGACTCCACATTGACATTGTGGGTGAACGTATATACAGGGAGAAAGAGAAACACAGAGTAAGGACATAACAAGAACACAAGGACGCCAAGGTCTTTGTTTATGTTGGCCAAGTTCCAGTGAGGCGATCTGGCTCCACAGCTGTGCCCTGCCTGTCTCCATGTCCCCTGTGTTCCCTCCCCTCGCACCCTATGGGACATTGGCAGGCCTGAATAGGAACAGACCTTCCATCCTTCCCCAATAGACCCGTATGGCATCCTTAAAAAGACTGACATATGCCTGGGCCCATGAGTTGCACCATCTTTAAACTGGCTATCATGCACATCCATGCCTGATTCCCAGTTTTACATGGTTGAAGAGCATTTAGGGAGATGCTGAAAAAAAACAAACACCGCTTCACATCCTGGTAATGTATTCCTGCAGGGCCTGCATTGAATTTATCAATTTACTTGACTCCCATCTCGGCCAGTTGGATGCGTTTCATACATGATGAAAAGAGAGAGACATACAGAAGGACACGTAAGGCACCTGTCAAAACAGACCCAGGACACGTTGGCAGCTGCTACTTTCCAATCCGAGCTGATAATTGAAATGCATTGTGTTGAAAACACGGAAAGAGCTCCTGCGCCCTCTGAACGTCTAAGTACTAATGGGACACCTGTGATCCATCTCTCTCCAGAGTCATGCTCACATCATCAGGAAAGTTACCTCCCATTGTGCTTACACTGAGTGCTCCTCTGATCCTATCACACAGATGATCGCTCGCAGAGTTCAGCCCAGGGAAGACATAATCTAAGGCACCACAATATCCTTGCAGTGCCTTCGATTGTGGAGCCCAAGCTAATAAAATCTGTCAGACAGGTTTATTCGTGATAGTTTCATTTAGATGTCATGTGCTGTTTAGCCGCTGTCCCGTGTGGACATGCACCTTCAGTCAGGCCTGCATGTATTGAGTTTTCAGATATTGATTTGAAGTGATCCCTGTTTAAGGAACATTTTGACAAAGAAGAACTGAAAGACAATGCTTATTGACCCGCATTGCAATTAGTGGCTTGATGACAATGCGCTCGCCAAATGTCAATGGGCTCCCTTATTACCAAGTGTACTCAGGGATATCGGATCAAATAGAAATTCAGAGCACAGTCAGTCCACGGTTATTTAGAGTCAAACTGCCCACTGACAACATCAGTTAATGTACACAGCTGTTTTCAAAACTGTTGCTAATCAGTACTACACAGCTCCTAAATGAAAGACAGCCAAAATAGGGTCATTCATTTCCACACTTTTAGCTCAGGCTAATTGAGTGATAGATGAAGCTGTCACAAGCTGTTCCGCCCAATCTTTGGCCTTTATAGTCAATACGGTCCCCAGGGGTGATGGTCCATAAAGAAATTCATTAGTTCTGCCCCTGTGGCAGTAGTAAGTGGTGGGTGTTTTCTCTCATTGAGTCTTTGTGGTCCTGTATGAGTTGAAAGCCTTCGTTCCAATCAGCAGGGGAATCAGGACAGATGACCAATACAACTCCACCACCCATTATTGGGAGCAGGCGAGGAGACTTAACTTGTCACTAGCAAGGGAACTGAACTATCAGACCTCAGGAGGAGCATATCTGGTTATACTTTGCAGGGCTCTATAATCCATGCCTCTGATTTGATCTGCAAAGTATGCTCACAGTATCCACAGCATGTCTAACAGTGTTTACCCCCCCCCCCCCTCCCGTTCCCTGAAAGCCATCCATCTGCTTTTTCTGTCTCACACGGATTCACTATCTCTGTCCCTGTGAATCAATCTCATCTCTTTACATCTTCTCTCTCTCTCTCTCTCTCTCGTCTTTGTCTGGTGTCTCAATGAGCCCCCACCACCTCACCACTCTTATCTCACACATTGTCTCTGATGCCACACACTTTTTTTTCCACCTCCAGGTTGTGGAAAGAAAATAGGAATCAGTGCAGTGTTTGACCGGTAGTGGCTTCGCAGTTTACCTGAGCAGGTGTGACTCCTATCTCCATGTTGTGGTCCATGAGGACTCGAGAATCTCCTGCCATTCTCAGCTGAAGCACAACACCTATAGGACACAAGACAATAAATTAGTGAATAAAATTTAGGCTTTGGAAAAAAAAAAAGAAGAAAACATTTTGCAGCAGTGGAATCAGCCTCAGTTCATTGATTACCAACATCCAAATCAACCAACACAACAAAGAAGAAAGGTCAAAGCTGCAGTGCCCCTACAACACATTGCACAAGCTTCATCCATTAGGCCCTTCAACCTTTCAACCCGCAGCCATCTAAATTACACATCCAGTGAAAAGTACATACATTATGTCTGCACTAACAATGTTAGGTTGATGTATAGTGCAAACCCCCAGGCACAATATTTTGTACCTGTCATTTAAATTGTTTCAATTTGTCAATATGTCGATATGTGTTGGCTGGTGTAATTAGAACCCACACAAACCAATGAGGGGCGGTTTGAATTATTAAAACGACATATCTTTAACAGAGTAAGATGTGTGCATGTGTATTGGTTTTAATACTGTGTCTATACTATTTGTGTGAAATTTGCCCAGCTAAACCGCAGCTAATGAGTGTGGCATCAGCTGAACCAGCAATTAAGACTGGCTTAGGCTTTGTAAAATGAAATAAATACAAAATCCACAGGCATCCGCTATAAATAATACTAATACAGTTACCCAATTTGAGACCATACTTTCATACACTTACACATTTTTCTATTTTTTGGTTATTATGTTAATTAGAGAATTCACCACAATGCATGAAATCATTGGCATATGAACTCCAATAATATGCAAGACAATTAAATCTGAAGATGGATGGTAGCTGGGACTGCAGCACAGCTTTTCACATCCGTAATGTGGACGTTAGTCAATGGGAGGAATATTATTTCCATTAAAGCCCATATCATCACTAAATTCTGACATGTAGCAACTAATACCAAATGTTATCAATATAGGCTACGGATGCTCCAATATTCTGCCATCAATCAGGGGCAACCATGGCTTATCGTCAAAATACTTTTAAGTGAAACTGTTCTCACTTCGGCTGTAGTAATGTGGTGCTGAGTGGATAAATCACTCTGACTTTAGTGATCCCCTGACTTTTCCTGTCACTGCACCATTTTTTTCTTTCTCATTAAAATATGTCGCCAACTACTGTATCCATTGCCGTGACATTTGTTTCAGACATTCATGGTACTAAGATGATTACTATATGTGTATAAACTTTGATCCCTTGAGCTTTCATCCAGTGCTATTATTAGGTTAAAATGTTAATCCGATACTTTCTTGTGACCCACACAACTTATGACATTCCCACTGGCCTCAGCTGTTGTGTTTAGCACTAATCATACTACTAATTAGTATGCAAATGCCCTAAATTAAGAGAGGGAACACTGTACCTAAACATTAACTGGTTAACATTGTTGTATAGTGAGCACGTTAGCATGCTGATGTTAGCTAAAAACCACTGCTGTACTTATAAGTCTGCTCTTGTTTCTGAACATTTGCCAAGTCACAAAATGTTGTGTCTGGATGTTTCTGCAAAATGTTCACTGACAACACAGAATTTCCCAACAATAGAAACACTTGCAGTTCAATTTCTGCTTGTAACAGCTGAAGGTTGGTGGTTACGTTTAGGCATTCACGACACCGGTTAATGTCTGGGAACATTTGTGGTCAACACTGAGTCACGAGAGAGGATGTGTGCTGTTGTCTCTTGCTGCCTAAATCTAACCACACAGGGGACTGAGGATGAGATAACTCCCCAAACGTAGCACTTCCAGGAACTGTTTTGGATTGGCAAAACAAATCTGTTGCACCTGAAAAGCCAGTGGTAGATGTAGTTGCAGCTCATAAATATACATCTACACTGAAATAAATATCCACGCATAAATGTTTTTTATTAACTCATATTTGAAATTCAATGTAACTTACAGCTTTGCGACTCTTGGCATGGAGAAAAACACGTGAACCATGCTGTTGTGATTATCCAAAAGTTGCTGGGAATGGCCCCAATGTGTACAAATATAATAGAGCAAGGGAGATAAGAGTGCTGCATTGTCACAGCTGGAGGACTTAAGTAAAGGATTAGCTGTTAACATCACATGGGAGATGACCAAGTGGCCACTGTTGGCTAATTTGCCGGTACAATGAAGCAGGCACAGCTGCTGCGTTTTTAACGGCATAATTTTCCCAAAGAGCAGGCTTGTCATTGCCAGCCTCGCCAGTCGCCTCAGCTACATGTGCCCACATGCAGACAAACACAATACGAAGCGTCACACACGCTGCTCTGCCATCCTTTCATAGACAGATAGCCCTACTGAGTGCAGTGTCACGAAAAAATCCACTTGCATCTTTCACTTTACATTTAATTATATATAAAACGACTGCGCACATTATCTTTGTGGTTGTTTTTAGCCTGGGAAGGAGCAGCTGAGTGATGCACTGACAGTGTGCAATATGTGTGATGTGATTTTAAAGAGTATTTCTCTACTGCAGCGTTGAATGCCGAAACAGGTATTTTTAAACATCAGTTATGAGAGGGCCAAAAGTGACAGGAGGAGTAGAAAAGGAACGCCTTCGATGTCTGCTGCATGATGTGGGATTTAATAGCAGGCACTGCAATAGTTATAGAGGGGAATGGGGGTGTGAGGGAGTCGGAGGGGAGGGGTAGGGGGAGGTGGACCTCTGATAAAGCCCTAATTTTAGCAGCAATCTTACAACACCTTTGGAGCTCCACAAGAGGCAATTAAGTTATAGAGCCCCTGGGTGTTGTTTGAAAATCAACTACTTTTAATTTAGTAAACGAACAAGGGATACGAGAGGCCCTGGAACCAACCGAGCCGGAGAACATGGGTAAACTATACTTTTTGCAACTGCTTCTTGTCCTTGACAACATTTGACATTTCTCTGTCAGCCGTCTTAGATGTTACTCTATTTGATCGCTGACGAGAGAGGAGAGGGGGAAGCAAAGGCAAGCGCGGAGAAGTGAGAGGACCACGTCACAAATCAGATCCACACAGGAATGTAGTGTTGACATTGATGGTCCAAAGCAAAGGGCAGAGTGACGTGACAGGCATCTGAGCGAGGAAAAGACAGACAGATGGACAGACAGACAGCAGAGGTGCGGGACACACACAAAGCCTTTGGAAAACCACACTGAATACATTAAAAGAGGTTGCAAGGTCTCGCTTTCTGACTCATTTTAGGTTCTCTCATGAATTAAACATGACTCCTAGGAGATTTGTGAACTCCAGACCTGTGTGTATTTTCAGTGAGGCTGTGATTGCCGTGTCTGTTCGCAGCAGCAGACTCAACAAGCCCAAATGAGAGGTGTTCCAACATGGATCCCAGCTGGGGTGTTTTATCTTAGTGCTTTAAGAGGGTAACAAGCATTTATCTTGTTACCGGGAGAGTGACAGGATGCTTTGGCTGAATTGTGTTTGTGTCCTGATAACAAGAGCACTCATCTGTTGTGTCTAAAGCCAAGAGGTACTAGTAAACCACGGGAACCTGCTTCCTAAGGGATATCTACAGTACATATATTTCCCTTATTTGCTGATGCTGCACGCTGTAAACAATAATCTGTACAGAGCAGCGGCAAAATGTGGCTTTTTTCCGTCTAACCCGTGGCAAGATCTATAATTTTTCCCTTGGGCCTGTATTTTTCACAAAAGCACTTGCTCCGTGATTTAATTTTCCACAATTTCTGAAGAAACTTCCAAACTTGTGTTGTCAGCTGTGTGTGCAGTTCGGAGAGGTAATAGCTGGCCTGGAGCTGAGCCAAGAGAGGCTTTTTTTATCAATACTAATCACTGGCCCAATAAAGACCCTACAACAGATTAATTACCTGAATTACACTGTAATTCTCACTTGATCAACATAATTGTAACCTGATTCATTCTGTGAATTACTTGTTTTATTTCCCATCATGTGGAAGTAATCAATTTAGCCTTTCCAGTCTGTGAAGAAACACTGTTTTCCGGCTTGGAATTTGCACAGATGTGCTTGTTTTGTAAATGCTGAGCCTGAGAAAGCTTCTCGCTGCCTTGAGGTACAAGTGCCGTATCTCCAAATTGTTTACTTTTCAGGAATGAAATAAGAAAAGCAGCAATATTCTAAATATATATACCTAATGCCTACGCGTCCTTTTAACCCCTCCAGGCTCTGACCTGACTAGAGTGCAAATGCTTTCACTCTCCCTCTTTGTGGGTTGTAACCCTTCACATGATAGGGTTACAAACGGCAGTAAGATGCTGCAAACTCAGCATCAACCCTTAGTTTACAACACAGATTTGACTATTAGTGGGCACTCATCCATAGATCTTTTGAGGTCACTGCTAGTGGTTTTCTGTTGGTTCATCAAATACAGTGCTGACACTGGTGAGAAAAAAGAAGAATTAAGCAGAAATGAAAGAAAGGAGAGAAAAAGAGGAAGAAAGTTGCTTTTACGAGTGTGGGAACAGGAGGTATAGCCTATTTATTTACTAAAGCACTGCGTCAGATAGGTATCTACACTGGCAGAGTCCCTCCACATTATCTACTGTCGCTGCTCCTTTGCCATAGAAGCACTGGAACTTTCTATTTCCTGGATTCTCTTCTCTCCTTCTCTCTGTCCCTGGACTGAAAGCAAGGAGTCACGGTTACTGGATGTGTCATGATTATGTCCCAGGCTAAGATTGGCCCATAAAATAACATGGCTTCATCCCTATCTCTGCTCACTTATGACACTTTGAGGTCGGATAGGTCAAATGACTAAAAATGGCCCCAGCTCGTTTGGCTCCAGGCACAGCACAAACACACACACGCACAAACACTCATGCACACACACACACACAAAGTTCATACCATCCCTCCCTCCCATTTTCCCATTATGCCGGATAGTGAGCTGAGTGTATCCAGTTGTGTCCTTCTCATGGGTGACCTTCTCTGGAGTGACACTGCTGCACCGAGACGTTTGACTCACACTCGAGAAACAATTTCTCTAATGATGTCCAACTCTCTCTCTCTCTCTCTCTCTCTCTCTCTCTCTCTCTCTCTCTCTCTCTCTCTCTCTCTCTCTCTCTCTCTCTCTCTCTCACTCACTCACACACACACACACACACACACACACACACACACACACACCCTTCTCCCTATCTCTCTGTCCCACATTCAATCTCTGTCTTACAGTACAATTTGCGCAAACCAAGATAAAGCCATTGTGTTGCTGCATGTCTCAGATCTGCTTCGCCCCTCCACTTAGATGAGAATGCTTTTTTCTCTAGGTTTTTTTTTTGTGTGTGTGCTGCTGAAGTGGGAGGGGATGAGATTCATACCCAACACCTGTTGCAGCCAAATAATACCCTCTTCAACCAAGCTGACCTGGAACAGGAGACATGTGGTGGAGAGAGATGTTAGATGTGAGAGGCTGAGTGGGTGGGCATGCTCCCCAACACCCTGTTTCGTCTTCTTATCAGGCGTTTCTGTCAGGCTCTCGCTGTGATTTACGGCTTTAGATCCCACAGTCCCTATGCCACTGCTCCGTCTTAGTGGGAGAGAGTGATGGCTAAGCAAAAGCTCAAACTGGAATGAGGAGGAACATGTGCAGTGTTATCATTAAATTGTTTTTTTTTTTCATTAGATCTATTAAGCACAGAGACTTTTGCGTGCTTTGAATCAAACTTGAGCCTCCTATACCGCATGTGGTTCATTAATCTTCTGTCTCACCTCACTGTAGAGGGCAGGGAAGCGAGGATGGGTGGGAGGGAGGGAGGGAGGGAGGGACACAAGCGGGGTGGGGCCGGGCTGCAGAGCCAGGCAGCACACGCCGAATGCTGGAGGAGCCAAAGGTCAAATGGTCTTGATTGGAATTCCTGACATGCTTCACTGTGTCCCCGTGGGTGTCCCTTTGAGGAGCCTCCTTCTCTATAGTCAGCACATACTGAGTCAGAATAAAATGAGATTATGACCCTGCAGTTGCATGTTAAAAAATCCTCAGACCGACTTGTTTGGCAAAAAGGAGCTGAGTAACACACCCTCTGCTCTGAGCAGTTTCTGACAAGGTGTCCTTCAGTGACGAGCTTAAACCCTCCACGGCTGACAGCGGATGACGAGGTGTGAATGAGTCTCGGCCGTGTGCATGTGAAGCAGGCTGGAAGAAAAAAAAAAACTCAGCGATGACTTCTTCTTCAAAAAAGACAACAAAAACATCTCCAATAAATAAATAAATGAACAAAACAAAATAAAGCTGTATTTGAAAAGAAAAAAAAACAACAACCTTGCTGCCACTCAGGCCTTATTAGCCACGGTATTTCTCTATTCCATCTTCGTGTTAATGAGCTGCAAATGTACATGGGTATGCTTCCCCCGGGTGATGGATGCTCACGCTTCATAGATGCTTATGTAAAACCTGTATGAAAAAAAAGAGGAGAGCAACCTCCAGATGTAGACTAGACCTGAATGTGTTTGCTTCCCACGTCTTAATTACACTGCAGTGATTATAGCAACACTTTTTCAAATGTATGTGTGTACAATCATTGGATGTCCTCTGTCTGCATGCTATGTGGAGCTATAAATCGTCCTTGCAGCATATGAATCAGTGTGCACTGTGAATTTTTGCAGAGCTGCCAGCATAAATGTATGTGTGCATCATCATATTCATGGGCATTTGTTACACTGGCCAATTAGTGGTGGTGGTTGTATGTTTTGTTTTGTTTTGTTTCATCATATAAGAAACCAAACAGTACCCAAACCCGGCTGTGTGTGTGAGCTGTGACATTTACACGCACATGCGTCATGTGAAAGCAGGATTCCTTTAACACAAACATGAACTCACAGGGTGATTAGGTTAAACTTACCCAAACTGAGTGCTTATCAGCTGGACACATCTCTGCCATCATCTGTCACACTTAACAAAACAAGTCCTCGTGAATACAGTGAGGGATCCTCATTCATTTAACCCAACCCCAGATAAAGGCTGGTTTAGCACCACTGGCTAAGCCTGGAGCAGGAGACACTGTAAAACTTCCATTTCATTCCACATAACCTGCTGCTGACAGATAAGAGCACGAGCCATTATGAAGACTCCTGAGAGACAGTTGACCTGGACATGGGATGTACATTGTACTGCCTTTTCACAGGTGTCACCTGTGTGACAGATTACAAGGGATAGTCTGACTGGTAACCACATAGTGATCGCTACGCAAATATTATCCCCTCCAGAGTACCAACTGAGCGGTATTGCTGCAGATGACAGATGCTGAGGGCAAGGTGACCTGACGCAAGCAGCCATTTTTACTTATTCGCTGAGAGTTGAACAGATATAGAAACCGGTGCAACAGAAATTCTCATGAGCAATGAAACTGTGTTTTTCTGCCCTTATCCATTTTCCATGACAGGAGACTGTGGATGTGCGTGTGTATACTGTATACTCTTTCATGTGTATTCGTGTTGGTGTGAGGGGGTTAGATGAATAAAGAACAAAGAGGTTATCCCTGAAACAGTCATCTCTCCACCACCAAACAGAAATTGAAGGCTTGTATCAGCTGAAGCAGCACTATAGCTCCGTGCACTGTATCAACTTTATGTGTGACAGGACAGTAGGAGGAGGAGAAAAAAAAAAAAATACACGCATCGAGAAGTCGTTGCAGAATCAGTGAATGGGCCGTTACATAAATCTGGCACATAAGCATTGTAGGTGACACTTTAAAAACAAAGTAGACACAAGGGCTTGAATTTGCATTCATTACAGATTTATGAGGGCATAAACAAGAGAGATCTTCCTCGGGTGGGTGAGATGACGAGATTGTGTGCAAGAAATTTTATGCTGCTTATCCGTTTCATGGAAATGCCAAGAGATTGGGTTGTATTCATACACAGCTCATAAAGTGCAAGGCTGTGACTTTTGAATTATAGACAAAGTTATTTTTTCAAAGAGCAAAGTGTACAAACTAGAGCTCAAGGAGAATAAATACATGACAACTAATTCTAGCAGTGCTGCATAAATAAAGTTTATCAACAACCCTACGGATAAAAAAAAAAAAAAAATGCAGTTCTTTGACATGCACACACTATTTTCTTGGGCACTAAATACAAAAACTAAATAAATAAATAAAATCTACACGCCTGCCTAAGCTCTTGACACAAATGTGCCGCTGCGGTATTAGAGAATGTAGATCTGCTTGAAGAGCGGAGCTTTCTCCACATTCCCCTGGAGACACACAGTCTTGACTAAATAAACAGATCCAATTAATTATTCACAGTGTCTTCTCTTTAGAGACTCCCCTTAGATCCTGCAGAGCATTACATCTACCCTTTGCCCTCTTTTGTCCTCTTGTTAGGAGAGATCAGGACGTGGATAATAACCGGGCAGGAGGTGAGGGAGAGGTGCACCGTGCTGAGCTGCAGCTACAATGGTATCACTGAGAATAAGGTCAAAAGGCCATCCATCAAAAACCATTACGTCTCAGCAGTTCACACTCCCCCCCCACCCACTACACTCTTTTAAAAGCCAATCACGGTTCAAACCAGCTGTGAGCAGGGTAACGGCATTACGGTGATAAAAAATGCTTGAAATGTGACAAATAGACATGTTTTTGTTTAAAAGCAAGTGTTACTGTAAGTTAAGAAATCTCTCTACTAGGCTGGGCTTTCATATTCCTTTTGCTCCAAAGGAGCTCATATGTGAAAAATGTAGTTCATGATGACAGCAGAGATGGCTGCCACTTAGTTATTCCTCCACATTGTGCCCGAGAATAGATATTAAAAAATGATGGAGTCCACGCACTGCCGCGACTGTGTCTTGACATTCCCCGATGATGACAACGCAGCAAAGGACACGAGCTCGGGAAGGCTGTGCTCGATTAGCGTGGCTGCTGAGCCCCACTGCATTGTCATCAAAGTTTTACAGCAACAACTCTGGAGATACGTGTCCTGCGGAGTGCATTGGACTGGAGCTACAGATGAGGAGATAAAAGGAGGTGGGGGTGGTGGTGGTGGTGTAGGCTACAACAGACATTAAAGCAAGCAGCCCGAATCCTCAGCCCAGAGAGTGTTTCCAGGGGAATCAATATAAATGATTTTCTCTCAATGCTTTTGCTGTAGCCTACAATATTAATGAAAACACTGCCAACAGCTTTCGTTACCCAGCAGCCGTTGCTTCGTGTCTTGCTTCTTCTTCTTTTTTTTGTTGAATGTGTAAAAACATGTAAGAGCTGAAACATGCTGCAGTGTGTGTCAGTGGTACAAGAACCCCCACCCCTCCCACACTCCCACACACACACCAATAACCTGTCCACACACACACTTGCTGTTACAGATAGTTACACACGGGCTTGCTCCTGTTCTCCCTGCTACTCCTGCTGCTGCTGCTGCTGCGCTTGTAAAACTCCTGCATTGCACTGAGAGAACTACAGCACGGCACACGAGTAGGCACACACAGGAGGAGTGTTGACAGGCTTTTCTCTGCTTGCGTCAGAGAAATCCATTTGCCTTTTTCTTTTTTTTTTATTACCCTGCCCCCGCGATGAGGGAAACGGAGATGCATGGTGATGATCTATGTATCTCTGCAATGACTTGAGAAGGAGGTGGTGATGAAGGGTTGTGGCTGATGGAGGAGGGTACTGTATAATCCCACCACTTTTTCCCACCAACACTTTCCTCTCTTGCTCGCAAAGTGTCTCTCGCATTGCCCCACATCTTCCCTTTCCCTCGCTATCTGTCCTCATCTCTCTGCTCCCACCTCACTCTCATAGTTTTCAACCCCCCAACCTCCCTCCACAACCCACCCTATACCCCAAGTAATGCCACTTTCTCTTATTATTATAGGGAAACCCTGCTCCAGATGGGATATTGCAATCAAACCCATAATGCAATCACAGCATGCACAGACAAATTGAGCAGAGGCAGCTTGGACGCGGAGAGACCACGGTTGTACCACGCATCAGCGGCTTTAAAAACCTCCCCTCCTCTCCTCCTTTCTGCCATCCTCTCTCTTTTTTTTTTCTTTATCAGCGGTGTACAAGGCTTACCTTCAGGTCTCTGCAGGAGTAGCTGGCAGGCTCCCTTCCAGGCATTTCACAGCTGCTCTTCTCCCCAGGACTGCGCACTCCTTTCCTGGCTTTGTTCAATCAACAACAGCCCTCCTGCCTCTCTCCTGCCACCCAGCTCCTTCTGCTCTTCACCGCGCTCTATCTACTCCTATGTGTGAGAGGGGGGTCTGCCTGTGCATGTGTGTGTGTGTGTGTGTGTGTGTGTGTGTGAGGGAGAGAGACAGAGAGAGAGAGGAAGAGAGAGAGGAGTGGGTGAGAGAGGAGATGGAAATTGATGTAAATATGCGTGTGCTCTCTTGAATGCTCCTCTCTTCTCACTTCCACGCAGAGATCCTACCGCTTGTCTCTCAGGATTTGTTGTTTTTCACTGTGTGCGTGTGTACATGCGTGTGTGTATGTGTGTGCGCTCTCTTGTACAGAGCAGCAGCATCACTGTGCGAGGTGTGTGTCTACATCCACCACATGGCTCCCTTTACACTGCTGCAAAGGCAGAGCGAAATATGCTCGCAAAAGTCAAGTGCATTGGAACAGGGAGAGGTAGAGAAAGAGAGATGAGTGTGTGCATGTGTGTGTGTGTATGTGTGTAGACAGGGAAAGAGCAACGGTGAGGAGGAGTGTGGTATAATCAATTGCTCTCAAACTGCAGTTGAAAAAAAAAAAGCTCCAAGGGTTTGAAATAGATATAAAGTGAAAGCAGAAAAAAAGGTCTTTGGAAAGAGACACACAGAGAAAGACAAAAGACAGGGCAGAGGGAGAGAGAAAGTAACAAAGTCATACCAGAAACGAGTGGAACGGTTGAAGTACAGAGCTGTACTGCATGTACAAAGGAAGAGGAGTTAGAAGAGATGAGACAAGTCAGAGTTAGCGTCACTTAACTGGACACCTCCACGTCCCGCACTTCTTCTTAACAGACAGTAAATGATGATGCCTCCTGAATAATCCGAACTGACCTCTGCTTGGCCACATTATCGTCACATCAACCATGATGATGAGCAGTGGCGCTCATGAGGGGAGGGTTCAAGGCGTGGATGTAAAATAGATTCCCATAGCTTAAGCGGGGCAGAACAGAGTCGGTGGGATCATTTATTCCCCATATTTTAAATTCTGCTCACTAACCGCCACGGGGAAGTGTGTGATCTATGATTGGGAAATGTGTTATGTGTGCACATGAGAGAGAAAGAGAGAAGGAGAGAGAGACAGACCGATGGATACTTGACACTGAGATGTTATTAGGCATGGAGAAAATTGAATGTAGACCCGACATAACAGAGGAGGAGCAACGGGGAGTGAGAGCGAAGGGAGAGAAAGATAGGGCGATGATGATGATGACAAGTGGGGGAGGAGCAACACAGGGAGCTATCACCAGAGAGGCTCTTCATGTACTTCCTGCATTGAGTTTTGAGAAGAGATTGATGACTGCAACCCCCCTTTGTTCCTGTCTGTAACACCCCCCCTCCACCTCTGCTTCTTGCTCGCTCCCTGCTGACTTGCAGGGGTGCAGCAAGATGATGGGAGATACTTCTTCCTCTCCGAGGCTCGACCATGCCGAGCAGCCAATAACAGCGGATTATGGAACATCAAGGCATCGGGGTCTGCGGTAATGAACAGCTTGGGATTTGGTTGAGGGATATGACCTCTGGGCCAACGCTCACCCCGCGAGGTAGAGGTGCTAATCTCAGTGGTGATCATGAAGTGCTGGTGATCCGAACTGTAAAAATTCAGACCCTTTGGGGGCGCGAGCAGCTATACGCGGACCCTGCCAGTGGATCAGCCCCTCGTGGCCTCTGGGGGTTCTGATTCCAGGGCATGTGTAATTATTTCCCCTACTGAGGTTACACCTTTATTGATCCAAGCTAAGCCCCTTCCATCTTATTGCCTCCACCGTTCATCCCGTGGAAAAAATCCATTCAGTTGGTTGTACCGGCTCACATTAATCACACATTAATAAAGCTGCTTGGCACATTCATTATTACAAGTGCTCGGAGGAAACTTGTACATAGTGTCGAACCATTTGCATAAAGATAAAGGGGTGTGGGTAACACAACCTAACAGGTCCTTTAATAGATGATCCATTAGAAGTATCAAACTGGATTACCCTGCTAAAGTGAACTGCAGGATGAAGACGCCTAATACAAACACTGAAGTGCTATGTATGTTCTGAGTCTGATTTAATATTCATCAATGCAGGCATTTCCATATGAAATAAATTGAGCTCCATCTCCTATGCTCTCTGTAGGTATGTGCTATTCTTGGTATTCTTCCTCTCGAAGACTGACAAAATAAACATGCATGACGGCCGATGTGTAAACTGCAGCTTAAATCTGTGCATTTAGAGGAGATAGATGCAAAAAGGGGCAATACATGACGTAAATAATTGATTTTACCCGTTCTGCTTGGTCAGTTCAGTATTGGGATGGTCAGCATTTAGGCTCTTGTGCAGAATCCCATTCAGTCCAAAGCAGGAACTCTGACCTCATACTCAGTCATTCCAGTGGTCATAACTGAGGGAAGAGGAATTAGTTCTTCCTTGCATGGAGGGAGAGAGTGAAGAGGAAGTGTCATTTTTCTTAATCCTCTCTCTGCTCCCTTGGCTGTAGTATTCTTTCTCCTCCAGCAACCCCTATAGGCCGACTTCCTCCCACCAGCCCCCCCTTTCCCATTCACTCCTGCTCTTGGCTCCATACCTTTTTTTCTCTTCCCTTTCTCTCACCTCCTCCCAGGCTTCATTAGCTCTGATTGATCCTCTTGTCAGAGCTTGTGGCATTGCGATGAACTGCATTGTTACTCGTGGCTTGGGACAGAAAGGAGCTGGAAATGGAAATCAGGAGGACAAGCACAGTAAACACACTGTTTCACTACAACGGCATAATGGAGAAAGTTGAGCGTCTGAGCACGCACACCGACATGTTTTGAGATTGTGAAATACAAAAAAAAAAAAGTGAAACTTTTTTTTCCTACAGTATCCCTGATAGTTTAGCAAAAATGCAGAAGTTGGAGCTTAAGCTTCACCAGTGTATGGTAATATCTGAAATATTTAACTGTTCAACCAAATGCCTATTTTACATGTGGTGCTGAACAAAGAGCCCAGCTGGAGGCCAGAATTTAATTGCATGAATAACTGGTGAATGCATGAAGAGGCAAGGTATGTTTGCAATGGAAAAGGTGTAAATTATTAAACAATCTGTCTGAGCATGCTGGTACAGCTATAACTGAAACAAATTCATCAGTGTCAATACACTGGTCCAACACATCATTATACAGGAAAAAAGAGAGGCCTGAGGAGCATCCCAGCACCCATTATATACCGATTATTTTTTATAAGTATGCGCAATCATTTAAAGGGAAGCTTAACTTTAGAGAATGAGCACATCTATTAGTGTTTAAATTATGAATAACGTGAGTGTGAAGATCTACAGAGCAGCACCATGCTTGTTATATGTGAATACATAATTCAGAGATACTGTAGCATGTTTTTATCTTGTGCACAGAAAGTATCCACAGGAGGAGGTCCTAAAATAAGGCAGATCTCCACACACACCATGAGAGATCACATCCAATGACCACTAAAACTCTGTCTCAAAAGCGACATCCAGATTGATGCACTTTGCTTTATACTGAGCATAATTGTAATTATCTGTGACAGACTTCATCGGCTTATGGGAGCAGAGTTTTAATTTGCAACCTAATAGTCAAGGGTGAGTCACCACGGTCGTATTACACAGCAGATGAGACATTCTTCACAAATACTCACATCTTCATGCGTCGATACTGCAGTTACATGTGTGTTTCATTGGTGTGTTTCATTAGCATCTTGTTAAAATATAAACATTGTCGAATTTATATTTTGCACTATAGAGATTACTGTATCGATTTGATCTGAAACAATTAACAAATGAGCTTCTGCCATATTATATTTTGGACTGAGTCAATACAATGTGATTGGTTTTGGTCGTGAGCACCACTACACAGTCCAGACACAGTGACACCATGTGGAGGGAAAAGGTATAGCAGCAAGTGCCTGAACAGAACTGACTGCTGCTCTGTGAAGACATGTTACTGTAGCAAATCAAATGTTATAGCTTTGCTGTGAAGAAATCCTCAGGCAATTAGCTGATTCGAGATCTGATCTGAGACGTTTTGGAAACTTCCACCACTTAAAAAGCAACAAATTGTTATTATTGGTTATGGTTACATAATCCATCAGTGACTGACAGTCTGAAACTGCATTTCTGTTAGCTTCTTTCTGCATGGGCTGTGTGTCATAAGAAGCTGTTATAATTGGTTCATTTGCACTGGTCTATGAAAACAAGAATTCAGGCCAAACTCAAAACATAATTTGTTTTGCTTTTGTTGTTGTCTTTGTTTTTTTTTTAAAGTCATGTGGGGAATATTGTGCGTCCAACTGCCTTGGTGTGCCCTGCCTGGTATAAAGAGTGACTCACATCAGTGATATTATCTTACTAAACTGCATATTTATCATTATGACAACCAAATATCTCCAAGGAGGCATGAATATTTCATCTGATTAAATTATATTTTAATAAATAATTTGGAGAAACATCCCAACACCTTGAGAGCGAATACTCATTTATAAAACCGAATAACCCACTCTACATTTTCCTCCTCATTGCTCACTGGCCTGTTTCCCCTGTAGTCAACGTTAAACTTCAGTCAAAAGCCATCAATGTCACAACGCTTTGACATCATTGCTTTAGAGCAAACCCTCCTCTAATGGCAACGTGTTAAAGAGCGCCGTCTTCAGGGAGCTGCTGTCATGTTGAGTTCTTACTGAGAGGCAAAGTCTTGTTCCTCCTGAGCATCCCTGGAGGCAGCAGGACTATTGAGACCTCTTGTACCTTCCAGCTCTGCCACATTCATGTGGAGGAATTAATATGCTAGTTTAGAGACACCTTTTCTTCTGACAGACAGCGCAGCAACATGCAGGGAAGTGCTGTCGGGACATTAACCACTGCAAAGCAGAGATTAGTTTTAGCAACCAAAGGCTCCTTCTTTTTTTTCTTTTGGAGGATATCACTCTTTGAGATTAAAAAGAAATGAAGTAGTCATAAAAGAAGGATAAAGGACTGTGAAAATACATGAAATGTGATATACTGACTGTCTGGCTGTATCCACAAGTGAGAACAGCTTAAATCCCTCCAGTAGAACAATAGGTCAGTGTTAGCGGGTGTTCCTTTACTCTATATAGAAAATTGAACTGCACCGACCGAGCCTCTGAAGGGAAGCAAAAAAGTCAGTGAGAGAAATGATTTTAAACTTCGTTTTGAATTTTCACTCCCTTTTATTGACTTATAACCCAGGTTTCATCCCTTGAGTGTTGAGTGTGTGACAGGAGTATGACAGTTAATTACTTATGAAGCCATGCCACACAGATTAAAACCAGCTGGCGACATATACATAAAAGGGTATTGTACATACTGAACTACATCCAGTCATCTGGTTATGAAGCAGAAATAGGTCATCTCAGTCTTAAAGTGAAACTGTAAAAAAAAAAAAAAAAAAAGCCTATTAGTAGGTGCAATTAGCCGGCATAATCGATTATGTCGACAATAAAAATTTGTTGACGCAAAATGTATGTGTCGTATTTATATTTGAGTCGGAGCAAATCGCTTTAGCATCACGTGACAATTTGGTCGAGCATATGGGGACAAAGTCAAAACAGATGTGACCAAAATAATCGTTACTAACCGACTAATCGAAAAAATTATCGATTAGATTAGTCGACAACCAAAATAATTGTTAGTTGTAGCTCTGAAGTGCACGATCGAAGCCTAAGTCCTACAGTGGAAAATCCCCACAGACCCTGTCGGTCAGGCTTCTCATCTTTGACCTCATTCAGCCTTAACGCCGAAGGTCCTCGTCTACAGGCTCCTATTGATATGCACATTGCACCCAAAGGCGTCAATACTGGATGAACTGCTCCTGAGGCCATTACAATCAGACAGCAGGATTCCTCTGCATGCCTACATGTCTCCACACACATCCACGCACAAGATGGTCTTGTGCAGAAGTATGCTGGCAATTAGGCAGCAAAGTGCATAGATGTCTCCTGGAAAAAAAAGAGAGGGTTTTGCAGCTTATGTTTGTGTTATCACAAGAGCCAAATGCTTCACAAGCACATTGCACAGCTTGGGATTGCAATGCTTGGCATTTAGCACTTTGCCATTTTTACTCTGAGAAAGATGGATATGGAATATGAATGCTCACTGATATGATGACCCAGCAAAATGGCTACCAGTCAGTGCACAGCCCCCTCACCAGTTGTTTCCATTCACACAAACACACACACATACACCATCATCATCATGCTCAAAGTACTGTATATAGAAACAGCATTCATTTTCATCCAAGCAGAACATAGAATATGAAGCCACATGGTTAATGATATATTTGAGTGCTTCCACGACTGAATGACAAAACAAAAGCATCATTTTTGTGCACACCAAAATTGATTAAAAGGTTTTAGCTCAGTGCTCTAGGCTACATTTCATAATTATCTAATTAGTTTTTTTTTCTGTTATGAAACAGCCAGTAGTGGTCTGCAACTGAGCATGCTTTTAAAATAAATAAATAAAAAGAAACAGTATGGGCACAGAGGCGGCAACGTGTGCAGAGGGTTACTTAGAACTTTAGAAATCTAAACCCACCCATTAAAAGTGATGTCTCTCACCATCGACCTCTCACTGACTAACTACTGTGCAAGTCTTTAGGTTGGAGGTGCAACACTAGGTCAAGCAAAGAAACCACAGAAGGGCTAAAGTGAGGCAGGATATGAACATTAAAGGGCCATGACAACATGTTGACTGTTTAACAGCTTCAAAGCCTCTTCAGCCTCATGACCTCAGTCAGGAGTTAACAGACTTAAAAAGGGATCTCTGGTATTGATTTCCCTGCCTACGAAGTGCTGTCAATTCAAATCATCAATTTACGACTAATGAAAGCAAAAGTAAACATAGCTTCTTTTTTTAACTTAGATTCCTGTTGATTTAGGGGTCTAAAGCCCACAGTAGGCCTACAATCCAGTACTGTGATCAGGAGAGACTTTAAATATTCAGAAGAATCACTGTTGGTTGTGGACACTGGCACATTCAGAGTTAATGCAGGATGGCTCTGACTCTTAAACATGATATGTCCCAATGATCTCCAGAGAATTTCTAATGAATTTGCACATTATATTTGAAATGTCTTTCCAGTTCGCTTTTTTACAATTTTATTTCCAATGTTAATATGCATGTCACTGACAACACCACAACTCTGCAGTTCCCTACAGCTCCAAAGTGATTTAGCATCTTTCAGCTCAGTGTTTTGGTTTCTAACCCTGCAGCTTTACAGGTTTGCTTCATAATCACTATCTGAAAAAACTAATTTAAACTCACCGTAACTGTTCAGTACCAAACGACCGCCACATGAAACAGAAACATAGAGAAGCGTTTACCTGTGCCAGAAGCATGTACTGAATATTGGAGCTTCATTGACCAGGTGACCAAAACACAGCTTCAAACCAATGCTAATGCTGCCCCATGTCTCCTGGATGTGTAAATGTACAACTGTTAACATGTCTGCCACAAGATGATAATAAATCAATTGTTCGAGCCAGTTTTTTCATTGTACCCTAAGAAGCCAAAATACATGATAATGATAATAAAACATACAATGACTGATATTAGTGGAAAAATACAAGTGATGTATGTTATCAATAATCTTTTTTTGACAGCTAGGGCTAAATAATCAAGTTATAATCAAGTTGTATCTTTTACTGCTCCAAACTAAATCATCTGTTGAACAGACAGCATGGAGACAGTGTTATCTATGGATTAAAACATGCATACATAGTAAGCAACCTTTAAGCATGAGCCCCACCTTAAAAGGGGAATATTTCCATTTTTATCTCTTTGATCATTTTATCAAAGTACTTATCACCTTGCAAATAGTGAAGGTCATTGGGTCACAATGGACGCTGCCACCCTCCTGGCCCTGTAGCTGATTGACAGAAACTGATACAGAAACTGGCATTATTCATTTGAGTACTCCGCCGTATGCAGAGAGAAACTGTCATTGTTTACAATCATCACAAGACCTTTACTTATCAAAGGCTCTTAAGTGCTGAGACATGTATCACCATTCATTTAGGGCTCACACTGACAATGTTGTGTTTGTGTACTAATCAGCTTATTGTAAGTACAGAGGTAAACACGAACATCTGTTTACCACAGTGTGAGCCTGTCACCAGAGGTTACAGAAAAAAGGGCTCACTAATGTACATATGTGGACATTGTGAGTGCATGGACCTCTAACAGCATCAATCTGTAATCTATACTGCACATTTACACACTGGTGCAGTAGACGATATAATCCCCCCTAATTATGTTATTATTTGCAAATTTAATTTGTTATTAGCAAACTGATAGACCATAATGAATAGATAGATAATAATTATTAACAAATAATAATGGAAAAAAGAAAGAAAAAAGTTGCAGAAAGATGATATTTGCATACCATTTCTGTTTACTACATTGTTTTTTTTTTTTTACACGTTTATGTGATAAACTGTAGCCTCATTTTCATTGCCAACTAGGTCACACAATTTCATTGGTGTGACTTTGATGAAAAGAGATTCTCGATGATCAGTTCTGTTGATAATTGTGACTGTTCTCTTCTCAGGTATGGAAACATGCAGCATCACTCTATCTGGGGACCTATCCGTTGTTGTTGCCGTTGTTGCTGTTATTATTCAGTGGCAGTATCTTTTTCAGATTGCATCATCAATCAAATGTAGCCTCCACAACTCTGAAGTTGTTGAACCAGCCCAACAATCAGTGCAGGTATGTCATCTGGTGGCTACTTGCCAGCCCTTTGTAAGATATGAAAGGGATTAAAAACAAGGAAACTGATTAAACAAACAGGCAAATGAATATAAAAAAAAGCTTGTCATCTTTCATTACAATAGCAGGGATTTAGAAACTAATCTTGTTGTGTGTCAACAGTAATGGACTGTGTCTGTCAATTGAGTACCCATTCTGCAGCATGCAAGGTAATACTGCAGCCTTTTGAATCACTGTTGCCAGGAACAATGGAGTTGAAAAATGACTCCCAACGTAATTCACAACTTTTCTGCCATGACCGCATTCTGAACAGCTTCGCCGACCACGGAGAGCTTTCTATTTGGATCTAGAGATTCTCCTTTTTAATCTCATCAACTTCTAAAGTCTCGTGTCATGTACTTATGTCCTTTTGCTCCCCAAAGTTCATCCAACACACAGAAGAGGTGAGAGTGGCTGTTGCTTGGAGCAAGACGACTGTACTGCTGAGCTGTTAAGTGTTGATGTTTGATCTGTGAAAATACACTGGGACATGTTAATCCTAACCCTCTATATGTGTGGGGAGATACATGAATTAATTTATTTTATATATCATGAATACATATTTTAAGTACAACATTACTATGATAATATATCAAAATCAGTTAATTAAAGCACTTTCCAGATTATTTTAGTCAATCTAACTACTCACATCGTTAGACATTCACGCAAATTCTGGCATAAACTGTAAACAACTAGACTTCACTAAAACAGTGGCAATAAAAGTGTGTGTGCACAGTAAATAATACCAGACAGACTGTTTGTCATTGAAATGCAGAGAACCAGAACCATATACAGATAGATACAGATACAGTACATACAGGGTTTTGCATCAGTGCTGTCAACATCCACTTGACAAACTGTTTCTAAAATGACTGAGGGCTTAAATTAAAAGATCCCAAACTTGAAACAGCCAACTATAAATCCACATGAACTCCCACTCTGTGGTGGACTGAGGAGTGATAGAGGTCAGGTTGGCTGCTGGTGCCAGCCAGGCATCTGTGGAGTAAACATGCGGTATTAGAGCCAGGGGAAGGGTGCGCATGTGTATGTGCATGCATGTGTGTTTGTGGGGGCGGAGGGGTACTTGATGTCTCTGTGGGCGTAAACATCACCTGGGTGATTCCAGAGCACTGAGATGGGACAGTATAAATGCACACAGGTATTGGTGAACAAGCATTACAGTGCAGGACACACCTTAACTCTCCCGGTCAGCGGTGAACAAGGACAGCACAGGAGAAAACGGCACAGGAGAGATTCCCATGTGCATCAAATAACTTTTACTCCATATGACAGAGGTGAGTTTGGAGTGAGTGAGTCTCACTTCACTTTCACTTTTTCTGATACACTATTGGAAGTATGTAGTGAGAATTGCGTGTGGTTGTGATACAGTTCACTTCACAGGGAATTAGATTGTCATATAGTGTATATTTATATATCAAGGAAAATACTGCTGGCTTGCACCTTATTAACAAAAGAAAGCATTTGGTACAAATAAGGTGCTCATTAGAGACTTAGTCCAGTAATCTCCCTTTTAAATTAAAAGTGCTGCTAAATCCCCGATCAGGCTGGAACTATGTAACAGCCTCACAGCACTTTAATAATGCAAACAATTAAAATTTCCATTGATTCTAATGGCTCCAAATAGTTTCAAAATTATAAAAACTTATAGAGAAACATATTATTTTAATAACAGTGATATGAATTGTAAAATGCAATAGAAGCCACAGTTATTTAATAATGTATTCACCCACATCTTAACAGTTTCACTATAATTGAGTCAAAAGAGGAAAGCTATTTTTTATATCCTATTGAAATTTAGTTAGCAATAAGAGGATCGAAATTTAATTTAATACCAGAAAGGACAGAAAAATGGAAAAGCATGAAACATAAAACCATTATTGTAGTGAAGTAATTAGGACAGGTTGTATCGCTGGGCCAGTAATTCAAGAAAAAAACGCAAGAAACAAGCTCCATTATCCAAAAGCATACAGTGCTTCTTAATCTTTGCTGTTTTAACTTTGGTCAGTCTTGATGGTGAAATGATTGGTCTCTGAATCATGATGGTCAAGGACACTTACTTTTAAAGTTGAATGATCGCCAAGGGTTTTTCACACTGGTCATTTCCATTTGTAGAGCTACTTGTTTTCTGATGCAAAACAGTAATTTAGAGCAAGCTGTGTAGAGACATACAATTAAAGGAGCTAAATACCAGAAATTATCCTTGCACATATCTTGTTACAGTATGAAAACATGCTGATGTAATGATGAGGTGTTGAAGGACTAGGTTCACTTCCAAAAGGATTATAGTTTGCAGGCGTGCAACAAAGTGGGATTATCAGATTTCTTTGGCGAAATAGCTGAATGTGAGCTTTGATGGCGGAAAACAAAAAAAACTTAAACTCAGGGCACTGATCATTTTGTACTATTTCACACTCACTAACAAGCACGCCATGATCCAAATGGGTAGTTTGCATGCCTTGGCAGGAACAGAGGCCATACTTATTTGGAAACCTCTGAGAAGCCAATACTGCCAGTTAACCATCCATCAAGCACCAGACTTACGAGAACTCAGAGCTTGAATAAAGTCAAAGATTGTTATGTCTGCGAGCAGCTGGCCCTCTGGCAGGGGTTGCCCAAATTATTTTAATGCTACGTTTATTTTTGTTGCTCTGAAACCCGGCGAACCAAGATGACGCTTGTTTTGAGACACTTGAACGGGACTGAATTTCCCAAATCATTTGGTTTATTTGCAGCACTTATATGTCCTGCATTACTGGAAACGTTTGTGTCTCATTATAGCTTCAGGTCTTCACTGCAGTGCTACATCCATTCAGCATTATGGCATTTCACTGAGGATTAAAAACTGCAGTGGGACTGAGCAGCTCGGAACAAATGAGACTACATGAGTACAGTGAGACTCAGGCATTTCACCATGGGAGGAGGAGTAAAGACCTTGGAGAAAGAAGAAACAAGGAATGTACACAGAAGTAGGGCAGGTGCCACGAAATCAGTCTTTTTAATTGCTTTGCTTCACATTCACTTTTTTGCTTTCTATAGGTGCCAAATTTTGCAGTATATTTTATTCATTTCTTTCACAATATAGACTTCTATATCCTTTTTTTTTCATTTCCCATTCAGAACCTGACAGGCAGTGCCACTGAGACATTTTGCTGTTTAGTTGCAGTTAATTACAGTATTTAAGGATGACTGACAGGTTGGTAGGGCTTGTGATGCAAAGATGGGGCTTGCATGTTTTAGCTCTGATTTACTTTAACGACACAAAGAGTTTTTTGTTTGTTTTCATTGGGTTGTCATAGTGTCGTAGCGTCTCAAGCAAGCTATGAGCACATTGTTCATTGTGTATCTCTCATATAAATCTTTCCGTCTTGTTGTCTTGTAGGTCGTGGACTAGAATAAAATGTTTGGCTCCTTGAACAAGCGTATCCAGGACACTCTGGCAGACCGCAAAAGCCGCAGGACCAGACTGGTGACCAAAGATGGCCGCTGCAACATTGAATACGGAAACGTCAATTACAGCAACCACTTTGCCTTCCTGGCTGACTTCTGGACCACCTTTGTGGAGATCCGGTGGCGTTTTGTTCTCTTCTTCTTCATCGCCTCGTTCACCCTCAGCTGGTTCATTTTCGGCCTGCTGTGGTACTGGATTGCCCGAAGCAATGGAGACCTGACATGGCAAAACCCGCCAGAAAACCACACTCCATGTGTTGACAATGTTGTCGGACTCACCACGTCGTTCCTCTACTCCCTTGAAACCCAGACAACTATTGGGTATGGCGGACGAGCGCTCACCCCTCTGTGCCCAGGTGCTGTGGCCCTGCTCATCATCCAGTCCCTCCTCGGAGCCATTATCAACTGCTTCATGTGTGGAGTCATCCTGTCTAAAATCTCTTCACCTAAAAAGAGGGCAAAGACCATCACATTTAGCGAAATGGCTGTCATCAGCCCTAAAAGTGGCACACTCTGCCTGTCAATCAGAGTGGCCAACCTTCGCAAGACCCTGATGATCGGAAGCCAGATCTACGGTAAGCTGCTGAGAACGACGATCACGCCAGATGGGGAGACGATCATCATGGACCAGGTCAACATTGACTTCATGGTGGACGCTGGGAAGGACAACCTCTTCTTTGTGTGTCCTCTCACACTCTACCACATCATCGACAAAAGCAGCCCCTTTTTCGAGATGGCGGTGGACACACTCCACAAGCAAGAGTTTGAGCTGGTTGTCTTCCTGGAAGCCACAGCCGAGTCCACCAGCTCGTCCTGCCAAGTGCGGACCTCCTTTATTCCTCAGGAGATCATGTGGGGCTACAACTTCCTGCCCATCATCTCCAGAAGTAAGGAGGGCAAGTACAGAGTAGACTTTTCCAACTTCTCCAAGGTGGTGCCAGTAGCTACTGCACATTGTCCCTACTGCTTCCACAACATCAAGGGTCACCATCATCACTCCAAAGATGGACATGACAATCAGGGCTTTGAGGTGATTGATATCAATGACCCCCCAAATGTCACCAAGATGTGAGATGGTGGAGGCGATGAATTGCAAATTCTAGAAACTGAGGCCAGTATGGGTTGTGTGTCTCAAAGACAAACCCCCAAAGACTCCGAAGGACTGACAAGGATTTGTCTATCAGGCAGGTGGGGTGACCTAATGGCAGACAAAGCACTGTGTAGCATTTAAATATGAAGTAAAGCAAACCTACTTATTTGTTATTCTTTTGTATTTCACTGAGATAAGGACAAGTATTGTCATGTGTTTGTCTGTAAACCACACCTGTCATTGTCTACTGATCAACTGACCAAAAACCTGTTTTTAAAAGGGAAGCCAGGTCATGCAAGATTGTAAAGCTACAATACAATAACAGAAAAAAAGGTTTTCCAGGTACTCAACAACAACAACAAAAAACATACACATGACGAAAAAGAATGTTTTGGAGTATGGAGAGGTAAACATAAAAAATATATATATAAGAAAGAAAAAAGAAAAATATGTGTATGTCTTAATTTCAATTACTTGAAGGACCAGTGTTGGAGGCCATACTATTGTCATGGATGAGAAGAGGATAAAGTTGTTGTTCAATAATTCATTCCACTGTAGGACGTAAAACACAGACACTTGGACAAGAGCCATTAGAGTGTGCTTTCAGGCACTGAGGCACTATAGCAAAGGGTTGGGCTCAGGGGCCAGTCTTTTCAAACAGTGGGTGATGTAGTTCTCTTCTTGAGTGAGGACATTGTGAAAGAACAAAGCTGTAAGGAAACACTTAAAATATGGCTGCATTCAGCACTGACTATCGTATGAATATCTATCCTGTTTGTAAAGTATTTTTTTTGTATTTGATCTCAGGAGAAAAACACACTCAAATAAAGGCTATTTTTGCATTTTAAAAGAATCTGCATTGTATTATTGTCATTATTATTATTCACTGTTATACGAAGCCGTAACTTCATATGAGGACTGTGATCAAAAAGGTCAAAGCTGCATAATGACAGGTGCCAACCCCTATCGTGGCCTTTCATCTATAAACAAAGGAAAGTTGTGACAGCAAACAGTGGCCCAAACACAACGGAGTGGTAGAGTTTGGAAGATGAGAGCTGTTGCTTATTGCCCACTATTTTGCCTGCAGATTCTGAACATGAAACCAGAACTCTCCATTTAGGAAAATAACAGCACATACTGTATGCTAGCATGGAGCTTTGACAGGTTTTGTAAAGGCGGACCTCCCACTACGCCCTCTCTAATGAACTGCATATGCTTGCTATTGTTCTGTGTGTGTGTGTGTGTGTGTGTCTGCACCCTGGGATGTTGCTGTAGAAAATGACAGAGCAGTAAGCACAACCAGGGTATAAAGATTATGAATACTGACAAATATGTGAAATTACTAAGTAGCGTAAAGATGATACATGTTTCCCAGGATATATTTTAATTATAATAATGAAAACATAATAATAAGCCCATAACCATCCCATGGTGGCTATTCACTGTGCCCTCTATTTTCATTCTTTTATATGCAAAATTAAAGGTTGCATCTGTCATTTGACACTGATGCTATAGCTTACACACTGGTTGGTAAATTACCAAGAGCTATCATTTCAAGCTGTGCTCAGAAAGACAATTAAATGTTGGAAACGAGCCATTAACCTACTAGTGTGAAGGTAAGTATTGATTAACCCTAAATATTGAAACATGCACGTCAGACTGAAGTGACTGTACACCTTGTGCGTATAGCTCATCTGTGTGTGGTTAACATTGAATGACATTCAGTTGGGATTTGACATTTACATCAGAGCAGCAGGATGTGGAGGTCGTGGTGGTAGATGGGTGTATACATGGCATGTGTTCAGGATCTGTCTCAGTCTAGTATTGATGTTTTATATTATTTAGGAATGACACAATCACTCCCTGAACTCATCCAAGTGGTGCCAGCTGTCTGAGGTAATACAATTCAAAACATACTAAAAGTTTTTTGTTTTGCAGAGTTGATCAGCAGTGGACAGTGGACATTTAATGGATGTATTGATGATCTAACAAGGTAAGATATTCTCAGGTCTGTAATGGTTAAGGTAAAACTAAAAAAATCTTCCCCTTTTCTCTCTAGACAGATTCTCCATATCTGGGTCTTTATTGTGCCAATTTCTACAAACAAAGAAAAGTACTATTTCCTTGCTCACAGCTTGTGTCCTTGCATGATCTGTTGATTCCAAACCTGACAGAACTGGGAAGGGTGTGAATATGATTTATCATTATTTTAGCAGTGACAAAAGGGAGCTTGTGTTAATTTCTACAAAAATCTGGCATCAAGAAAAGACAGCCTGTAAAAACCTTCTCTCTTGCTACTCTACCAGGTGCCTCAAGCTAAAACTAGCACATTGTAATGTAAATGCGAACTGTGGCTGCTTATCAGCAACATCTGTAACACAAGTATGACACCATACATTCAATGTCATAAACACTTCTAACATGACCATTATATAGACCTGAGGCCTCTTCAAAGCAGATTCAACAAAGACTGAACCATCAAACCTTCATGAAGGTAAGATTTATTGCATGTTTCTTTTGTGTTGGACTGTATTCGAGTGTGCCTGAAGGAGTTGTTTTTTTCTACCAGATTTTTGTAGTCAACTTTCATGGTTAGTTTGTGCATGAATTTCATTCCAATCAGATATTTAACAAAAAAACATGGAAGTTGATCTTGCCAAAGTACAAGCTGAAAAGTGGTCCCTTTTGTCTTTCAATGCAATGTAGATCCAGGTGAAAAAGTTAAACCTTTAGCGTTAGATATTTGACATTTCAGGTTGTTTTGTTACAACAAATCTTTTGTTTGTTTCTTGATGCAGATGCAAACAAGGGTTTCGAGATAAGGAGGCAGAAAAGCAGGTTTTTAACCCCTCTTTCCCTCTGCAGGTGCCTCTGGGTAATACAAGAATACAGTACAAGTGTTATGCGCCCCGGTGGATGGAGTAATCAAATGTTACATATCACTGACAGAAGTGCAGATGTGCAAGTCACTGTCAAGATTGTTTTATACTTTGATCTGGTTTCTCAAAATGTGCAGTGACATTGTTTTCATCAGTCGCACCACTCTGCTGAAGCCACAGCCACATGAGAGGTAAAAACATTTATTTTGTCACATTTTTCCTATACAAAAGCCCTTTTCCAAAAGGTATTCATACATTTCAGGAATTACAATAATAATAATAATAATAATACACTGGTTAATTGTAAAATTATACACACATACGCACACACACACATACACACACGCACACATATCTATATATATATATATATATTTGATATCCAAAATACATTGCATATACGAAGTAGCACAGATCCCTTTTCATTGTCAATGCTTGTGAAACATGGAAGGTAAAGGTACATTACATTAATTCTTTCTTTGCTACAAATTACATGTTCCCTTTTTAATTTGTTCTTTTAAAGCTATAGATCTTCAGGAGAAGCTGGTTCTGGATATTAATACTGTTTGTATCATTTTTGCATAAAATACCTGAAATTCTTTAAAGCACAGGAAAAGCTACCAATTCAAGGGCTATCTGGCATAAAAAGTGATTCAAAATGGAAACAAACCATCTCAACCACATGTTGCATATAGAGGAGAGGAATCCCTGGCTATTGGATTACGACTGAAGCAGGCATTTATGGTTTGGGGAATACAAGAAAATATCTTTTGCATTCAAAGGCATTTAGGATGTTTCAACCGAATTTCATAAACAATAACAACAATAAGACATCAAAAAATGTTAAAATGCATCGCCCAAATGTACAGATATAAAAACGCTTAAATGCTGAACACACTACTTAGCAGAAATGGACTCAAAAGGTTTGCATTTTTGACCGAGGTCAACTCGTATTAATTCTCTTGACTTTTTTATACTGTGTCACATATGAAAATAACTCTGCATAATTTATACAGTAAGTTGCTTTAATGCCTAGTTGACTGATGCTTATAAAATAATAAAAAATAGGTCTGACAAACGCACAGCGTTTGCGAATCTGAGGATTTCTTTGTTTCATCTCGTCATACTTTATTGGTTTTGTTCTCTGATAAACTACTTAGTCCCAAGTAATTTATTTTCAAGTGTCCATTCTCAGTTACGCTTAAGGAATACTTTTGCTATAAACAGCTTTGAACACCTGAAGATGGATATGTTTTGATATGATACATGATCACATGATGATGATGAAATCCTGACTTGAGATTAATGTGCATTTTTTGCTGGGCTCTAGATCAGTGAGAAACTAACATTCAAACACACATGCTGCTCTCAAACTAGGATCCAGCCCTTGTAAAGAAAAATGCAACTTGACTGTCCACTAACATGACTTATCGCTAAGCCACTTCTCTGTGCTGACCTATACGGTCCTGACTGGCCTACATAGAGGAAGGAAACACAGTGGCAGCCGTTATTGTCAGAGTGCACTTCAAAATCAAAAATTGTCAGATTTCTAGTCAGACATGGAAATGATTTATGTATTTCACAATACATTTGTAAGCTGTAATGCTGTTTTCATCTTTAATGTATAGAAATATATTGTATAAAACAGCAGTTAAGGCGTGGAGCTAACACTTTGAAGGTTAGGGTTTTGGGTCTCATTATGGCACATAGTAAACCACCTCACAGTAAAGGTAGATGTACTGTAAGGTACTTTAGAAAAAAAACAAAACAAACATACAATAGCATCCACTCATAAACATATAGCCTTCAGCATTGTTATGTAGATATTATCTACATCATAACATCTCTCGTGTTTTAGATTTAGACAAGTGCAGCAATTGTGGTCTTAATTTTGAAGGAATTTATTTTCTCCGTTAAAAAGAGTTAACAAAATGAAAACATCTGACAAATTTTGATTTTGCTGCAGGGGTATCCCTTTTTTTTTACGCGTTTCACAAACCAGAAGACATTCACATTAATACTGACATGGTCCAGCAACAAAACATCTGGAAATGGCATGGCTGAAAGGCAACAACATGGCAAACATTTATTGTAGTAGCCTGGTGTGTGGCCCCCTGAAAACATCTGACCTGGGTTGAATTATTGTTGCAAATGACTCCAATTACATCTTGACTCGGCTTCCCCAGCACAAACGACTCAACTGTACACATTGCCCGCCGTGAACTCCACACAACACAACACACAGAAAGCATTTTAAGTAACTGAGTTGACCCAGGTCAGCAAAACATACAGCGCTTCCTTCTCCGGCATTTAACTCTTCTCTAGCCTTCCAGTTTGGAGGATAAATTAAATTGTGAATGGCATATTCCAGTTGCCAGATTTTCATTCAGTGCTGAGAAAAGTCCGTCCCTCCGAGAGCTCTTCCTTATCCAGCAAATTCCAGAAGACTCTCCACACACACATAAAAAAAAGATGCAGATGGACAGACGAGCAGATGAGAATAAGAAACCCCCCGACAAGGCTGTAGACGAGCAGAAAAAAAGCAGATGCTTCAAAGCGTAATGTACAAGATGTACTGAGGAGGATGTAGATTGAGACCCATAAATAATAGGCCCATGTCTGGTATTGTAGCAGGGTGAGGAGGCAGACAGACTCGGGTTGCTTCTCCTGTCCTCAGGTTTTGGTTTGGGAAGCTTTTGGGAACAGCTTCGAGGAGGATGGGAAATAGAAAGGCACAGGAAACTCAGACACACGTCCAAAAAAACATAAACAAACAGTTGGCTAGTCTTGAAAAGGTAAGTAGTATTCCATTTTGGAGCATAGCATCCAGTTGCTTATAAATTCTTACATATATATATAAAAAAAAGTCCTTCAAATGAATCATCCTTCATTTAGGAGCAAAATTTCTTCAGGGGACAAAACGCCTCCATCAATTCAGTCTTCATTGGTTTGGCGTCAGTGGGAGTGCAGCTCAGCGATGGACTTTGTTGTTGAGAGAGGGGCACGTTTTAAAGGCTGGTGGAGGAACAGTAAGGTGTGTTTTAATAATAACTGCCCAGGTGGGAAGGCACATGGGTGTTGGGGTGGCGGGGGACGTTTGGGTTGGGGTAGATGCCTGCAGTGGGCGAGCTCCAGTATGGAGCAGTGGGTCCAAAGAAGTTGGAGGAGGTGACGGGCATGGATGGAGGGTGTGGGGATACAAAGTTGACCTTCTGCTGGTGGGCGTGGTAGGAAGGCACATAGGCTAGGTCCGAGGGGTACTTGTACATGGAGGACTCGGTGGGGTGCGGCTGCAGCGCCTGAGCGATGCCGTGGAAGTCGAACTTGTAGGCATAGCGCTTGCCGTGCACCTTGGTCATGATATTTTTGTCGTAGTAGTAGCGCAGTGCACGGCTCAGCTTGTCATAGTTCATGTTGGGCTTGCTCTTACGCTCGCCCCAGCGCCGCGCTACCTCGTCGGGGTCTGTCATCTTGAACTCGCCGTTGGTGCCCTCCCAGGTGATGCAGCCGGCGTTGGCGCTGTCGGACAAGAGCTCCAGGAGGAACTGCCACAGTTGGATCTGACCTGAACCTGATGGTTGGACACACAAATACTGATCAGAAAAGAGACGCAGCCTTCACAGAACCTATTACTTCATTATCGATCAGCCTGATGTCTGTGAGGTGAGCGACAATCACCTATTCACAGCATTATACAGACCAGGGTGTGCTAAAATCTTACCTGGGTTGGCAAGGCGACTACTGGTGGGTCCAAGAATCTGGTAAGGATCTGTGGACAAAAGCACAGCAGTGTTGGTCTACACATGGATTCCTGATATAACACAATAGCATCTGACCGATACTAATTAGTATGGCAGACAAAATCAACACGTTGCCAGGCGACAGCTGATGCTACAGACTTTGACGCTATCCATTTAAAATTTCCTATTCTTTACATTAGCCCATAACATCACAATTTCGGGTTGAGTAAATCCAGCTAAATATGCAAAACACGTACAGACCGAGTGTGTGTTGGGTGGTCAAGTCTTAACATTGGTGTGTGTGTGTGGATTATCATGCTCTGCACACCCTCTAAGTAATGAGCTGACCAGGAAAACCAATTACACATGCTAATAGATGTGTGGTTGAGAAGTAAGAGGAAAAATACCAATGCAAGTAGTAACACGCTTGGTGGTAGACTGTTATTAAATTGCCGGTGAATCACTTGTAAAGAGGAGTTTCGCACATTTCGGTGCTGAGGGTTTGATCATGTCCATCGTAAAAAGAAAGTGAGAAAATGTAAAAAATAAAAAAAGGGAGTGTGAGAGCCATGCTAACAAATTAATGACAATTAAATTGATTATAGTTGTTACCTGGCTGAGGTCTGGGCTGCTCAGTGGACTTGGTCACATTCTGAGTAACCACCGGTGAGCCTGAGAGAGAGAAAGAGAAAGAATGAGAGAGAGAGAGAGAATCAGGGAAGGGGATAGTTGAAGAGAGAAAAAGAGAGACATAAAAAGGGTTCAGACTAGAGAAAACATCAGTGGGGTGGCTGCAGATAACCGAGCTACACATCTTGAAGGCAAGTCAGCAGAGGTCCAAAGTAAATAAGGCTGGACCGACTTGTTTTGACTGTGCGTTCATGTTCTGACAACAGAGGCTCTAATCGTCAGGAGTCTGACCCACACGTCTAGACTCTCCCTGTGGATGTTGGAACTTCCACTGGTGTGATGCAGACTGTGGATAAGCGGAGGTATTTGTAAGCAGTCTTGAATTTTATAACCTGAACAATCTAAAAACTGAGGAAATAAGCACCTCAGGTGAAATGTAGAGTCATGCCCTCACTCAGTAGGATGCAGCCAGTCGTACTTATCACTGCAGTCCAGTCAAAATGTAACATTACAAAGACCCTGAAGTGTTTTTGTGACCTCACCTTTGCCACTGTGCATGTTGTTTGACCATCCTGTCCGCCGTACAGCATCATATGAAGGGTCTGAGGAAGACAGAGGAAAAGAATGAGGACAAAGTTTGAGTAAAATTAGAAAAAAAAAAAAAATCCCAGATGTTTTCTTTCTAAGGACAGTTGGACAAACAATAATCTGACCAAATCCTCGGGTCGCCATAAAGTCATGTTGCAATCTCAAAACTTGCCCCGGCGTTTGTCTATGTGGCTACTCTACGTGTCTCATCTCATTGTGTGTTAACCTCCGGAACAAATAGCATCAATAAATCTATCAAAACACGGTTCGAGATGCTCTTCACAGGATATCTGGACATGCTAATGTGGTTTTGTTTGGAGCGCTGCGGTGGTTAAAATGTAGATGGCACAATCTTTGACAGAGAGTACAGTTGGTTGAGCAGCTTGCAACACTCTGACCACAAATAAAGGGTCTGATGCAAATTAACGTACAACAGACACACAGACGGAGACAGACGATGAATGTGCATGATATCCACCCTGCATCCCGCCTCTCCACACACAATCTCATTTCTCTGAAACCTTGACAAACAGCCAAACTGGCCCAGTTTGCACGAGCTCTACCTGCTGCGTGTCTGCACTTCGGACCTGCGAAGCCGAGTGTGAAGGCGGACGGCTTCCAGTACCTTCCATTAATCCCATCTCTGACACAAGCAGATAAAACAGAGGATGTAATGTTCCCCTGGCAATGTCTCAAAAACACAGCGGTATGGTCATAGCCAGTCTCTATGGATTGTATCGGTGTGCACTATACTTACAGTTCAACAGAACAGCTGCCAGCGTGTGGGGGGAAACATGATGCACACTGTGGCCTGCTATGTGTTGTGTACAACACGCTACTTTCAGGTCTTATCACGATCTGTACATCTTTTTGTCAGCAGTGCTTTTCCCCAGAGGGCAGCAGATAGAGAGACGGTGTAACAGTGATGACAGAGGTTGTTTCTGGGATCAGCAAGCTGTTAGAAGGTCAAGAGGCAATCCCATATCCCATCAGCGTAGGCTGGCTTTTTGAGAAGCAGGCTTACTGACAATCAAAGTTGGCAGCATCTTCTTCTCTTAACAGAGGAGCAGAATGTGAAAGAGCCAACACCAAAGTCTTTTTTTTAAACTTAACTACAGCCAGTTTAAATTCTGCCGCAGCATAATAAAAAGGGTCAGCCCCTCATCAGTAGTCAAACATAGATAATGCAGCAAAGTGTTTTTACACTACATGCATGATTAATTATCAAACTGAATAGGTGCGATCGTTCCAATGATATGTTTTGACATTTCAGATGGGAGTGTGTGTGCTGATGCCAGACTCTAAATGCATTCTTCTTTGTGTGTATTCGTGTGTGTAGGTGTTTGTTTTGCCAGACATGAATATTTATTAGTTTTCAAGTTATTATCATTTGTGTTTCATCCGGTGCATTTAAATAATTCACATGCAGATATGCTGTCAATCAGTGCACTGTAACATAACTCCACATATCTGTCTAAAAATCTGAAAGATCGTTGTCAGGTTTACATGGTCAAGCTCCTCGATTTCATAAGAGAAACACATGTAAACAAAGACGTGTTGTTTTTTTTTTTGTCAGTGTGTAGCTTTTTTAAAATCTTTGTTATGCCTGTAAGAAATGAAGGTGACTGTCTACACAACAGTACCTTAGGAGTTTGTGTGTCATCTTGACCCGTATGACCTCACACAGCCAAACCGGAGCAACATCCAGCATCAACACAACTATGATCAACAGCTACTGCATGTCTGGCCATTTATTTTAAGCACTGTACAACACTGCCCTCCTGTGGATAAGGATGTACTGACAGCCTGCTTTCTCTAAAGTAAACAAATAATAAAGCACTGTGATCCAAAATCCTTATTTCAGCACAATTGCAGCACAGATCCTAATCTTACTGCCACCATGAAAACAGAGTTTTCCCGGTAACTAGACAAGTGCTTTATTGTTTTACTCATTTCATAATCCTCGACTGAAAATGTAAAAACACTTCAAATCAAATTATGCGTCTTGTGCTACTTTCAATGGATGTTTTGTGGTCTTGTTTTCTCCCCTCACTAGCAGAATATCCTCCATTGGGACAAGCTCCTGCTGCTCAGGGGCCTCTTGATCTCCTCACTAATTTCTAACTTTTCAACTTTTAACCCCTGAAATTTCAGTCAAAGGGGTCTGTTCCTGTCTACAGACAACAGGAGGAGATCTGGTGTCTGCGACTGGGAACAGGGGAGCTAAACAGTTACAAGTGATGGTGCAAAAAAAAAAGAAAGAAACATATGGATAAAGCGAAATGAAGGAAATGAACTGTGCAACGAGGCATGAAAAAAAAAGAATAAATTAAAGCATGATCAAACAAGTGGAAGATCGGCGAGTGGAATGGAGAGAAAGACAAAAAGAAAGAGAAAGAGGACAAATAACAAGTGGGCTGCCGTGGCTCAGCGGGGCTGTCAGGTTCAATCTGGTGTGGGCCGGCAGGATAGCCAAGGAGCAGTGACTGGGGGAGAGTCCTGGGAGACTTGCGTTTCCTGCCTGCCTCGCCTGCAGACAACCTCTCTTTGTTTTACTGGCCCTTTTTTCCCCTCTACTCACCGCCAGTACCCCCCCAGCCCTCCATCCACTCTCCACCACACCAAAAAAAAAAAAAAAAAAAACACAACGGGGGCTACCTCCATCTATGTGCAGAGAGAGGGGCGTTACAAACAGGAGAGGAGTTTGGTTTGGTGGTGGGGGGAGAAGCAGCAGCAAAGAGACGAATGAAAGAGAGATGACAGAGGAGGTGAAGGAAAGAGAAAGAAGAGAGTATTGAGAAGCAGACAGATGGAGATGGAGAAAGTTAAAAAAAAAGTGCAGAAAACGGCACAAAAAAGGAAAAGAAGAAGGAACTTAAAGGAGGGAGAGGAAAAATAATGACAAAAAAAAATAGAGTCAGACGAAACACAACTTTGGAATTTGAAATGAAAACAACGGCAGCAAACGCATGCAGCTCCTGTCTGGTATGGGCTTGGGAGGAGATGCCCAGCAGTAATGTGGCCTCATCCACATCTTCTTGGTGCCCCTGTGTGTAGTTGTTGGCAGCAGATTATGTTAACCTCAACAACAATTTTCCCTTTTTTACCAACATGTGAGCAAGAATAGACACAGAAAGTGCCCCCCCCCAAAAAAAATCTCAAAAGGCACCAAACAACGGCTAGAAGTACAGTAGATTAATTGGAAATAGACAAAAGTGGCAAAGTGGAAGTGAAAGTGCAGGAGAGGGAAGAGGCAGCAGATATAAAACGTACAAAAGCCCAAGTGGTTGGGGTGAGGGGGGGTACGGGTACGGGCCAGCCACTCAAACACAGACACAGATCCGTATGCACACACACACACACAAACTCACACGGAGCAGCCTCACCCCCCCCACCCACCACCTCCTCCTCCTCCCCTCCCTCCCGCCTTCATTTTTCCAGGCCTCGCTTTGACTGCGACTTGAGCCAGTTTCCACTCTGGTCTGGGGTGTGGTGCACGCTCCTGGGAGACTTCGACTGCAGGACCAGTTAGTCAAAACAAGGCCCGAGTGCTAGACGGAGAGGGAAAGAGAGAGAGAGGCTGCGAGACAGAAAGAGAGAGAGAGAGAGAGCATAGGACAAAGACAGACGAGAGACAGAGTGGGAGAGAGAGAGAGAGGAAGAGCAACTGTGTGTACAAGGTGAGATAGAGTCGAGCCGTGGACTGTTTTTAACCCAGAGTCTGAGCCAAAGAGAGAGACCCAGACAGGATAAACTTTTTTAATACCCGTAATACAGGTGCTTTAAAAGCCATCTGTGTGAGGACGGAGCCATAAGAGGAGGAGAATAATGGCAAAGTACAGGAGTTACACACATGCAGCGAGGAGACAGTGGCTGCACCAGAGGAGAAGAGCATCAACTGCAAAAACACTTGAAACTAACGGGAGACAACAACTCATCTGTGAACACAAACCTAAATAAATCAAGGGCAGACATGATGTGTGCAGCGACTGTTTTTTTCTTTTTTAAATCCCCATTATATCCCTACTTTGGAACAAAACAAAAAACAAAAGAGGAGCAGTCGAGAGTCATAGATGTACAAAAGCTTGTGGCGCACTTCAAGCTGCGTTGCCACTTGGACTTGGCAGCAAAGTAAATACTTTCACAGAGGTGAATCATCGTCCTCCCCCGGTCACATTGAAGCAGCGGAGAGAATGAGTGTCTTTTCTGTGAATTATAAAAAAAATCCACAATTTCATAGCCGCGGCACAAACGGAAAGTTCAAACACTGAAAAAGGTGCACAGACTCATCAAGTAGGTAAGTAAGTGAAAAAAAAGAATAAAAGTTGCCAACAAGCAGAACTCTCATGTATAAATGTAACACCCAGATGTAGCCTACTATGATACGTATAGCTCCCAACCCACACTCAGAAATAACGTATGCATACTGTAATACATGCTATACTGGTAACTCACCCACACACACACACACACACACACACATGCCTATCCACAAGCCAATAGTAGACACAGACTTTAGATACACACAGCCACACACACACCCTTTCATAGCTGCTGCATTCCGTGTTTTATATGCTCTCTTTTATTCATAACATTGCATTTTACACCACAGAGTCTGGAGCAGATTAAGGCTTGTCTCCTGCTGTATGCTCGTGCTTACTCTACCCCAAAGAGCCTGTATGGTATTTGACTGTTCTCAAAAGGCAATATGAACTTGAACATCTGGCAATGCTGATCTGTGAAAATGTTAATAAAGGCTTCTCCTGAAGCAACACTTGTTTTATTGTTGAGTCACAGACTCCTTACTCCAATTTTGATGTTTCTTGTACTTCAAACAACCCTAATCATTTTGCTTTTTTCATTTTATGTCAAATGATTGTAACCAATTACAGTGAATTAATGTGGCTAATGAGCTAAGCGATTCGTGTATTTTGTAATTCACGGAAAGGCATCCTGTCGGAGTCTTAGGTAGAAGTTATACCCAGGCTGGGATCACAGGACGCAACCAGGGGCGCAGTCAGTGCTACAGGAGCCCATAATAGAAGTCACCTCTTGCAAAAGGGAAATGCTGTTGAAGGGAGTGACTCTCTATTCCTGCCAGTCCAAATACCTGATGCTGAGAACCAGGAAGACCAGGGTCGGGGGGTGACCGAGCAGAATCTTATCTGGCCTGCCCATTGCTCTATTTGTATTGAAGCCGGGCGTGAACAAGTACGCGGCCTGCTAACGCTCACCACCGGGGCAGATAGAGAGAGAGGCAGAGGGCATGCTCGGACACTTATCAGACCTAGTGTTTCCTCTCCTCCTGCCTTGATAGGGCCCCTCATCCTGTGAGCGAGGCTATCATTGTTATTGCAGTCCTTTCTCCCGTCTCTGGTGGTGACACCGTATAGCCGATGTAAAGGATGTGTAGCTTTTTTTTTAACAGATAGGCAGCGCGGCCTTCGCCTAGTTCATGTTGTGTCAGCACAAAATAATGTTTGTAGAGTGAGGAGGTGTCCAGAGGAAAGAGACAATCATCCTGAGCTGCCACGGCGGGCATTGTTCTTGGAAACCCTGCTTGGCTTTTTTTGCAAGAGTTTACAGCAGCAACACTACAACCCAGTCCATTTAACATCTGAATGCACAAAAATTGTGTCCTTCAGTCTTATATTCACACAATTAAAAAAAAAAAACACACACATCTGTTTGTTCCTTCAGTTGATGTTCCTCTTAAAACAGAAGTGTCAAGACACAGCAAGACAAAGAACAACAGATTTTTGTGCTTGAAAAAAAAAAAAAATATATATATACAGTATATATATATGTATAGCTATATATAATGTATGCATGCCCAATTGCCCATACATACCCTTGTATTCACTGTGTGACCTATGTTGCGTTTGATAGACAGTGACAGTCACCTCATAAAAACGCTACAGATGGATTTTGTGAAGTGTGAAATGTGTAAAAGTGCAAAGTGACAAGAAGTGACAAGTTTATTCCAGTGGTAAATCCCCCCTCATCTCCCTTTAACCTTTTGTCCTCCTCTCTTGTAAATAGAATAAAGATCTGTAACGCACATTTCCACTCCAGTCCGGCCTGAAGCAGCCTATAGCAGCCTTCCACTTTGTTGCCTCATCACCTGTCTCTGATGCTTGTCTTCCCATCAAACAGCCTCATTCATACGTCTCACGTCCTCCTGCTTCCTTCCCATAATCACAGCATTCACAGTCTGTTGTCGCCCCATGCCGCCGTGGACAGAACTCATCAACGCACCCGCCTTTTGTCTTGTTGTTAATGCGCCTCTATTCTGCGACCGCCCCCTCTGAGCCACGACGTGTTGTCACGGTGTTCAGGTAGTTGCTTCTGAATAGCACTGCCTGCTGTAGCAGCTTAGCTCATATTATTTTAACAACACAAAAGGTGCACCTGCCGAGAGCTTTGTCAAAGGCAATCACTGACTTGTGCGTGTGCTTTGGATGCGTGTGAGTGTGTACTCTCTAAGTGTGTGTGTGTGTGCGCCCTTGTGTGTGTGCTTATCTGATGCTGGGTTTTATAAGGCAGAGGAGAATTCTCTGACTTCTCATTTCTCTCCTCGCCACACCCTCCATATAAAAACAGTGACACCAAATCCAAATCATATAAAACGATCCAAAAATACAGAACAGGCGAGAGAATAGAGAACAAAAATGTGTTCCTACCCTCTTTGGCAGCCAGGCGTGGGGACGGGTCTGTGTGAGATGGTGCATTGTAGGATAATGATGAGCTACCTGCAATAAAATGAGATAACGGACAAAGTTAGAAATGAAACGGCACCACAGACAAGCTGGGTGAGGAATTTAAAAATCAATTCATAAATTCTTACCAAAAGGTTTTATACATTAGTGCACTTATAAGATGCAATATGATCTTGTGAAACATTTACAGCTGTAAATTTGCGTATTAATCACGATGAATTTGACTTGAATGAAGATGGGAAACATCAGGGTGCTCTTGTTGAAACCAGGATGACAAAAATCTCAAAAGGTCTCAACATTAGCCAGCAGGTGTCAGTAAAATGTTCGGCTCAATTACTGTCAAGCAGCACTATTGAGCTCTTTTCATCCTTTGAATTGTGTTCCTGTTTTATCTTAAAAAAAAAAAAAAATCTCAGAAGGAAAATAACTCAGGACGCATAAATCTAGGCCCAAATAAAGCAAAGCCAGCAGACAGACAGTCCTTTAAACGTCTTTAAAAAACGAAGGAAAAAGCCTGCAGCCTGTCAGCATTTTAACAGCAAACCCTGCTCCTTAATAATAAAGTCAGGGAGGCAAGACTCTGCTTATGTCTGCCTATTCATTTCACCTTATGGAGCAGAACTCTGCGCCGCATTCCTCCACTTACACAGGCACCCTGGGCGGCACCAAAATGCTCTCTTAATTTTAGCTGCCCCCAGGCATAAATCAGCGAGTGGAAAAACAGACCCAAAAATGCACAGAGAAAACACAGGAGCAGCTACTACATGGGTAGTGTTGAGATTGAGTGCTAAGAAGGGGCCAAGGGGAGCTGCTGAGTGGGGAAGATACCTTTTGTGAATGGAGCAACGTTAAAAAAAAGGAACAAAAAGCTGAACGTTAAATGTGTCATTTTCTTTCCTTGAGATTTGGTGAAGGACTCTTACCTAACTTGCTGTGCTGCTGCTGCTGCTGACATTGGGGGGTGAAGGGGCCCATGGTGGTGGCAGACTAGGGGTCTGTTTTTTTAGGGGGTGGCCTGGAGGTGGGGGAAAGAGTGGGGTGCTCCACAATGTATTCTAACCTCCCAACACCCCACCCCTCCTAGTTCTACCTACTCCACGGCACCCCCAAGGCTCTGGGTCTAGTTTAGAAAACCTGGGGGCCTCAGAACAGGGGAGCCATTGTATGAGGCAGGGTCCCTGCTCAGCAATCAAATGCAGCTCTCCGTACAAAAATAATTCCACACGCAGAGTGTGTAAGCGCACGGGGGCAAGCGAGCCACCAGAGCACCATCTCTGGAATGAGGGGGAAAGTGTAAGAGAAAGATGAACAGACTGACAGAAAAAAAAAAATGAAGGCGAGGGAGAGAATGGGGGGAGGAAGGGGTTGTTAACCCTTTTCCTACTGTGTGCCACATATGTGGGCTGACCCAGACAGGCAAACAGGCAGCATTGCTGAGAAAACCTCAAACCATCCCACAGACAAATGCAGGGCTGCTGTGCGAGAGAGAGTGAGAGTGAGCGAGAGCATGGGGAGAGAGGCAGAGAGAGAAAGAGAGAGAGAGAGAGAGAGAGAGAGAGAGACCACAGCTGACAGTTCGGTGGAGGGAGTCTTGGCTGTGCTGCCTATTTATTTGGATGGCCTCTTCCTCTCTCAGAAAACAAACATGTCCCGGTAATCTGACAGCACAGTGGGAGGACTGGCCAATGTTCAGCTTCTAAGACCCTCACTCTCTTTCCCCTCCTCTCCGTCACATCTGCTCAGAGTCTGTTAGATTACATAACACCCACAAACAATTTTCTTTTCTGTCATTCCTATGACGGCTCTTTCAAATGGTCCGGTCTTCCAGTTTGGCACGCCCTTAATATTGACAGAGGTCCTTCAGGGCTTGCTCAGCATTGTAACGGACCTCCACTGGGCCCCTGCTGTTTATCCCCGTAGAGCTATATGATACCACTGCCTCAAACATGTGGTCTGAGCTTTGTCAACAAACTGAGGGTCCCAGTCACCCAGTTTTCGGGCATCCTGCCACCTCAAGGGGGCTAAATGGTCTCCAGCCAATGGTAGTCATCCTTTCAAGCTTTATAGGATAAAAGTGCACTAACTAACCCGGCTGTCTGTTTTCATGCCAGCCTTACATAGTGAAATTTCCAACAGGTCCTCCAAACCACAAAATAGAGTTTGTCATTGCCTTCTAAAACGACCCTTGTGAGTATTTTCTTAGCAGTGATGGGCAAATAAAAATGTAGCCTATTGAATAACATACTATTGATTAAATTAATTTAGTAATTTCTGAAGTACAGAATCTGTCAAAAAAAGCATTTAAACATGAAACTCTGCGCACACACACTCCGTATTGTTTTTAAAACATTTAGACAGAAATTGAGCTTCAACCAGTTGTCAGCTGCTTCTGGGGGTTTTCTGACAATCAATAAGATTCACATTGCTGCTCAGGGCAGCACTTCAGAGAAAATATTCTCCTGTTACCCAAACACTCATAAAGTGTCAGAAGATAAGTGTTTAGACCTACAGTGCATTTTGGACAAACTGGAAGCCTCATTTAAATACCAAACAGTTGCATGACTGGAGCCTTAATTAATTTAATTTGTAGCCTATTTATCTTCTATTTTATTTTCTTTATTATGTTTTGTTATTTTTTCCCTTTATTTTTTTCCACTGATGCATTACTTTGAGCATTCTCTATTACTGCTGTTAAAAACATTAACTTGTACACTCCATAAAGTCGTATAAACATAAATGGAAAAAAATATATGGAAAAAAAAGTGGACCAACCTATTCTAAAATGCATTGTGCATCACTGATGACGCCATAAATAGCCTAAATGTTGACTTCAACCTTTAAAACGTAAAGTTGTTGTTGAGGCCATACCCCTTTGACCCCAGGAACAAAAATACATGAATTAACTTTTTTCCCCCTTATCTTTTTCCCCATTAATTCACGACCCCGTCACACCTCCAGTCCCAGCCAATGGCGTCCCCTCAATGATTTACACCTTTGAAGAAAAAAAAAAGGTTCCCCAACAGGCAAGATGGCAGTTCACCATACCTGAGCAGAAGCGTCAGTGCCTATCCATCCCTGCAGCGCCGAGTCTAACTCTCGTTTTGATCAAATTCCACGGTCAGGTCGTGTTGACCGTCGTCTTCCTCCAGTGGATTATAAACCTGGACCCAAACCGGAATATTGGAGCTACACACCTGATTGTAAAGCACCTGAGCAGCAGCAAACTTGCCGGCCACTTTCGATCATCTATGCGTTTCTTTTGGGAGGAGGTATTACTCGAGTGTTTTTATAAAAGAAGGGTAGTTACTTGACCCGAAGCTTTTTGTTGAGGGAGAGGGGTCACTTTTTTTTTTTTTTTTTACAGACTAGGCCTATTTACAGAAATTGAACTGTACTTTCTGTTGTTGATTAAATTGAACTGCTTTTGTTGTTATTGCTGGTTTGTGGCATTTTGCTTTGTGGTTACGCCTGAAAAGAAAGTTTTGGGGATTTTCAACATTTTGCTTGGTGGTGATGACGCCTGGTTGTTTGAGATTTTTGCTTGGACTTTAATAGGCTACACACGGCATGGTACTGTGTCACTTTGTCAACTGTGTCTGGCTTATTGTCTCTCTCATGCTGGCTCTTGGTTGTTTGACATCAGGATCACAAGTTGCTGAATTGTGTAGGCCTATTAACCTGCATTAATTAACCTGCCTCTAACTCAGTTCAAATTGTCAGAGGGAGCTCCAGCTGGTGTATAACTGGTTTAAATAAGCTTAATGTTGTTAAGGTTGCTCAGCAATCGAGGCAGGCAGAGCTGGTGACGCAAAGTTAAAGTCGGGCCAGGCCATCTACTGTAATTTCAGTTTAGCCTTTACTATTCACGATTGCTTCAAATGGCCACACCTTCATAGATTGCATCCTCTGTAGGATGCGGCCCCAGAACTGGGACATAGCTGCCTCGTTGCAACTGTAGCCTACCGATTGTACACACATTATCAGATCGGTGTAGTCGTATCTTCTTGCCTTTCACCTGTCCCCTAACTAATTTAACCATGTAACTGTGATACACAGACATAGCAGCAAGAAATACTTTTCTTTCAGGGTTTTGCACAGATTCCCCAATGTCAACATTCGTAATTGGCATTTGGTTTTGCAAGTACAATTATTATGTACCTCTAAGCAGCTAGCTTCAATTACAGCTGAGCTCATCCCAGTGTTTACATGACTAGCAACTGCTTATTATCCTCCCCCACTTATGCTAATGTGATACGTACATAAATTCTTGTAGTGTTAAGTGTCTGCACCCCGGCAGTCGAGTGAGCCACAGACTGCTCACTCTGTAATGGTGGCTAACAGCAGACGGCTAACAGTAAAGGGCGCAGAGCCAGGCTGCTGAGCCCCTCTGCACCAGTGATAATCTGCCAATTGAAAGAACTAATGCAAGGGGAGCTCAATAAAAATGTTGTGAGAGGAGAAAAGAGGGGAGCGCGTGAGTGAGAGAGCGAGAGAAAAGGAACGAGAGAGAGCTCTCCAGACCTCCTTTTTCCCTACTCAGCCTTCGAGCCCAGATGTTTATGGTCTGTATAAACTATTGAGGGCTCGAGAATGTCCCCCACTCTGGAGCGAGCGAGCAGCAGTGCAGAAGCCCAGACTTATCTCTCTCTCTCTTTCTCTCTCTCTCTCTCTGTCTTGACTCCCTCACTGTAAATCCATCCAGACACACAAGCAATGGCGACAGCTGGGAAACAGAACTATTGCTATCCTCCAAAGGCACTCAATCATGACCACCTCAGACCGTTTCCACACTTAAAAAATAGTTCACCCCCGACTTTTTTTTTTCTCTTTCTATCTCACACTCGCGTTCTATAACTGTTTCTCCTACTCACACCCTTTTGCCCTTGTCCTCAAATAACTACTGCAAAAGCAATCTGTCAGGGATATCTTTTTTTCATTAAATCTCTACTATTATGTTTCTGTAGATCTACAGCAGATTTGCTCTCACTTCTGTCTCTTTTCTTTCCCTCCTCTCATTTCTGCCTCCTTCCCTCGCTTTCTCCCCCTCTCCTCTTGCATCCCTGTGTGTCAGAGGATACAGTCTCTCGTTGTCTGAGGTTTCTTGCTCCGCTCGGTTTCCAGCACATGTGGTATCAAACCGACCTACATGGGTGCGATAAAGCAAACAGTCCGCTGTCCCTCCCTGACAGACTAATTTGAACAAATTCTCAAATTGCACCCAAAATTGAAAGCACATTGGGGTGCGGGCGGCCATCACTTATAAAAATCTGGATAAGTGACCAACAATGAGGCCAAAATAATGCATGGGTAACTACCCTTGTTACTGCGAGCAGCTGGGCAGCCAGACAGATGTTCAGATTGTGCCCACACTTACACAAGTGTGGGTGTCTGAACGATATTTCTGTGCATGACGTGGCAGGAATGTTTTGTTATGGTATGGCTGTAGGGTAGGGAAGTATGTCCCTGGCCCGTGCTGAGTGTACACGAGCGCTTAATGACTCTGAGGAATGTTAATCAGAGGTTCAATAACCAGAACCAAACGCACACATGATGCACACAGATGTGTATGAAATGATTGCAGTACCCCTTCGGACCATCCATCTCTTCGGAGGAGAATTCGGGGATAATATCACAGAGATTGGTGAATGGAGCTGGCGGAAGACATCACATGACCTGTAATCACTAATACTTCCAGGTTTTGGCTCAGACTTTCCCTCCCTCTCTCTTTTTTCTGTTTTCTGGAGGCTCGGCCCGGCTCCAGCTCTCGTGAGTGAAGCCAGAGGTCTATTTTCTGGACGGGGCTACTCCTCGTCTATGATTGTGTTTGTTTGTGCTGCGGGGGGAGAAGAGAGAACGGCTTTAGTTTCCAAATCATCAGCCCTGCAGGGTCTGCATGAAGCCTCAGCCCTCCTCCTCCTCCTCTTCCTTCTCCTCCTCCTCCTCCTTTTTAGTCTTCCTCAGACGTTCATTTACCAACATGGTTTCTCTTGCCCTTAGGCTCACAGTGTCAATAATACACACTGCTCGCTTCTCTGAGAGCTGCCCCAAAACAGGTCAGTCGGTCCAGGCGCAGGACGGGAGCATTCATCTTTTTGATTGTCGGGAACAGATCCAAAGCAATTTCAACTGGCAAGTGGAGAGGATTCCCAAGACATCTCTTCTGTCTCCAAAACACACAAGGTCTAAATCAAAAAAAGGACAGCACTGGGCAGAGTCGCGGTGAAGCACGCCTAAGCCGTGGCTAAGTCCCACAGCCAGTGGCCATAATGAAAACTGCTCTGCGGAGTGTGCCCAGTGGCGGTCAGACAGATCCACCCGCTGCAGTGCTACACAATGAGGCTGTTATACTCATGACAAGCATCTCTCTCTGCCCAGACGCTGTGCACAGAGAAAACTGTTGACACCCACAAAATACAGTTCCCATTACATCACACTGAGGCCCATCACAATTTTTTGGGAGTAATGTTAAATTTAGTTGAGCCATCAGTCACTCCACCCAGCGTGGTGTCATGATATTCTACAGCCACAGCAGACGCAGCTCGCCTCTCGCCATTACAGAGCACAGAATGAGAAGAATTCTCTGTATGTCCACCAATCACATTACTCACGATCTGCTTATTTTCATAGTAAACACTGGATGAAGCCATTGTCTGAACCAGACATTAGTGTGTATTCAAGCCGGTACCCACTCCAGATGTTACATCTTGTATTGAAATGCAATTTGCATACTGCCTCAGAAAATTGGCTTGGTTTCCCCGCCGAAACCTATGAAGCCGGATTGCACCGAGGAACTCTTCAAAGGTAAGAGGCTCAAATTTAGTTGCCTCCGTTGCAAATTGCAGATCAACTTTCTTTGCTGTGCTGAACACACAGGCCTAGCGTGATTCCTGAGGCAATGCACCTGGGCTTCATCTTTCTGTGGCCCATGTGGAATAAGGCACTGCAAAGTGTAGTGTTGGGGGGCGGGTGGGTGAGAGGAGGGGTAGGGAGGGGGGGCTGAAGTTGATGGTTATCTCGAGAGGGGAAAGAAACCCTCTTGGTTTCCACAACTCTTGCTCAGTACTGGGTAGACATTATGGAGAAATTAGTTTCCAGTAAAGGCAATTTTATTGTTTATTGATGGTAACATGAATATGGTGCGGTGACAAAAAGAAAAAAAAAAGTGTCGTGTTGTTTGCCCGGGTTTGGCAATTTTTCACTCTCTCTCTCTTTTCATCCAACAGTGGAGAAAAGTATATGAAAAGAAGCTTGTGTTTTGATTGAAAGTTGATTTTGACTTTTCCTTGGCAAAGACAGATGCCAGTAACAGACTTCAGCTGAGACACAGTCAGCAAGAAAAAGCACAGTGTGTCAGCGTTGCTCTTATTTAGCTTTTCATCAGTTGATCAATATTTTTTGCTCTTGGTTCCAATTAATAAACTGTTCCAGTGAGCCATTAACTGATTATCATACAGTCTTTTTGACTTGCCTCTTCATTTATTCGCTTAATTTGCACAAAGTGTACTTACTTTCCCTGAGGTAATTGAGATGAGAGAGAAGCACTTCGGCGTTGTACATGGTGGTGAGCCGGAGGAAGTCGTCCTTGCTCATCTTGCAGAGCTCTTTGCCGTCGGTGTTCTGAAACATGGCCGTGTCGATCTCCAACAGGCCGTACTCCTTGATGGCCCACTCTAGCCACTGGCGCACATGGTCCTGGGACCACAACGACGGGTCTGTGGGGAGACGGTATTGGAGAACTGCATTGAATGTGAAATGATTGATTGTGTGGACAGACAGTTGAGGAAACAGAGCTGGGAGTGTCTCAGTGAGGTAAATGGAGGGGAAGAAATGAACAAATTGGAAGCAGAGTTTTATATCAGAAGCAGACACTGTTTAGCTAGTAGTAAATATTCTTTGTCTTATTTCAACCATATGAAGCAGGGTTTGTTAGACTAAGGTAAATCATCTTTCAGAGTAGTGTTCTGAAATTCCCTCCTGTGACCAAACCTTGTACGTTTTGCTTTGTTTAAGTTAAATACAAAGTATCTGCAAGTACTACTTGACCCAAGTACTGCACAGCCAAGTTGGAAAACCAAACCCCAAACTTACCACTTGTGGTTAAGGAGTGGCCTCCATGTGGAGCTCCTATTAGGTTGATAGATGAGTGGCGTTTTGCATCAGTTTAATACTAACACTTGAGTAGCTTTTATAATGGAAAATTTGCTGAGAGTTCATTCGATTTTAATTAAATGCATTACATGTGCTCATTTTTTTTGGGGGGGGGTTGAAAAACAGTCATTCTCTCTGGCTCTCTGGCTCATGTGTAAGAAAATAATCAACTTGCGCATTAAAATTAAATACTTTCACCCCAAAACTGCACTTGTTACTCCCTGAACTGTATTATCCGCCATGCTTAAAGATCAAATTTGTAAAAACAGGGAAGAAATATATTGGTTTGGCAGACAAACTGACATCTCTACCTGCACGCATTCAGCTGTGCACCCCGCGGGTGATGTAAAACCCTGGAACAATGCTTTACACCATGGACTGGGTACATAAAAACGGGACTCATAAAACATTTACAGCATTGGCAAAATGATATCAAAAGAGAGGAGTGATTCTGTCTGAACTCACAGCAGTAGCGCAGGAGAAACACCTGGTACAATTTCCACCTTTTAATAAATATGCAGAGAATATACAGACACGGTACACTGGCGGTTACCTATAGGCGCTCTTACCTGCAGGTACAATGACTCGACGCTCATTGGTGGTCATGTTAGGGGGAGGGGCGTTCTTCTCATCCATGTAGTTTCCATAGTTCATCTGAGAAGTGTCGTTGCCCCCCACCAGCTTATTGCATTTACCCACACTGCAGTCCACTGGAGACTCCCTGCTACACAAACACACACACATACAAGTAAGTTGTAAAAATATTATCAGCAGATAACTTGGGTGTTGTTAGTTTTCTTTTCCAGTCGTTGACTTTGGCACTGGTTATTTCAGCCCTGCGCTCACCAGGGGCAATTATATCAAAGATTAGATACAAACGTGAAGCTTAGTTGTAGTCGAGAACTGACCATAAAAATACCGGCAGTCGTTTTTCACACAACACAGAAGAATGTAAGAGACAGGAAGGGAATGTCATGCCATACCTGGATCCATTCATATGCTCGTATTCTCTCTTGACGTTCACCCGCACGGGCTGGTTGATCCACTCCTGCTGGGGGGGTAAAGGGTTGATTTTGTGGGTCTGGCCGTAGTCCTGTGTGCCAGATGCAGTCATGTCTGTCTTGGGGAGGGGGGCAGCAGCAGCGTACGGAGGCTCAAATAAGGACTGGTCTTCACTCACCACTGATAGCGCCTCCTGGAGATGAAAGGAAAAAAATGCTTGTTATTTGTTTTTTGACTCACTTCACTTCACTTTCAAGTGAGAATATGTGAGAAAATGCCAAATATAAAATATACAGCCATTCTGTACACTTTTTAGACAATACACTAAATACTTCTGTTTCCATCCCATGTTACACGTCTTTACAGGAGCTTAGAGCAAGTTTAGCTGCCTTCTTTGTGCTAAGCACCGGCTCTAGTTTCATTTTCAATTAACAGTTATCAGAGTGATAACAGTGTTACATTTCGCCCCCAAATGCCCAGCTATTCCTTTAAGAGTGGGAGGACACAGTCATCCAACAAGAATTATTAAAATACACTGAAACTCATGAGCAGATACGACATCAGTCAGTCGTTTGACACTACCCAGAAACTTGTGATGTCAATTTTTTAGTCTCATGAGTATTTGTGTTTACAGCAATTATGTGCAGTTATAGGTCATATCACAGTCTGGCATCCTAAGTGGTTTGTGTACACAGCCCATGTAGCAACTGTCGTTTCCTGTTGATGTTAGGATGACTTCAATCATGCCCACAGTGGAGTAAGACAGAGCTGTAAGATTGGAGGCATCCAACAAACTGGTTTATTAAACATACTGTATGATCCATTGGAGTTTTTTTCAACAGTAGCCATTAGATATTTACATTTAACAAAAAATGCTTTTTCAAAATCATGAATCTCACATTTAATTCTTGTGCTGACATGACAAATGTACTGTAAAATAAATTCTCTGGCAGTATAATAATTTTCTGTGGCCCGTTATCAGTATCTTCTTAACTTCACTGGACACAAAAATCCCCTGTCAGGCCCTGATGTGTCTGTCCTGTCTGGGCCTTGGGCTTCCCTCCACAGCTGAAGACTCAACAGAAGCAAGGGGGGGTGGGGGGGTCGCGGCTACACTGACCCTTCTGCTGTGGCTCAGCTGGAGCAATGTAAGTTTATTAAAGAAAACAAACGCAGAAACTCAGGGCCGGCCAAGATATTACGTGGTTTCAACATGCTCCTCGTGTAATGTCTTGGAAGTAGAGCATGGATTATCCACTTGATGGGTCGCATTTTCACACGCAGATGTCACCGCTTGTGGTGCTTGACAGTGAACAGAGTCGGTCAGTGTCACCATCTCAGACTGGTGCCAAGCATTAACTTGTAGCTGGCACAGGATGTAGAAACTTCTTCACAATGGCTTGATGAGTCAGCCTTTGTTTTAAATGCTCCATCCATCATTGTTAAAAACAATCAAAGAAACAAATACAAAGAAAACAAAAAAAACAAGTCAGAATATCAAGTGAAATCATTATAGTCATATGCCTCTGCTAAGGATTAGGCTCAGGTCTGATGCACATCTGGATCTGATAGGATCTGATGGCACAGCTTAGACCGAGACGTGTCTAATCCCCTGGGACTGAATTATTTCATTCCAAAATGCCACATATCTGCTTCAGGGGAAAAATGCTACTTGATATTCATTGATCAATATTTCCAACATGTCGTTTGCATTCTCTAAAATGTTACTTTTATGAAAGTGAAATCCTCCTGATCTCACATAACTTCAGTACCATTCCTTTCTAGGACATTTCATGCGAGTCGAAAGTCTTCACTTAGGCCTATGTGAATGACATATGTCTCTTTTTTGGAGCAAACGTTTGCATCAGCACAAATGGAGATTCAGTAGGTATGTATGTGGTGTGTGTGTGTGTGTGTGTGTGTGTGTGTGTGTGTGTGCGCACACATAAACACCACATTGACTATAAATGTCAGGGATGCTCTGTCACCAACTCTATTTTGAGTGATCACAACCCCTTTTGTCTTTTATGGTAGTATAGCCGAGTGACTAAGAAGAACTCATGTCAGTGTAAATCTTAGTGCTCCAGCAAGAAATATATCGATGACAGTTTTACTTATGATCAGTACCTAATCTATGTTGCTCACCATATGACCAAACTTATCTAACAGAAAGCAGTGAAAGTAAGGTGAAGACTTGGACTATAGTGAAGTCATTTGCACCATAGTGCCCTCTGTTGTAATACCACAGCCTGATTACTGGCTGGCTGTATTGTAATGACACAAAGATTTACAGAGTCCTAAAGCTGTTTTAGTGCACCAATATTCTGGTTTGATAATATTAAGAGGGAAACTGGCAACTTCATATTAAACTAACTTGAGAGGAGTCTCAGGTGCCATATTTAATGTTTCTTCCCACTGGCAGATAGCTAGGCCTCCACCATACGACAAACACACAACAAACGCTTAAGGTTTCCTAAAGGTTAATGGTTGGATTAAAAAAAAAAAAAAAAAAAGCTGAATCTCTCCAGGAGCGCTTAACCAACCCGCCAGAATTAGATTTTCCAGTGATTTCATCAGTGGATCCATCATAGTCTGAGCACTGGCAGCAGGACTCACTATCTGAGCAGAGCACAGCAGCTCGTCTGTGGATGATAAAGTGTAGAAGAGTGAGGGAATGTCTCATTACGGCCCGATAAGGGCTCAGTTGGCTATTTTGACTGTTACATGTTATATTTACAGTGACATATCAGCCTGTGCAATTGAAGCCATGATTGGCAAGTGGTGCATGCCTATCAAGATTGCATGAGGTTTTTTTTTTTTTAAATAGGAGCTCGCCACACTCATGAGGAGACGCTGAAAGGATGACAGAGCAGTGCCAATTTGCTGTGTTTTCTTTCCAGTATCTGAGAGGAACACACACACACACACACACTGCCAGTGAGCGCCAAAGGCAGTTAGTCTGTGTTTTTTTTTTTTTTTTTTTCTGTCTGTAGATATTTTGTGAAATGGTTACCTTGAGCACTAGACAGGAACTTCTCCCAAAGTCTGTGCCCAAAAATCTAAAATCATGATCACATAACCAATCACTAGGAACATTTTGACATAATAAAACGTTAAGCCTTTTGAAAACTTGTTTTTGGAAAATGTTTTTTTTTTTTTTTAAAGATATGGCTTCTCACTATGTCATAAATCTATATCAAGACAAAGGAGGAGGAAAAAGAAAAAAAACATCCTAGCTCAGCTGTGAAGCTGCAAGCACCGTTATACCGTAAGCGTTGTGTGAGTGTGACACCTGCTGGGAGCCACCTCTGCTCTGTTTACATCAGCCAAGTCTATCTCTCCAAGTGCGTCACCACACGTCTGGGGCGGACTGGATATATATACATGCAATAGCTCCAACATCCAAATTGCACGTGTGTCTGTTTGGCGTTCACACACAGCCATCTAAGCAGTAGCCACCCGGGGTATGCGGGGGGTAGAGGTAGGGAGGAGGAGGGGGGGCATTCCTGTCTTTTGTTTAAGAAGGAAGAGGAAACCTGTCAGGAAAAGATTGTGTAGGACAGGAAGCTCTCATGGCTAGAGAGCCCTTCCTTTCTTTTAGAGAGCATGAATGCAGCTCACAGCCACTCATTTACACACAGGGATTCAATTATGATTATATTAATTCACACAACGTCTTGCTTTGTTGCGGACATCCAAGCTGAGACGTTCATGTCCCTGTTGTGTGTCATTCACCTCCATGCTGTACATAACAAAAACACCCAGAGCGCTGCGAATAACGGGATTCAAAGTGACTATATATGCAGCCTGACATTTTTGTCTGGCCAACGTTTACACTCCTCCAAAACTCACACCACACCCAGCCGCCACAAACCAGCTACTTTAAATTTCCAAAAAGAAAATAAGTCACATGCATCACTTTTCAGCAACAATAAGAGTAAATGCAGATGCTGCTGCATTCTTCTGAGCTTAGACTTGTTAACCAGAGGACACGGACTGGACGCATGGCAGGGTGAACTATTAGGGACTTGCCATTCAACATCTGGTGGCTGCAGCCATAATACATCTGGAATTTGACTGTCGGGGGCCAGTAGCCAATGTTAATGTGGACCAGCACTCTTGACTACCAACATACCATTTCAAAATAGTTGTGTAACTATATAAGGAGCAAGCCAAGGTATCATTGTGAAGCCCTGTGGTTTAAAGTGTTGCAAATTGTGCAGTTACCGCATGAAGTTGCCAAATGACAGCTTTCCATACGCTTTGACAAAACTCTCTGTCCGATAACGGAGGGGAAAAACACTTACAACAGTCATCAGCAACAGAGACGGGAAGATTACTTCTTTCTAAAGCAACAAATCATCACAGTTTCTTTGAGCCACGGTCGAATCTTCGGACCGAGCCGGGCGATGTGCCACACCGCTGTTGCGCAGCTCGACACATCGCATCCAGCAGTACATCCAGTCACAGCTATTGCTCAATCCCCCGCTTCCCAGACTAAACCAAGGCGTTGAACTCGTGGATAACTTATACCTATATGGAATAACAGCCCACAGCGCGTAGTCTGAAACAAATAACCACTCCTTTGTGTCTTTCCAGACGTGCGTAATTGTGCGCTTGGTCTCCCCCAAAATCCAAAGCGTGATTCTGATTTAGCCTTAAATCCACACCGTAGCGTATCCTCTCAACCAGGCATCTTATTGAAAAACAGGACAGCGGATACTTTCAAAGAAAGGAGGAAAAAGAAGGAAATCTGGTTACCGCTTTCAGACCGAGAGAAAAAAGCCGCTCATCGTCGTCAGATTGGAGGTCCCAGCTCACAGACCGACACAGAGGGGCATTTCAACCCATTGCTTAAAAAAAGGAGGCGCAACTCCGAAAAAGCAGTCTCCCACAAACTCATACACCCCGTTCTCCACCCTTACCTTAATAGTTCCGTCCATTTTGCGCAATTTTCAGCGGACCCCGACAATATCCCAAACATGACACGCTCCTGAATTAATTCCAGCCCCCGGTATGTGGCGGAGAGAAAGAGACACTTTTACCGGATTGAGTTTTTTCTTTCCTCTAAATTTGGGAAGTGAAGTCACCACTGTTGAGAAGGTTGAGAAGGAAGCTGTGTGTCACCGAAAGCCCTGCCTTCAAAAAAGCAGGATACTGTCCCAGAGAGATAAGCAGGGAAAACAATTGTGTTCGCTCCGCTGTTATGTTTTTCTGTTCGGAAATATTTACAGGATGGCTGCCTGCGTTGTGCACAGCCATTGCTGTGTAGTCATGCTGTAGAATAGAGTTTTGTGTTTTGCTTTCCCACTAATGGCACAGATGGTGTGGACGGGTTTACTATTTGTCAGACTTTTGAATTATTTCTTCACACATTTAACCAAGGTTTTCTGGAGTGGGGTTTGCTGTCACATGACACTACAAGTTATGTGATCCCACGTTTTCTTTCTTTCTTTTTTTTATTTTTTATAAAAGCGTTTTAAGGATCACGCCTACACTTCACACTTGCATCTGGCTGTGACTCCATCCTTCAGTAAATCAATATATTTTCTGTTTTATTCTATATTTCCAAGTGAAAAGTGATAGCCCACGTTAAATAAAGTTGATCCTGACAGATGTTTCTCCCAGACGTTGGGCTGCTGATGGAGCTCTAAATCAAGACAGCACAGAAAACCTGAACACCTATGGCAGGAGCTGTTGCAACCTTGTCTTTTTTGTTACAGCTTTCTGTGAAGTTTCCCTGAGACACCATTAATAAAATCCAAGCATTCAGCTCCTAACCGCACTATAGTCTGAGGGTCTGCTCTACACGTGTGCGTCTGCTGCTGCTGCAGCACAGGACTGAATGGATGACACGCAGCCTGCCTCAACAACACAAACTCAAATATATTATTAAATTGTTATCACCAGCAGTAGACATTGACTTTGCTTTTGTTATTCTATCGTTTCCCTCCTCTACTCGCCTGAACCTAAAAAGAAACACAAATCCACTAATCCCCACCCCCACATAGGTATTTTTTTTCTTCTTTTCGTCTACCCTATGAAATTGCCCTCATCAATTCAAGCATAATTTTAGTGCAGATGCTAGACATGGAGCCAGCTCTGAACGTGACCAGGCCAATAACACTGCAAGAAACGTCCGTTTTCACAAATGTATTGCCATATTCAGCATCTCAGTGTTGTTTCTTTTCTTTTCTTTTTTTTACTAAGGACAAATGAAACATATAAATCTAACAAGTAGGTAATTTAGATTTAGAGACTTTAAAACATACTTTACTATTATACTTGTTTAAGGGATTTTTTTTAACAAGCTTGAGTCTAGTTTGGAAAAATCGGATCATTCCATCAGTATCAAGAAAACCACATTTGATGAGGAAAAAAATAGTTTTAAGACCTTATTTTGGACACAATGTGAATATATCTCATTACACCGCCTGTTTTTATAATGTTTAACAATATGGACCTACTACAACTGAGGTGAAATGATGATGAATATTTTTTGCAGTGTTGGGGTTTTGCCTTGGGGAGCGGCCCATACGCCGCCGCGACGACTGACAGCAGGGCCGGCCTGTCTGCTTTCGACTCGGGGGTCTGGTGGGGCTGTGGGCCCCCACCCTTGGGACCACCACATCTGGATCCTGCTAAGGGTCAAGGCTTCTCCTGCCTGAGGCCAGTTCAGACTCGTGTAATTAAGGGAGACACCTTGTTTAACTCTTCAGTGACTGGTTTGGTTTCTTTCTTTCTTTCTTCACTACATTCCTGCATCTGTGGGTTTGATACAGTCCTTTCATTTTAATGATGCCATTGTGAGTGGCTTAAGTTGTGACTCTGGAGCTGGTGATTCACCTCACAGAGCCTTATGACCGCTTCTACAAACACATATCCTAAAATACCCCCATACCACCACTTTACACTGTGATGTGTGTATTTTTGGGGGGATTTATATCACCAGTTTCCATTAATATACAAGTAAAGTTTACCCTTCAAACATAGTTTAGGTTGTGTAAGTAGCTGAAATGCAATGTTATGGAATTTACAGGATGCTTTTCAAATGACACAGACAACATTACTCCATCCATGTATTAAAATAACCTGCCACCCCCAGATTCAAAGCTGATAAGGAGGGCTGGGGGTCCAGGACCTACCAAGACCATAATGAATACAGTGGTAACAAACATTTTGGAAGGCCAATAAACAGATGCAAGTTGGTTTACACAGTGAACCACAGAACATCTGGCTTGACGCTGGAACTAGACAGCCAGACATTTCTGCCTTAGCCTACACCACGAGCCAGTAGCTCCTCTGTCTCTCCACTGAGGCAACAAGCCAGAGGTGGGCGGACACTATGGAGAGTTTATGTTCAGCAGCCTTTCAATTGTTAGGCCCATCCTTTCTTCTTTAGCTTATATGAAGATCTAAGTTTTAGAGAACAGAGTTGAATGTCATACACAAGGAAAAAAAAAAGAGTGGGTGTTTAGGCTTTTATTTGTCACATTGGCTCAACAAGTGCAAACAGTCTGTCAAAGAGGAGATATAAAGGGGAAATAAAATGAGGAGGCAGCTTATTTTCAGAAGTCCTGCTTCCTATTTGTTTCTTAGAAAAAAGTCAACATGCTTGTGGATTTCTCCCAAACGACCCATCCTTTTTCTTGTTTCATGCTTTGTATCAAGACATTTTTTTTTTCAATCTAGTGTGGGAAGTTATGTTTTTGTTTTTTTCAGAGTGTTGTGAGAAACTTTTCAGCGGAGCGAACTGTTATTACAATGAAGAAATAGTCCCAGTCCATGTGAGCCTGCTAAAGTTGCTGTTTATTAGACTGCAGACTTGTATTCAGATCATTCCTTCTCTCGGGCTAAAAGACAGCCCGAGTCAAAATACTGAGGGCAAAAAGTGGAGTCTGCAGCGCATATAAGCACGAACTGTCTGGCCCCTCGCTCTAGGCCATAATTAATTTGAGATTTATTTTTATTGGAGAGTTCCAGTCTCGCCTGGCCTTAACCAAACAAAACCAAATGCTGGGCCGTGGATTCGCTTGAACGAGGGATATTTCTTTTAAATTTCGTATTGAGGCGTGCCACATTCTGACCAATATCTCCCTGAATGTGTGTGAGTGAGTTGAGTAAGTGAGTGAGTGCAGCACTTGCACGCAAAAAACACACACACACGCCAACCCTGAATCCGAGAAGAAGAAGAAGGAAAAAAAATACAATAAATAACATATCTGGAATCAGAGCAAATAAATAATCTACGCTGCATTTCCACAGCAAATAAAAAAAAAAAAGCTATGAGATGCGAGTAACTGTAAAATTGGAAGTTAAGTCGCCTTCCTGCTCAGGTCCTCCTAACCTCTTTCCCTCCTTCACTGGCCTCCTGTCTTCTTTACAGGAGGAGGGCAGAGAGACTCATTTTTAAATCATATTTTCTCCTAAAACATTCCTCACCATTCAACTCGCTTACAACAAATCGGGAATTGTTCTGAGCCCTAAAACTCCGAGTCTCTCCGCTGTGGCACAAACGCTGCGCCTGGATGAAAAGAGCCCTTATTCAAAGGGGGAATAAGTCTTCAAAACATTAGCAAGTCGCCCTTGGAAAAATACCTTGATTATGGAGATATCACCGTGCCCGCCTCTGCATAATGGCTCATTTTAATGAGGCACAATCTGAGCAGTCACCCCTCGGTATATTATTCTAATGTGAGCTAACGTCGTCATGCAAGCCACACAGATTCACAGAGACAACTTGCGAGCAAAGTGCACGCTGGAACATCATGTTGGGCATTAGCCTATATGGTCATACACGGTCTTATATCAAAAAGAAATATTTCATGGTTGGAGCGCTTCAGAAATGTAGCAGAAATGCAGGATCTGCGCCATATGTGGCACGATGCACTTTTTTCTTTTTTGATGTGAAAACCAGATGTGCGCTGTTTGCTTTATTTACATTCTCAGCACTGTGGCAGAGAGAGGGAGAGCAAGAGAGAGAGAGAAAGAGACAGACTGAGAGAGAGATTCATGACGTCAAACATGATAATGAACCATAACAGAAGTAGCTCTTGGGTTGAAGACAAAATAAATCTAATCAATACTCACACAGATCACAACACAGCCATGTTTCTTTAACAGTGTCAACATGCAGGGAGGTCCAACACAAATGCACCAGGCGTGTTATGTGCATCATGGTAAAGCCACATGTGTTATGCTGTTGTCATTTAATGTTGTAACAATATTTATATAAGATCTGGATAAACTGTCAATGTAAAGACTTCATTTTAATAGTTTCAGATGTGAATAACATGTTAAGATCATCTCATCGCCTCCGCTGACTGGAGAAACCCCAGTTTTCTCATGTTAGGCTATTTGGGATATTAATATCGCACGGAATTTGAAAAAGAAATGAAAGGACCCCACTTTGTCCCTCCAACATTACCTGATCGAAGAGACGGTGGTGTCTTACCTTGACGTAAGACGAGGTGTCAGGGACAGTTTGAAACATGTCTACTTGACAGACAGGCCCAAGGGTGTTCAGTGTCCAGTGGGCCCTGGGAGAAAAGGAAAACACAGAGAGTCAATCATAACTTAATGACATCCTTTTTCTTATCATTATTATCATAGGTATTATTCCATTATTATTAGTCATTATTAGTTGTTTATTTTAGCTTAAACATAAGGCACACTTGACTTACCACTTATACCAAAATAAAGCACAAGTCAAAAGTGCTTAATTAATGCCCCATGTATGTGTAACTGCACATAATGCCTTCATTCATTCGTTTTTTTTTCTTCTTCTTTCAGCAGTGGTCAGTGGTATTAGATATGGCCAGGTTTTAATTACAGCTGGCCATAGATTAACAACACCAACAGATGGAAATTACACCACTAACCTGCTGGTAAAGAGAATGAACTACTCCAACAGGAGTGAGCTCCAATAAGAGCTGGGCAGCATGAAGAAAAAGAGGGGCCTCATCCCAACCCCCATCACGTTTTCCCCCTAAAGCTTACCACATATTGAAACACTTTTCGCTTTAATAAGTGCAGCTTACAAAGTCTAGGGTGAAAGGGCACTTAGAGGACGGTGTCTTTAGCCCTTCCCTCCCTGTGCAATTATTAGGAAGGTAGTGGCATATACCATCACAAACGGCTGTTATATGGACTGTGTGATAAAGCAAATTAACGTATATGGACCTCTATAATGGCATCCAGGACGCACCATTAAAGCCTAACGTATCTTAACAAGGCCTATGGGACATCTCTCTCCCGTTCAGTAGCATGCAAGTTTTGACCTGTCAGGGTTATAAATATACAATGAACTTTTATTTATTTAGTTTTCGACTGTGCATTTTTAGTATAATTAGAGGTGGATGCAGATCTCAGGCTCTTCTGATCTTAAGCCAGTACCTGACAGGGAAATCCAAAAGAAAAGAAATAGTTTTTTTTAAGGGAGGGTAGGGGGGCTTGTACCTTCCTACACGCGATCAGGAGTTAAATAGCAGCACAATTTCTCCTTCTTTTACTGCGCAATTTCACGTTCCCGCTTAAGTTTTTTGCGCATTGAATTCCTGCCCCATGATAAATTAACCAAAAAAAAAAAAAAGGAGGTGGGGGGAGTTATACACGAACGTGGCAGGGTTTAAATACTTGTAAGGGACCCTTGTCTTTTTCTTTTTTTCTCCTTCTTTTTTTTGTCTTCTCCACGCAGGCCTCGCCTCATAAAGTTCCCCAAATGCATCCAATTTCTACGCGGTAAAAAGCGCATAGGATACCGCATCTGCAGCCAATTAGGCAGAGGAGGACTGGTGAATAACGGCGTGAACCTTCCTCCGAGACAGCCCCGTGGGCCGGGACCCCTCTAGTGTTACATTTTAAGCATCTTACCTTGCTGTTATCCATCATAACCGAGAGCCAACTGATTTTCAGCTAATACGCATTCCACCCCCCTCCTCCCTCTCCCTCTCCACTCTCCACTTTACCTATAGACTCCCCTAAAGTGAGACTCCGACGAACTGAGCTTGTGTTTTTCGATTGCAAAAGTCCGATTGAAGTCAGACTTCGAATAAGGTACAACTTTGAAGAACGAGTCTGCTGCGATAAGACAACAAAACATTGAGAAGAAAGCGGATGGAGGCTGCAGCTTCATTTCACTGTCGCAGTCATTTCGAGGAGTGCATTTAAATAATCAACTGCAGGCGCAATCTGCTGCACTTTACAGCCAGTCTGTGCCTTCAAAAACAACAATTTAAACAAGTGCAAATGATGCACCGTCCTGTTGCACGCACACCTACGCTGCAGAGTGCGCGAGACTTCAGGAAACGCCAAATCCGCCTTTGTTATTTTTCACACTCACCTGTCGTTACCGTGTGCGTCGCTTGATGTCTTTCGATCGAATCACGCCTCCTCCAATTCTCAATAATTAGTCCCGTTCAGGCAAAGCCGTTTTCCCGATGATGATGACAGTGAGTTATTTTGAAAGGGGCTGAAAAGGAGCGCCGGGTGTATGAATGGAAATGTTCCTGAGATGGGAAAGCCGCGACCAATGAGCAGAGAGAGAAAACCTCCCCTTGCCTGCCGTGTGAGGCCACTGAACCATGAAATAAGGGGAAAGCAAGAGAGAGAAAGAGCGTCATAAATCTGCTTTGCAGATTCTTCTGTAGGAAAGACGTGTCTCTAAATATGTAAATATATTTTTTTAAAGATGTTTCTGCACTTGTTATTTATTTATTAGTTTTCTGTTATTTCCCCCCCCCTCCTCGTGCACCACAGCAGCAGTAGCGCGTGCGGGTGAACTGCTGCGTGAACTGTTAGAGAACTTCAAACGCACCACAAGCGTCACTGCAAAAACAACATGTTTCTTCTAAGAAAATGTGATTGTAGCCCAGAGATCCTCTCACCTGCAAACCTTACCCACCCGCACATTAAGTGATGGGCAACGTGTTTTCACATATTCAGACTCATTTGGACCAAAGACACGTTTTTAATATGAAAACATAAATAAATAAATAAAAGATTCATAACCAGACTTATTCAAAATGTATTTCTGGAGAAATGGACAGTCCCTGGATTCTTACATTTCTGGAAAGAAGGATGTCCATTCCCTTCGGTTCAAGCTATGAGCTCTTATTAAGAAAAAGAAACAAACAAGCAAAAAAACAAACAAACAGTGGAGGCTATTTTATTTTGAATGGTCTATACGCAGACGCTCATTCACGCTCCTGCATGTCCTCATGGTGACAGTTCCCGTAGGAATACAACAGCAACACGAGTTCCTCCGCAGCGGGTTTGTCTTTTCCTGCACAGTTGACCCCACTCAGTTCACTAACTTCATTTCCTTTACTTTGCTGCCCTCAGCTTCGACCAGAGTCCCACCAAAGGATGTGGGGCAATTCACGGTGAGGAAAGTCGCCCAACCATAGCATTTTATAGCCTCATCAAGGTCGCTATTTCACGCAGAGCAACCAAAGTGAAACAGAGAAGTCGCCTGTAACTTTTCTTTTTCTTTCTTCTTCTTTTTTTTGTTGCATTGCAGAGCCTATATGAGATGAGCGCGAGACCTATTGTACAAGGCAGCCTTTTTGCTGTCAAATAGTGATGCAAGGATATAAGAAAAGCCATGAATGAAAACTTTAACATAAAACAGGTTGATTTCTTTGGCGAGGAATTTCAATAACGACACTTTGTTACGTAAAATCTATACAATGCAACCCTTAAACGCCACATATTAGGCCTATTAGGACTGGCTTCACTGATTAACAGTATTTAGGGGTGGGGGTGGGGGGGTCATCTGGTAAAAAGGTCGTCTTTCATCACCGGCTAGACCTTCTGTTTGTTGCACCGTTTCCTAATGCAATGATTAAGAACAACAACATTGATAATGGTGTTCCCAGCACGAAACAATGGACGGAAATCCCAACATCCGTTTCACTGAAAAATGGCATTCATGGGCCTGCTGTGTTGCCTTCCTGAGGATACAGTAGAAGAAGTTTTCCAGCACATTTGAACAGCAACTATTTAATTCTCAAAGAGCGAAATATGAAGAATAAAAAACATATGATATTTTGTTCTACTGTTGATGGAAGTATTAATAAAGGCGGAAGCATCCAGCTGTCAGTACCTGGTCAATGTGTCAAAGCCAGCAGGGGTTGATTGAGTTTATCTTGAAAGGAAAAATAAGTTGTGATTTATTATTATTTGCACTGCAGAAAACTGTTTGGAAATGGTATCCATAGTTCTTTGTGCTCCCTGCCATACAGTACTAGTGTTTTCTAATGCTGTTATAATAACATAAAGTTTAATCACACAATGCCACGACAGCACTATGTCGGATATCAACAGTTGCTGAATAGGCCTGCTGTAATTGTCTAAACCCTTTTGACACTGATTGCTTTGTCCAATGTGGCGACACCCTCTCATGTGTTTTTGAAGGAGGTAAAAAAAAAAAAAAAACTGAATATATTATGTGCAAATCCTTTGAGACCTCAGTCTGGTTGTTTCATCAAGTCTTGCACCATCAAGGACTTCTTGTTTTTTGTACTTTTTTTTGCCGTGGTAATGACATTAAACGTGGAATGTAGCTGTGAGGTGATCGTACCTCTTGTGGAGAGCTCCAACAGGACTCTTGACAGTCTCGATTGTCGTTCATGTTGATTTAGCATAAGGTTGCAAAACAGAATCTCCCCTTGTGCTTTATTAAGCAGACTCAATCCCACTACTGCACTTTGGCCAAACAATCTACCATCAACAGTTTCCCATATGCAGTCCACTGCCAGTCTTTCCTCACTGGTATGTTAACATTTCTGAGCTCCTTCTCTTGGGATTCCACCAAAAGCACTTGTATTTGAGATGATGTGGGCAACCTACAGACATCTGTGATTACATCGCCTAGAGTAAATGAAGCTCCTTACTCTGAACTGTAATGAGTTATTTATTTAGTTGAAGGGGCTACTGAGAGATGATCTGGAGATGGAGATCGGTCTCATTCCAGCCTCTTTCTTTTTCTTTTTTCCCCCCGTTTTCACTCCTCAGGGAGAGAGGAAAATGGCAGTGTGGCACCAGGGAAGGCAGGGCAGAATATTGAATCTTTTCACGCAAGCTTCAAGGCAGTTGTGGTCCAGACATGGAACAGTTAGTGAGGTAACAGCAACAACAACACAAGTTCAAAACAGTGGAGCTCTCTCTTTCTCTCCCTTAATAGTTCTTTAACATCTCTGTTGTATTGAATTAGAGCGTTAATTATTTATAATAGGCTTAATGGAGAAACAGGGCATGTATTTCCTGGTGTTAATGGTTAAATCATTGTAACTGTTGGTCTTGTTTGAAATTCTCATCCCATGAACATTCACATTACAAGCTGCAGCAACGTCAGAGCTTGGGCTTCATTTTCTGTGACTTAGAAAATGTTAAGAAAGCATCAGTCTAATGTCAAGACACAACTTGGAAGACGTACCAACACCCATCAGAACTTGTGGCCCTGTCTCCATATTTAAAATCGCTCACACAATGCCGAGTGTAGACAGCAGCCCACTTGTGTGTGTGGTGATAATTAGCAAGGGGAAGTATTAAATTAAAGCAAGGCAGTCATTTTATGAGGCAAGCATTTATGAAGGTAATAGCATCCCTATAAATTTACGACCTCCCAGTGCCTCTTGTGTATTGCCACTCATCAGTTCAGAGCCACCGCTGATATGTCCACTATATGACCTTATCTGTTCAGTCTTGGTATTCTTGCCTCCGGGGGCAATGCTAAGATGAGAGCTTAGGAGACTGGATGTTTGGGGACGGACATATGGTGTCGAGACAAAATGCATGTTGTCATTATATACAATATATTCTGGTATGCAGGTTATCAAAGGAAAAGAGAGGTGTGCTTTGGTCTGTGTCTGTGTGTGCGTCTGTGCTTCATGGCTCTGGTTTTGTGCCCATATAATTACCTTTCAACACACCACAAAACACTCTTCTCTCTGGGTATGTCTAAGGATTTCCCAGACAACTTATCTCATGTCAGCTCAGCTGTAAAGTGTGGACACACCCTGCCTCCAGTCCAGACTGGGCATGGGAAACCAAGGTGCTCACTTTACATTTTAAATCAATCTAGCTTGCCAAGGGGGAGTCATCCCTACATGAACAACATGAGGCTGAAATAAAGCCCCTGAAAATGACTGCTCTTGTGGAAAAACGCAGGGTGAGCAGGAGCAGGAGGAAAGGAGTGCCATTTAGAAAGCCTTAATCATCCCCTGAACTATAAATCCACTGACCGCTCATCATTCAGCAGCATTTTAAAAAGCCCTTAAAGAAAAACACTGAGTGAAATGAATATGCTGTCACCTCTCATTTGGGTCTGGCCTGCTGGCTCAATAAGAAAAGTGTTGTTCCCTGGAAGGCTGCTAGCCCGGTCTGAGCTCTCAGGTTTAGGGTTTACCCCTGTCCCGCATTCTCAAGGCTTTTACTTTGAGGCCCGCGTCTCTCTTTCCTCCCCCACGTCCCCCCAGACATGTCTGACAGGCTGAACTCGATGTGGGCTGCTCACCAGACTACAAAAATCATTCATCTGTGCCTTCAGACGGTCAAATCTGGATCTAATAAAGGGAGCTTGCCTATTGATCCTATTCATAGGGAGTGGTAGTGCCAGCTCTCGCCACTGGAGGGCTCTCTGGCTCAAGCTAGCGGTTGCTCATTGGGGACTTCACTACCCTTTTGTTCAGACAAGGAGACATTATTAAGAAGCAGTGGTGAAGTTTTTTTGAGGAAATTAGCTCATATTTGTTATTAAGTTATAAAAACATTTAATCTCTTCTCTTGTTAATGGTGTTTTTGTTAAAAAAAGAAAAAAGAAAAGAAAAAGCAACTTGCAGTCATGTACTGAGACCACATTGAGAAAATGGTAATTGTAATTGTACCTGTGACCTATCCGAAGACAGCATACAGTATACAAATACTTCCTCAACGGCTTCACATGTGCAAGATAATATGTTTGTTGGGGCCAAATACAACACTTAACCCGTCCTTTTTCACCTGTGGCACAAACAAGCATGTGAAACAGGAAACGCACACAGACATGCACTGACACAGTGCCAGCCAGATGAGGTCAGGATATTGTTTTTCTTCTCTGGAGTGAAATACAGAACGAACGTACAAGCCACAGAACAACACAAAGAGACATCCTCACTCGTGTGGACCAGGCCAGGGAAGGGACTAAGAGGACAGAGAGACAGCAAGGAGTGCCTCACAGTCACTTTTAGGGTTGTGTTTATGTGTGGATGAGGGCACTACCCCAAACGCCTAGGCAAACCACAGCATTCCACGTCGGGTCTTAAAGAGACAGAACGACGCTGTCATCATGAGTATTTGGGAAGTAAAGTGTTAACATATGGTGAGGGCTATTTGAGACGGCACAGAAGCCAGTAGGTGGCCGTGCCAGCTCTCTGACTGTGTTCTGACAGCAGAGTGCACCAGCTCAGATGTCACATCAGGTAGTGCGCAGATTAAAAAAAAAAAAAAAAAAAAGATGCTGTAGAGATTCTACCATGGTTTGTCAGAATGAGGGAAACTGATAAAAGGGTCCATAAAATTCACCCCAAAAATTGTTTTATTCAACATCAAACACACACAGTATTTTTCAGTATCACACTCCTGCTGAAAATGACAGTTGAGCATGCTGTATCTGCATTTCAGTAAACCAGAGATAGAGGGCAGAGTTGAGCTGTGAAACAAGAGTGACAGTGTCAGTGTCCTCTGTTGAGTTTGTGCAATGAACTGTTCTCAAAGAGAAACACAGTCTTGAGTACAACCAATGCAAAATACATGCATATTCAAAATCAATATTTCATTATTGACACTACTACATTAGATTATGCATCTTCAGCCAGAGGTGTACTTTTCATAATTTTTATTACATAGGTTTTCTAGGTCAACTAGTATTGAGCTCTTAAACTGTGCTATCTGGTTTGTATTTTCTCTTCAACTCGACAGAAATCAGTCCATGCAAATGTGTGGCCTTCAAAATCTGAATGAGATTCAAAGCCTTGGAAATTAAAGCGCTGCTGTCTCAGGAATTTATACAAAGTCGTGCAGTTGTGCATATTCACTTGTTTGGATCTTCAGTGCGACACAAACATGAATGAGGCCTTGTGACACGATGCTGTGAGGTGCCCCTCTGAAAGCATCCACACACAGACTGCAGAGTGGGTGAGCAGTTTGAATGATGACAGGCCCAGATTGCATGTAGGGGAAGAAAAGAAAAAAAAGCTCTCTGCTAGGAAGACAGAGAACGAAGACGAGAAAGAGAGAATGAGAAAATGAGAGAATTGTGTAGGTGTGAGGAGGGAGGTGAGAACGTGTGTTGACAATTGGGCAGTTAGAGAGAGGGAAAGCTAGGGGAGAAAGAGAAAGTGTGCTGGTGAGGGGGTGTTGTGGAGAAAGGGCTTTTGAAAAGGAAAGAGAGGATGCAGAGTAGAAAATGAAATGGAAGTGAGGGGGCAAGAAGAGAAACAGCCTGTTTCCTCACTGAAAATCCATGGCACAGTGTGGACTTAACATCCTTAAACCATCAACAGAGCTCTAAAAATAACCCCCATTTCTGCACAGTAAGAGGTGGGAGTGGAGTGGGAGTACGGGTGAGTGAGGTGTGGGTGAGTGGGGTCGGCTGGCGGTTGGAAATGGGATACGGAGCTTGAGACTGGGAGTGAAAAGTTGGAGAGAAACAAAGAAAGAGAGACCGCCCTGCCAGACAGCGGTGATGAGAGATGGGGTTGGCTGCATGTGCGTGTGCAAGAGACGCAAAGATGGAGAGAAATAGAAAGTGTGGGAGTCAGAGAGTCAAAGTGGAAGAGAGACAAACCTCGATCAAGCCCCCACATGCTCACTTATCATAGCACTTTCACTTTGGAAAGAGTCCTTCTTTTGTCTTGAACGCTGAATCAAATGCAGCAGGTGGGCTAGAGTTCTCCAGTTGACTGTCTTGTGAAGTGCAAAGGATTTGCTCCAGTTTGCGTATAGTAACATCTCACTCCAAGGCATTTCGTTGACACCTGCATATCTCACGAGAACCTTAAAATTCTGCCGTGCATCAGGCATTTTATGTATGAAGTATCTTGCATGCAGCTTCATGCAGCTGCATTGTGCTTTGAGTTGGGTGGATGACGGATGAGTGATGGTCGTGGGGCCTTCGTCTGTTTCTCTGCTGCTGCTGTCTTGTGTGCATGGGAGGAGAATGCACATAATGTCTCACTAATACACTTAACTGGTTATGACAAATATCTCATAAAGTTTCACTGTAGAAATTATATTATAAACCCAATAGCATGAACATATGTAACTGGATATCAAGAAAAAATATATAATAGTCAGTCACAGTCGGCTCGCCACAGTCAGCACAGATCCACCATGGATCTAAGATCAACAGGGTATTCCAGCACGGCGGCTAAATAGCTTGTTTCCTGAGTGCACCATTTCATGTAATATGGACGCTTTAGCGCTGTAAAATGATTTTTCATCAACTCTGAAGACATTTCAGTAAGTCACAGCATGTTAAATGGAGTACACATAGGCCTACTGTAAGGACAGTCGAGCCAACAGGCCGGCTGTTATCCTATCAGCATAGAGGTAGCTCCACACATTTAGCTTCAAACCGGATTTGCCTGAAAGCTGTCTCCAGAGGTGGAAAGCAACATTCTGTTTTGGTTCTATTTCTGTAACGACTTCTCAACTGAAGCCAGTATGCTAACCAGCTAGCCTTAGCTTGGCTAGCCTATCGTGTCAGTCCCGAGGAAGTAGTGCTGCTCAGAGCTTGCATATGAACTATTACTATTAGGGCCGGGACTCGATTAAAAAAATTAATCGAATTAATCAGGGGCTTTGTAATTAATTAATCGCAATTAATCGCATTTTAATCGCAGATAAATATTTGACCTGAGAACAGTGAGAAGCATTTTTTTTTCACATGGATTTTAGTATACCATTGAATGACTGAATACATAAGCTGAAGCATTCAAGGTGGTACTTAACCAAGACCAACAGACTAGGGATGCAAATTATCGATTAATTCATTAATCGATATTTGATACATACAGATTAAATGGTCTTTCCTTCCAATACACTATGATGATTACTGTAGTATTTAACTAGGCTACTTAAATCACAGTAGCATAAACTGATTTGTTGAACTCAGCCTGATGTAAACATTAATAAAACTCAGTAACCAATCACACAGGCAGCTCCATGTTGTCCCTGTGTGATGTTCAGGGACAGGTCAGGACAGTCTGAAGACAGAGCTCTGAGGGTGAAGTCCTATCATAATGAGATGAGCTGCACCTGTGACAGTGACAGGTCATAGATATAGCGCTGCAGCTGAGCAGTTAGCGCTATATAGCGCATTTAGCGTGCGCCCGTGTCTGTGTATCTATGTGCAGGCAGAGATCAGAGATGGTGTTTTAAATAACCATGCTAGCGTTTCACCAGCTCTCATCTCTGCCAGTCAGCCTCTCAAACTGCCGCCTCTCTCGCGTGCGGGCGCACCGCACGTAGACACACGTGAGAAAAGAAAAAAAAAAAAAAAAAATTAATAAGTGCGATTAAATTAACGCGTTAATTTTTGTGTAGTTAATTAGTCGTAATTAATGCGTTAAAGTCCCGGCCCTAATTACTATGTTAGTAAACAACTTATTAATCTTGGCTAGCGATAGCAAAAACCAACAAATGGCTTCCTTAAAATAAAACAAGTTAGATTCTGGTTAGATAAATTGGCAACAAGTGCGTACTTAATGATATCGCAAGTCATGAAAGACCGTGCAAGATATGTTTTTGAAATTTCTCTAGATGATTGACACAGATACTGGTAACAGATAGAGTTGAGTCAAACAGATCAATCTTGCAACATTTGTTTCACCATTGGTGCTCCAGGCTGGTTGGGTTTATTGCATCAGAACAAAGCAAGCTGTAGCTAATACAGAGTATTGTACTAAGTTAGTATGCCAACTTATTGCTACCCACCTGCCACATGCGTGGGTTATAAAACAAGACATTTTCAGATTCTCTCCTCTGCCAGTGTGGTGTGGTGGAGGAGAGAAGCTGGAGCTGAAGAGTATACCGTAAGACTGTCTTATGTACTTCAACTCCTGCTTCTCGGGACACAACACAGACTCCATTGAAACCAGCCACTGACAAGCGGCTCCTTCTTCCCTCTCATCACCCTGATAAGCCCTCCTCTGCAGCCTGAACCGCACCTCATCACAGACTGGATGAACTGAACGAAGCCGACAGGTCTGCCAGTGGCACTGATGTTGTTATCAGTGCGAACACAACAGGGATGTAGTGGAGCTAATGATACCGTTTTCTCACAACAAGTGACCGAGGAAATCTTCAGGGTTGCTGTCAGACCCACCTAGGTCCTTAGATGCCTCACACACACAGGATTGTGCCTGATTAGCAAACGGTAATAATCCTAGGCTGTGCGTAAGAGTCGTGTCGATAGGAGAAAAGTGAAGAGAGATAAAGGAGGACATCATCTGAAACTCTTTAGATGAAACAGCCACTTCAGAAGTGTGTGGAGAGAGCACACGATGTAGAGGGTTTACAGGGAGTGCAAATCTTTAAAAATGTTGGAGTGTTAACTTCATTTATCCTCTTAAATATCCATCTTCACTTGACTTGTTGATCATCACATTTAAATCTGATGACACCTCAAGAAAACCACAGAAAGGTTGGCCTAAATGCCTGTTGCAGAGTTTATGAATATTAACGAGAATACCAGTTGACTGAGGTAAGTCGTCATCATTTTGTCCAGACAAAGTAGCTGCCACTCACACTCCTCGTTGGCGAAGACAGAAAGACAGAAATCTGTCTCCTCGACTCGTCGTGTTCTGTTTTTCGTGTTGTGCTCCACACTTTTTTCTTTTTTTCCTGGCATGTTCTCCCTGTCCTTCTGTCCCCCCGACCACCCTCCAATCCGTCTCGCTGATTGCTCTCCCTCTACGTGCCTCCCAGGCCTGTCTCTCCACCTCTCCTCTCTCGCTCCAGCCTTCTCTCACATCTCTAATGAGAGTGTAAGTTACACAGGCATTCAGAAAACCTCCTCTGCTAATTACATGACAAGCATCTCGTTCTGGGACACTAATGAAGAGGAATAGTGAGCTGCAGACGCCACTGGAGCGGTGGCGGTGGTGGTGGTGTGCGTGCGTGTGGTGCAGTGGGGTCAAGCTGGCCACTGGGTGGGGTGTTTGTGTGTATGTATATGTTTGTATGCATGCATGTGTATTGAGAAGGGAGGGGGGGTATTCTGGCGCCAGGCCAGCAGCTTATCATCCAGGGCATGTTGGACTCAGTATCTCATTCTCACCCTCCCTCCTCAGCTTGCTTTTTCCTTTCATCTTACTATACACTTATTTTTAAATTGCAAAAGATCAGCATAAAGGCGTTATTATTTTTTTAATTTTTTTTGTCAAATAACATTAACTTTTTACTTAATTAAATCTGGTATAAGCTTTGAAAAGGACACTTGCTCTCGGAGCCTTTGAAGTATGATGTAAAATACATGCAAATCCATGATCTGTGTCCATGTGCTGCACTTGCATTTTGCACAACCATTAAATCGACAGTGTTAGTTTGGCCTCTAGAATCAGGTGGTTTAGGGGATGCCATTAATTAAGCACAACACTGACCTACAATAAATGCTGCAGTTCATGCACACGCACACACACACACACACACACACACACACACGCACACATAGCCTACAGATAAACCCACACACAGAGGAGACAGGACACAAAAAAAGGGGGGAGAGAGCGACCTAGGCAGAAATCCAACCACTCAGCATGTGATGTGGAGGAACTCGCTCTGTCAAGAGGCACACTCGAACAGAAGATCGCTGTCCCGTACCATCCCTCGTGAAACGCTTAAGAAACACAAACCATCTGGAGGCTATAGTGCACACTCTCGACCCATCAAATATTGAGGATGTTTGTCTGATTTACAGAGCCTATTTAGGAGTGTTTGGACAACTTGGCTGAGGGATTGGTGCTTTAATTAAAGATAATATCAAGAGCTAATATTGCCCCCAAGACCTTTGCCTCACAGTCAACAGTGCAACAAAGTCATGGTTCTGTGGGTGAGGGTGAGAATATTAACCACAAACACTTCTAAATGAATCTATTCAGGCCTGACACAAAGGATTCTCCATGTTCCTTGAGGTAACTGCACTATTCCCCCACTTTCTCTCTGCTGATGCCAATAGCAACGCAGGCTTTTTTAGGCCCGAGCCTACCGCGGTGATGGCATATTGATACTGTCATAAAATATTACATCCTCACTTTATTCATTAGAATTGGGCTTTAATCTAAAAATATCATGGGCAGGGAATAAAACAGAGTTTTCAGCGGCAGAAAGATTAGGCCTGTACTCCTCTCACTGAGCGCCACAGCTCGGAAACACTGAGGCCCAAAATAGATGTTCTTCTCATAAAGGGCTCCTTCTTTGTAGTCGGCATTCAGCAACAACATCTGCAGGGCAGTTTCTATGGGGGGAACAGATTCGGGCAGGCTATCAAAGAGAGAGGCGATCTCCTGTGAGAAGCAGTGGGCGGAGGACTTCCATATTCTCTCTCCCTCTCTTTTTTTTCCTCCTCTCTCTCTCTCGCTCCTTCCCTCTATCTCTTGCTTCCAAAAAATCTGTAGCAATCAGGACGATGCTAATAAAAGACCATTAATATCACCTGTCAGCGCTATCTTTGGAAGATCCAAAATGAGAAAATGAGACAAAAGGATTCACAGTCTGGAGCTTCTCACTGAGACACAGGGCACCAGAGGAGGGATAGATACCACCAGTATGGTTTGGTGTAAAAAAAGAGTATTGGGTTGACAGAGATCCATTGGTGTCCCAAGATGAAGACAACATGAAAGCTTCAGAACAGTCCCATATTTTATGAGTTATAAAATATGTGGCTGTCATCTACAAAACATTTGGTTTTCTTAGCTGAAATATAAATTTTATGGAATATGTATCTCAAAACGTGGTGTGTGCTCACACATTAAAGCAAACTGTCACTCTAGATTATTTATCCTTTTGAGTGTTGTCTTAGGCGTGGTTCAATAAAATGAATACCTGCCATTTGAACTCAGCTGGTTCTGGTGGCATTGTCATTTATCTAAACCGATAGTGGTAAAAAAGAAAGACCCCTACGTGACCCCAGGTATTGTATCTGTCACGACAGATGATGTCATGTCTGTCAAGAGAACCTTGTTTCAGGGATTACATTATAAACTATTGCCAAGATTTTAAACCCCTGGTGGTTTTAGGTGGAGCATGTTGTTGTAAAATATGAAAAGATGGAGGATGATATATGGAAACATATTTTAAACATTTCAGATATTCTGGGAGAATTAATTCAGAGCTGATGCAGATGCAAGAACACTGTAGGAGTTTACAAGGAGAGTGATGGTGAAGGCCATAAACCAGTGCAGGATCTTTTTGACTGATGGCTTTTACTGGTGGTGATGGCAAGGCGTTCACTATCTGTTTAATGTAAAACATGAGCACAGCCAGCGTATAGGAGAAGGCTCTGAACGGAAAAAGGTGGCACCATAATGTGGAGGTGAAAGGCAAGGGGGCAACGTGATGATAGTGGCTTCATGCGGACCAGAAGTGAATCAAGGGCCTCGCCTTTGAACTGGTGAGCCGGCTAATTGAAACAGCATCCAAGATCTGGATCGCATTCATCCTCGCTTTTATTCAATTTGGTCTCATCACAGGGGCACGTCCCGTGCTTTTCTCTCCACATGGCAATAAGTCATACCCCCGCCTTTTGCCCTCGACGTGTTGCCCATCTGTGTCCCCCGGGGGCCCGGGGCGCTGAGGCCCACGGATCGCAGAGGGATTCAGACGAGGTCTTGAGAAAATACAGGCTGCCTGCCACTGAGCCCCTTATGGTACTTCTTCACGCCTCTCACCTTGGACTTGACCCCCGCCCCTCCCCTCCCCTCTCCTCCTCTTGCCTCAGCTCTTCACACACACACACACACACACACACACACACACGCACCTCCTTACCACAAGACTTTTAAGATTTACTGTTAAGAGCAGTGGCTGTCAGGAGGTTTGAACCGTGCACTTTCTAATTCAAACAAATGCTGCACTGGGGTCAGGGAATTATCATGGAGCCACAAGGTGTTTCAGATGACTCGCAAGTGTTGAGTGTTAAGCTGATAGAGAGAGAGAGAGAGAGAGCTCTATGCTGTTAGGTAGCAATGCAGCAGAAAGCTTGCGAGCTTTGCACCGTGGAAATAAATAAACAAATAAAGCGATAAATAAGCAAACAGATAAACCTTGACACTCTTACCTGGTTATCACTAAACCCTATCAGAGCGGCTGGATGTAGATCTTGCATCGTACTCAGAGGAAACTTCTCATTTCGCAGAAGAGTGGTCATCGTTTCTGTCACAGCTTTAATCAGTGTCCCACATGCACTGGCTCTGTTGGTTGGAGTTAGGGGGCAGGAGGTGGTGGTGGTGGTGGTGGTGGGGGGTGGGGGGGGTGATATGATAGTCAGTGATGTACAGTGAATAAATTCTCAGGAGGCAGATGCTGCTCAGGTGCATTCTGGCAACTCCTGAGACAAATTGATTTGACAGCTACAGTTCCTGAAATGGTTCAACTTCAGGGGCTTCACCACGCAGGACAATGCAAGAAGCAGATAGCATACAATGCATAGACCTACAAGTCATTTTAAACACAAAGCTTTGATTGAAATGTATCTGTTTTTTTGGTTTTCACATAGTGGTGCTTTAAATAAACCACTGCCTGATCTGACACACGTACAGACACACTGATTTTTTTTTCCAGATGACAGCATCACAGGAAGATCGGCTATTGTCATTGTCATCACAACCGTCTCCATGTGATGTTTTCCTCCCCCTTTCCTGTTATTTTTTCCCACTCAGACTTTGTCTGAAGGAAAACAAACTAACAAATAAACAAACTTCAACCAATTTAGCTTAAATAGATAATTTTAACAAAGCATTATACAAAGTAATGAGATAAAATGGCTCTGGATTATTTTAAGAAGGGTGATCTAATCAGAAATGACACATCAGTTGTTGCCTTAATGGCTTCATGGTTTACATTGAAACTTGATAGCTGAATTTCCATTGGATAAATATACTTGACCCTCAATATATACGTTTTTGTTTTTTTTGTTTTGTTTTTTTGAGTATCTCAGTAATGTAAAATGTAAGTACAGGAAAAGTTGTGTCCAACCAAACCCATTACTGACCACCACAGACTCTGCAAGTTCACACCTGTGCTGCGGCTGCATGTGAACCACAGCTGCATGTGAAGTCCAAAGACTACATGCGGAGGAAAAATAGGATTTGGAGAGGATCACCGTGCGATTGAGGGAGGGACTAGGAGTGTGCATAATATTCCTTCCTCTCTGTGGGACTCGCTGTGAGCAGGTACAGCATCTCTGCAGAGTCCGCCGCTCAGCTGTCACACTCAGCTGCCCAGCGCTTCCACTACACAGGAAACTTCTCACACCGCAGCAAATCGGTAAGTGCAAAGTTTATCATATATATTTTTTCTATTTTAAAAAACAACAACTACAAAATCAATGATCGATTGAGAGATTGTGTGCTGGTGTCGGTGTTCCTTTGATGCACAGAGGGGGGAGAAAGTGCTGGCTTTAAAGTTTCTGTTTTTTCCCCGTCAGGAATTCTCGCAGCGCCTTTTTTTGAAAAAAAAAAAAAAAGAAAAAGAAAAAAAAAAGAGAAAGATGCGCTATTTTCGATCTGGTTTGTTTTTGTTCATTTTTCCGACCTTAAAGCAGCGTTCAAAGGGTTTAAACGAGAAAAAAAGTTGCATGCACATATTTGTCTGTTTTGAAAACGAACTTTATATCAAGATAGTTCAGTTTTCACCACTGTGTGGGCTTTAAACTTCCTCACTCAAAGTAAACCATGCAAAAAGAGGATGTATTTATCATATCTATTAATCACAAAATGCATAATAAGGGCTATACGAATGATTTTGCTCATTTTTATTTAGAATTGATTTATTGTTTGTTATGCCACCAAAACCTAAAGGTATAGTGTATGATCTGAATAATTGAACTGATTTGCATGTTATTCAGTTTGTGTATGGGCACTTTTTTTTCCCTCAGAAAAGAGCATGTGAGTCTTTTTTGGTGAACATCTGCAAGCATTGAACACTTTGCACATCTTCCCCTCAGTCTATCAGCAGCTGCCACAGACTAGTTATTCCAAATCGCTTAACATATGAATGTGAGGAAGATGGGACCTGCCACTGCCCATATAGCTACACACCACTCCTCCTCTAATGCAATGCTTCAGCTCAGTTTCAAGTCTCCTTTTTGTTGATGCTGCTCAGAGTAAACAATGTTAAGTGATAAGCAAAGTGTGTAGGAGGGGAGGAAGGAGAGGAAGAGGAAGGAGAAGAAGAGGAGGAGGAAGAGGTGAGGCAGATGAGAGGAGGAGGAGGCAGTTTTGCATGTGGAGAAGGGAGGGAGATGGTGAGGGAGAAGTGATGGAAATGTGAGGTTGGCAAGCTTCTGGATGAATGGATTTGCTTTATCTTTTAACACTGTAAATCTTTAGTACATAAATACATCAAAAAACTTAAACCAGACAAAAGTTGGCTGGGTTAACAAACATTTTTGAAAATGTTTTTTCTTAAACAGGGCACCACTTTTTTCCCTCTAAAACTAGGCAGCTGATGTTGCAGGTTATTGAAGCAGGGCTCAAATTTCTCACTCCTTTTTTTTGACCCCCTTCCCTCTCCCACCATCTCTTCCACCTCTCTCACGCACCTACATAAACACACAGAAATGCATACGCCTACACACACACGTAGCATATGCCACACACTTGCAGCACACTATGTGTAAACAGTGTGTGATAGATAGGTCGCTCCGCCCCACCTCATCTGTTTGTGTGTTGATCCCTCCAGCAGGCCCTGCTTCTCCTGTCCACAGCGTCCATGATGAGTTACTACATGGATCCAGTTTCTTCCTACCCGGCCCTTCACCCCTGTGACCGTCTGGGCGCAATGGTAAGACCTCCCTCGTAAATTACCTCCGTGTTAAGGCTGCCTCAGCTACCTACCACACAGCCACAGGAGTGTGAGGGAATGAGCATTTGTGTGTGTGTGTAGCTGCTCAGGCACATGGCAGTGTAGGAATGTGTGCAGGAGAATATGAATGGTGTGCTCCTGTGTGTGTGTGTGTGTGTGTGTGTGTGTGTGTGTGTGTGTTCACAACTCTGGATTCCATCACCCCACAGGAACACACTATATCTGAACATTTTTCCTGTTTAGCTGCAGTGTCTCTCCATCTGTACATGGTGTTCGTCGTGATCTCGTCAAAAGTTGGGAAACAGAACTGTTGAACAAGATGATTTTCTACAAGACTGTGAAATCGCCCTTACAGTATGATCCTCTTTCTCTTGCACAACCAGTTACCGCCAAAACGCACTTCTCTTTAGCAAGTAATATTGTAAATATTGCGACCTGGAGACGTCCAGCTTTGCCACAAAACCAATCAAACGGTGTCAGACTATAACGACTGAATAACAGTGTTCTCCGCGAAGGGCCACCTGCACAGCGCTTTGCAGCAGTCTGTTTGCAAGAACACCAAGGTTTCTAAATGCTCTCCAAATGAAAGCGCTGAATACAGAGTCAGAGACAGCGGTAGTTGGGAACATTGGGATTCCTGTCAGGAGAGCATTTGAAGGGTGAAGGCCAAGGAGCGGCAAAATAAATGCCTCCATTTGTATGCAGAGCGCTGGCACATTAGGATAAGAGACTGAGGTTATATGCAAATGGCCACCCCACCCTGGCCTGATAGAAAACATAGAAGAATACAGCTCCCTGTGTCCTAATTGGCTCAGGTGGTGGGGCTTGCCTTTGAAATTGAGACAACTGTATACTAGGACAGACTTGGTCAAAGGGTGAACCCGGGTCACCTCGGTGGGTCTATCTTCTCTTGTATTTACATGAATTACCAGCAAAAAAAGCAATGGGCCTGATGTGTTTTATTTCTTATGTTTACACCTCAGTCATTGTCCTTAATGCTTTACAGCGAGCCCATACAGAGAAGAGAGGAGAGAAACCAGGGCAGTTGAGACTCCCTGGTTTTGAGGTCCCGAGCAGATAACTTGCTTTAAAACTCCATAAGTTCCTCCCTTTACTGCACAGGTGATCTCAATTTCCCTAAAAACAGAAAAAGAAACTGGAGAGCAACGTGAGGCTTCTCTGCTGTAGTACATGTAACATATGGAGGAAACTCTCCACTTCTCCTTATGCGGCTTTGGAATCGCTTGAATCAATTTTCTGAATCGCCGCCCTATTGCATCATCTCTGACAGATGTAGAAGCTCACGGATGTAACTTTTGCATCTATAAAATGCACCGTATTGCATCATTGGATTGATAGCAGAAGAAGTTTTCTTAGTATCAATTTTAAGTTTTTTTTTTTTGATGGAGGAGGGGGGGTATTTGGACTGTCAACTAGAATTGCATTAGGTATCTGCAGTGGTGCACTACACAGTAAATGGCACTAGTTTTATAAGATATCTAAACTTGTCATTGCTAAAGTAAATCGTTTTGAGGTGTCTTGCCATCTTGCACAACAGCCAGGCACACTAAAAGCAGACCAGTTCCCCCCATGAACCACTAGGGGGCAGATAGACAAGACAATGAATGAATTAACGCACAAATGTGTGCGTACATAACCATGAGGTAAGAATAACCTGCATAAGAAAAGTAGAGCACTAATGTTGAATCAAAATGGTTCCTTACAACACTGGGAAATTTCAGGCGTTTTTTCTTTTTTTTCCCCCATGTGAGTTTCATGTTCCCATATTGCAAAACACACTGATTTCAAAAATATGTTCCTTTCTATATATAGTTACTCAGTGGGTTAACAGGAAGGTGGCAAAAATGTTAATGAACATGCATCCACTTTGACAGCACAGGAGTTTTAATACAGGCTGTAAATGTTTTAGACAGGAGGTACAGCATCAAATGCACTGACCTACTTATAGTATATCGAAACAGTAGAAAATGCTTTGGCCCATTCTCCATTTGAATCTGTCAGATCTTTGAATTTGCATGAAAGTGCTGTGGATTATGAGCAGTCATGTGCCAGTTTAGTCAGACCTCACAGGAGTGAAAAACTCTTGCAGGGTTTGTTCCATCCAGATGTTGACTTACTGCAAATATCAATGTATATAGTGATGTAGTCCATTCTCTATTAATGGTAATATAGCTGTAGCCATGATTCAGACCATGGTTATGTTGGTGTCTGTGTTGTTCTTTTTCTTTTTTTCCTCTGGTATGACAAAAACATACTGTAGGACAACTTATACTGCAAATATCAAGATACACATGAAAGAGTACAGCACGGGAAGTATGTATAGTGTTCAGCTGGTAAAAGACAAACAAGACTTCACTTTCTGATTCACAGCCTGACCTCTGCATTCAAAGTTATTCTATATGTGAACTGATCAAAGAATATTATGGTGTGGATGTTATCTCTGCGCTTATCTATGTCAGTCTACCTGTCTAATCCATAAATCACCCTGACTGATGTGACTCCTTCCATGGCTATCTAACTTTCCCTCCCTCGCTGACCGGCCTGATAGGAGACGGCAGCGTCCCACGCATGAGCTCTAAAGAGCCTCATAAACTGGCCTCCCTGATCCTCCGGTCACGTTAGCCATCTATAAAGCTGGCCGGGTGCTGATAAATGCTGCTGTGCTTAAACGGGGGCAGCTTATCAGATCGGCAGTCACTCTGTCAGCCAGTCTGACAGTTACAGAAACGACGAACGTATAACATATAGGACAGTACCTCTCTGTGGTGACTGCATTGGCAAGACGAACTACAGCATTGCTTTTTGTCCCCAGCACGTTGATTGACACATGACTGAGAGACTTTTGTGAAATAAGCATAACTCTGACGGCAGATTATGTGCTGAATAGGGAGAACGCATTGCTCCAACACCTCAAATTCATATTCAAAATAATGTAGACATGCTTTGTAAGCTCGTGGCATGTTGAAGAGAGCCAACTGTATGTGGTTAGGCAAGGTCGTGTGAGAAAAACGTCAGTCCCTCGTTCACATCAGCTTCAAACTGAAACACCCAACAATATCTATTGAGGTTTCTGTTTGTTGTGAAATGAAGATTTTGATATGCTATAAATGGCCAAGTGGCTATCTTCTCCCCGACTATCTCTTGTATCCACATAGAATTTCATATCTCCTCTGGCTCGCCTGTCAAGTGCTGACTTCAGACTTCCCCCCCTCGGTGCAACCTCTTACGTGAACAGCGCTGTGATAAGCAGGATAAAACAACACTGCAAAGATAAACTGAATGAGTCAAATTTAGCCGCGAGGGGTTATCTGTGAGGGAAAACAATGAAAAAAAAAATTGTTTTCAGAATCCAAGGTTGCACTGTCGGCCAAAGCCACTGGATAGTTTGATCAGCTGTTTTCAGCTTAATCTTTCACTACATCCCCAGGCAGACAAATAAGTGTTTTTCATTAGTTAAGAAATAAAAGTTTGGCCAAAGTTATAAGTTACATGAAAACACACGTTGATTTCGTTTGAGAACAGTAAATCAGTGACAAGTTGCACTATCCCTCCAGTAATTCATAAATTCATGTTTCATGGCGATTTTTATTATTTGGAATTCAACACTGCTTAAATTCCACTGAAAACACGGGCAAGGGATTTACAAAATGTTTATAAAATAACAGAATGCCATCCGAGTATTTATGTATTTATTTGTTTCAGTTTCTGAGCTAAGTTGTGTTTGTTTCACATCTAAATAAAAGCAAACCACAGGAAAATCATGCTCACTTCATTTCTGGCTAAACCATATACTGTGTGTCATTTATCTCCAGAGGCAGAGTGGAGGGGTTGCATTGGGCCCTCAGTCCCAGCTCCCAGGTGTGGTTCACCCCCAGCAGCAGTACTACCCATCACAGCCCCTTTACCCCCAGGATATACCCCTGCAGGAGGTGCCCAACGGACACGACATGTGCCCTACTGGTAAGAACTGGACCTGGTATGAGAGAGTGACAGAAGTGGCAAAAGCCATATTGAGCTATGTAACCTGTATTTGTTGGTGTTTGATTAAGACCTGTAGTTGATTTGATAATATTTTGCAATGTAATTATTTTTCTGATTCAAATTTTTCTATTATTCCTATGAAATAGCTCCTTCTGTAAAACGAACCTTCTCCTTTCAGTTTTACTATATAAGGTTCAATGTACAATGGACAAAAATAGTTGCTGTGTCATTGTGGACTAACAACTTAGAGCAAACAAAAGAGTCAGGAATGCTCAATGGACAATCAGTCACACTCTAGCGTTCATGTCTGCAATCTTGACACACACGTTCAAACTCCCTTATTTAGTTGTTTATGAACACACACACACACACACACACACGGAGTCTCAGCTTGGCCTGTTGCTCTGAGTGTGCTGCACAAGGGATGTTGGTGATGCTGACCCCGAGGGCAATGCCTTTACCAGACACCTCCCTCTCGTTTTCTTTTCTCTACTCCACTCCACTTCTGGGGACAACCAAATGCCCTGCGTTTTTCTCCTTCTAAACCTTTTCTTCTATTTTTTTTTCACTCCTTGTTTTTTCAAATAGAAGTTTTATTCTAAACTGGAAAATTCCTTTCAGTGCATTTGCCTGTGCTTGACTCTGGCCTCTTCTTGTCCTCAAAAGTGATTGATGCTGGTGGACTGGGACGCACGCCACGGGAGTAGGGTAGGGGTGCTGAGGGGCACAGGCTTTCTTCCGTCACCTCCCTGAGCTGGATGCAGGGGGCAAGACAGGGGGCCAAAGGGCGGCCATCTTTTTCCCAAGCCTCTGGTTTGGTCTCTAGAGAGGTGGAGGGGTCTGAGTGTGCATATGTATGTGTGTGTGTGTGTGTGTGTGTGAGAGAGAGAGAGGGAGAGGGAGTTAGGATTTGATGGGATTTGCTGATGTTTGTTGCCAGAGACACACTCCTTCGGACCCCTCACTTCATTGCTCCCAATGCTAAACCGTTGACATAAACATTGCAGAGTGGAAAAAAATGACCGAGCATTGACCTTCCTTTTTTTTTTTCTTCCTCTTTTTTTCTCCCCCCCTAAATCCTACACGATGCAGACCACAGGTCTAAGAACATCTGAGCCACCTGGAGATGTTGTTAAAGTCATTCAGCTCCTGTTCGTTGTGTGATAAATACAAGGATTTGTGCTACCAGCATATGGTGTTATGAGTCTTTGCTAACCTCAAAAGCAGCCCAGTAACCTCTGACACATTCTCTACGCTCTGCAGCCGTTGCTTTGACTCATTTCTCTCCAACTGCAACACCGTCGTCCCTTGAATATTTTACACTCGAGTTTTCAGTCCACTCATATTCAATTAGTATATAATTAGAAATGGAAATACAGACTATGTCGGTATCATCCTCCTGCTGTGTAGTTGATTTGTCACCGTGGAGATCTTGACTTCAAAAGTTATAGTCAGGTTTTTGACCTGAGGTTTCACCAGTGTTTAATTATGATCATGTTTTTTTTTGGTTTTGTTTTTTTCTCACCAACGGTAAACTAATGTTTTATTTATTTAATCAACCTCAACCTTCACTATGATGAAGATACACTAAGTTACTGTTACAAGGTAAAATATATCAGGGACTTTTTGAAGCACCACAGGTAAGTCCTACGTTGACAGCATCCCTGACAATCTCACAATCTACTATACACCCACTGTCTTAGATATATACAATGATATATTTATTTAACTTTTAAATTGGTTACATTACAGAGGATTTTACAGCCAAAGTCACTTCTTTTTCTTTGAGAATGGATTGGTTGTTGTTAAAATGAAATGTACTAGGTGAGAAAGAAAGAGCACAGAGCAGATGTGAGGTGGGGATGTTGGATGTAACGGGACCATTGCATGTTTGGCCCAGAGCCCAATGTCACACACACTGCTTCCTGACAACAGCCATGCCATGGTGGTGTTTACACTAACCCAGCTCTACTCTTCACTATCCAACACTCGAACCACAGGGCTGGTTGTAAACTCCCATTGTGGAAATTCACTATGTGTCTGTGTGTATGTGTGTGTGTGCGTGAGAAAGAAATGGAGTGAGTGTGTATTTCTGTGTGATCTCATGGAAATCCAGGCACAGATACAGTATCAAATACATGCATACACACTCCACCAACATCCTGCAGTGATGCACACTCCGCATATTCATTCATTAAATTCACACCCTGCACTCTGGTGTGTATTGTATTACAGCATCCTCCCATTCAGTAAAGCACACACACACACACACACACACACACACACACACACACACACACACACACACACACACACACACACACACATATGCACATCCACTCCCAGGCACTCGTGGGTTCACTGTACATTTAAACATGCACTCCCATTTAGTACACACAGACACAGCTGTGATCTGGCACTCAGGGACCATTGGCCTGTGTTTTATTTGATGTGATTTGACAGCTGGACAGTTGGAAGAGGAGGGGAACGGGGTGGAAAGCAGAGGAGAGTGGGCGGAATACAGTTTGAGGAGAGAGGACGGATAAGGAGAGGGATAAGTCACAGAGCTGGGACTGGCGTTGATGGGAGGAGAGGAGACGAGGGCAGGGGGAGGAGGATCTGAGATTTGGAGAATTGGGCGGAGGGGTGGGGGGACTTCGTCTCTGATGAGGGGCACGTCCTCACGGGCGCAGGCCCATTTTTTATTTCTAAAAGTAAACAGGCAGCCTGCGGGGGTCTGGGGGGTTATGGGAAAGGAGGAAACAGTGATGCTAATCAGGCCGGCGCACACTTCCCCCTCCAACAATAAAACAAAACAAGAGTGGAAACACGGAAAAGCAACAGACAACTGTGGAGGAATGGGCTACGCTGCTGCCATGGCCCTTGGGTTGAACTGCATGGTGTGATGATAGCTCTGAGGACAGAGGTGTTGGCCAGTAAACAGAGGAAAGAGATAATGTGTTACTATCACACTGTTTATTTCTAGTCCTTAAGTATTTTTAGAAACTTTTCAGAAATGTAGAAACATTTTAGTGAGTTTCCACTAAACTGAACTGGTTGCATTATTCAATGCAATCAGTTCACAGTGGAGTCCCTCTGGAATTTCTGGCCCATAACTCAGTGTCGTGCTTTGCTGAACTCAGAAGAATCCATCTCAAAGAATCATTTCTTGTGACTGTAATATCCCTTTGATAAGCCTTTTATGTGAGTATTTTTCCAAATAGATTCTGTTGACCTTAAGACATGTCTCAGTATTTTTCCTTTACTAAAAGCAACTGACTATTTCCCCTCTTGAAGAATGACCACTTTTACTTCCTGTTGGCATTTTCAAATATGTTTCTTTTTAAAGATCCCTTTCCCATCTCTCTACAAGTTTTATTTCTAGGAAGTAGGAGTGTGCTAAGTTCCTCTTGATAGCGCAGTGACTAATTACAAACCTCTTCAGTTGGAGAACACGCAGTTCTTGAAACACATGCAATCACTGACGGCGCATGATGCAACAGATGCCAACTCATCAGGAAAGGTGGTGCTTTAATGAATCCTGAGAGAGACCACCCATTGTTTTTATGTTTATATTGTGAATTTAGCAATATTCACAGACTGTTAACTATAATGAGTGTACACCGGTAACAATAAGAGTGAATACCTCCCACTGTGTTGCAATACTGCCTCATAGTCGACTCAAGTTGTAATCGTGTAGTAGTTAAAGTTCAATTCTTTCCTATATTCACTCCATATTAAGAGTGTATATATATCATTTGCCACAAATCAGCAACTCTATTTTCATAGCACGGATCACTATCTTTTCAGAGAATACCATTCCTTTGACTGCTGCTACTTACTACAATGTACAACCTTCATTTATTGAATGAGAAATAAATTAAATCCACAGACTGATGTATTCGCTCTTCTGCTGTGAGGGCTAGTGGAGCTTTATCTGAGACCGTGGTGGTAACAGAGAGGAGGGAGGGCAAGACGAGGAGAGGGAGGTCTGGGAGGCAAAGAGACTCGGAGGGGGGTGGGGATAATTGAATTATCTGCACAATGGAGTGATGGGGGGCACGTGGTGCCGCTAATGGAGGAAGAGATGTCCTTTTTAGCGAAGCTAATTGTTCAGAAAAGAGCTGAGCCTTTGTTCAGGGAGGCCCTGCTACTTTCCCAGTGCACTTATAAGCACACAATTTAGTAGAGCGTGTGCGTGCACACACACATACACATACAGAGACACACGCACTTTCACACACACAAATACACTCTTTGGAATGTGAGGTGCAAGAGAGACATGTACATGTGCATGAACACACACACAGACACACACACACACACACACACACTCAGGGATAGACCGCTCATGTCCCAGCTAACCCTCTGATCTCAGCAGGAGTGCATCCAGCCTGTGGCACCTTCAGACAGCATCCACCACAGATAGAGCTGAGACTGAGCTACTAGACAGAGGCCACAAGGACCCTACTGTTTTACTGTTTCACTGTCTGCTCTCTCTCTCTCTCTTTCTCTGTGTATGTGTGGAAGTGTGTGCGTGTCCGTCACCCATCTGTGTGTCTGCTTGAGTGCCTGTAAATGAGTGACTGATTGATTACATGCTAAACGCTGTCTATTCACACGACATACCGAGCCTTCAGGGCCGTATCCATTGTCTGAGATGTTTTAGGCTTTGATCATCTCAGATTGAATGTTTGTAAATGTAAAAAATAATGTGTCGAAATCTAAATACTTAAAGCCAACCAAAACTCCTGTGACGCTGCGAGGGCACTGACATCAAAGACAAAATATCTCTTGACAGCTGTATGGATTGCTCTGAATCGAATAACCTTTCAGTTAACTCTGTGAAAAGTAGCAGGTGTGACGGTTACATCTGAGGATTATAGACAAGCAGACAGCACAGATGTGCCAGCGAGAGACAGACAGCGAGCACGAGAGAGCAGCAAGGAGAGAGAGAGTGAGAGAGCTGCTTTAGCTAGGGGTGCTAGACTGAAACGCAAATGAGTGAAGCCAGCTAACTGTCAAAACCATGGCAACAGCATTTGCCAGGTGAAGAAAAAAAGAGACACTGAAACCAAAACTTGTTTGATCTGAGACATGTGTCTTCGAGCGTACTGGTTCATGTATGTCGGCTGGTTGTTTTATGAGAGTGAGACAATTAACAATCCCGCCCTCTCAGAGGAAAATGACACAATTTGTTTCAACAATAGTTCTTTTTTTGGGTTTGTATTGTGCAAAACTTTGACACAGCACTTGACACAGAGATCTCTCTCAAGATAAACTGAATGTTTAGTAGTTAACATTTCTTTTTTCTTCTTCTGTTTCATGGGAACTATTTGAGCTTGCTGTTCATAAAACGTGTTTGTCTTCAGGGTCACTGTACACCAGGCTGTCTGAGGGCAATTGAAATGGTCATTGCTCTGAGAGACGAATAAGTAACATGCTGTACTATGCTGAGACACAGAGATGTACTCAGATGTTCCCTGGCAACAGGAATTTAAAGCAACAATGTGTTTTGCAATAACTTTGTTGCTGCTTGTTTGCATTACATTGCAGATTTTCCAAGTAGCCTACAGTCTATAAAGATGCAGTTTTGTTTTAACATGAGATATGCTTTCTGACAGTGTAGGACGGAGACATTTCTGATGTAAAGTCGAGAAGACAGAAAGAAGAAAAACCAAGTTGAAATGGGTTACAGTGACGCCAGCTCAGATATTAGTCAGCAACACCATTAAACCCCTAATGGCTGCCCTTAGGCACAAAAGGACCCGGGCTGGCCTTTTAAGAACAGATACGAGGGAGTTCATTAACAGAAAACAAAGAGGTCCAGTCAGAGAGAGTGAGAGACTGACTGACTGAGATGAAGTGAGAGGTACTGCCCCCCTCCCTCTGTTCTTCTCCTCCATCACCCCCACTACTTTGCCCCGGGTGAGGCAGCTCCTCTCACCGCAGAACCCACTAGCACTCTTCCCAGACGAGGCTCCTATCAGGCCAATGAAACCTGATCCAGGGCTGCTAATGGAGCCAGTGAAGTACCACCGGTTTAAAAATCCATGTGTGATCAATATCCCTGGCTCCCCAGCCTCCATCCAGATCATCCCATTTAGAAATACATGAGTACAGTACATGCAGAAGTATCATATTGATGTGCATCATAGGTTGCGCCATATGACTCACCCTAACAAGGTTGCTCGAGTCGAGGTCGGACATATGGAAAAAGAGAGGGTTGATGCTTTGAAGGAAACGACCATGGGCTTCATTGTGTCATTAATGAATAAAAGAAGAAATTAATATAGAATTTGTGTTAGCGTAAGTCTATACTTCTCCTAGCTGGAGCTCTATTTTCCGACCTTTTTTCTTTTCTTTTCTTTTCAGTGCAGTAGATTCCAGTGGAACTTGTGTGAGAATTACTATTATAATCTGTCATTACTATTTCTGTTGCCATGGGAGGTGTTCCCTAATGGATGTGGTTTGCTCAGAGTGGAGCCTCACTGTGGCTGAAAAGCCCAATCTTGCTGAGTTCTTTGTTCTTTTCCAGTGGCAGAACAAATTCTTGATTCAATTTTCACCAAGGCATGGTCACTGGGCTTGATTATTGTGAAAAGAAAGCACTATAAAAAATAAATATAAAAGCAACGGTACCAGGGAATTGGAACAGGCAAAAACGTCTTATTGTTGCCGCTTTTGATGACACACAGTTTGATTGATGTTACTATCTGTCCAACTAAACTATCTTTGTACCTAGGATCTTTAACAACAACTTTGCTAATAGCTGATGCTGCTGTGTAAAGAAAAAAAAAAGACATGGAAGTTTTTATTGATCAAGACAAGGTGAACAGGAAATACTCGGAGGTGTTTATGAGGGTGAGTTACAAGTTATGAGGAAGCCTGGTTCTGCAGAATATGGGGCAGACACAGTCCCACAGGCTCTTCTTTTAGCTGACATGGGTGATGGTTCTTCACACAAACTACATCTAAGCCATAGATCTAAAACCACCTCCAAACATAGACCATTCTCTTAATTACTCTAAAATATTTTGATAATCTATAGATACTGTATCTATACTGCTCCTATAGTGGCTCAATTGTGGTAGATAGGCTACTCTAGTCTCTATCCCTCTTTATTTATTTTGCCTTTTTTTTACTATCTAACATTTCAGTATAATTCCTGTAAGACTGGGCATTTTTTTTTAATTTTTACACGTGGTTGTATTTCTTGGCTTGGACGATGCTGTGATGCAGTTCGTGAATGAGGCATTTGCTGTCATCCTTGTATACTATCCCTCAGTGATATGGTTAAGGATTACTACAGTTCTCAGCAGCTCGCACGCCTCCACAGAGCAGCTTCATCCCTGTGAAACGCGAGTAATTTGCGGGAACGTGTAAACTCCTGATGACGTGAACGGGTCTTGGTACAAGTGGGTCCTCAGAGGTACAGAGGAGTAGAGGTAGTAGTGAGTGCGTGCGTGAGTGCGTGTGTGCGTGTGTCTGTGTGTGTTTGGATGGGTGGGGTGGTGGTGGTGGGGGGGCATTGTAATTGAATTGTGAATCAACTGGCAAGTCAGTCCCCTTAAACACGCCCCTTTCAGCTGTCGACGCGCTCCGGCTCTTTGCTATGCAACGCCCATAGCCAGAGATAGAGAGGAAGGAGTGAGTGTGTGAGTGAGTGAGTAAGAAAGAACGAGGAAAAGAGGGAGTGTGTGTACATGTAGCCGGAGAGGGAGAGAGGGAAAGAAGAGAGAGAGGAAGAGAGAGAGAGATAAGTTAGGAGTTATAGAAACGATTTTTGGTGTGAGGGAAAAGCTTAAGAAAAAAAGAAAGAAAGGAAAAAAGAAACATCGGCTTGTAGAATTGACCGGCGCGCAAAGGAAGAGAAGATTTTCCCTTATATTGTGTTTTTGGAGCTGTTAGAATAAAAGAAAAGGAGGGACACGGCGTTATTAAGACACACTGATCTGATGATCATGACGGCAGCTGTCGATATGAAACCGACGTTAACAATCATAAAGGCTGAAAAAATGGACGGTGAGTAATACAACTCTTCTGTCAGAGCTTTGACAGTTAACACGAGACTAACAATACTCCTAGATGTTCTTCATGTATGAGAGCCGGCTGCTGGCTCGCTGGTGTTCATGGGAGCCTCAGGGTTAATTCTCGGTACATGGATGCGATGAGAGGGACATGACGTCCTGGCATTTCAGTGTGAACACGCTGCTGGTTGCTTAATATCGGACAACACGCAACACTTATGAGAGGAAAAATACACGCCTGAGGGTCCACAGTCATGCAATAGACTCTCCTTCAGCTGTGTGTGTGTGTGTGTGTGTGTGTGTGTGTGTGTGTGTCTGGAGTGTGTGCGTTTAGTTTTGTTATTACTGTGAGCCAGACTCTCTCTGCTTAAAGCAATTATCATGAAGCATTAAGGGCAAGGTGCCTGGATATGAAAAAAAGTTGTAAGACTCCAGTTTTTTTATTTATTTATTTATTGTTATTCATCACACTAGACTTGATGATATTATGATGGCAACATGAAATGTCACACAATATAACAACATTGTTTAATCAAATTGTGACATTTCGTTTGTTTTAATATTGTTTCATGTAGCTGACAGCTTCTCAAACACTGCATGTTTTGAACACATCATGCTCCAATTACAGCTAATTAGTTCTTCACATCAGCTCCTCCATGTCTCCTTATGTAAGTTCAGTTTTGTCACATTCTGTTTCTGGCTCAAATTGGCTATTGATATAGGCTTTGTAGGTTTGTTGTACAAATGATACCCCCCACCCTCCCACCCTCTCTTTTATCCTGCTTTGATCTCACTAGGGATCTATCACCATCTCCTCTCTCTCTATATATATCTCATCTAAGCATCCACCTCTGACCCATATACTCTGTGCCATAGTAGGACAGCCAGGGCATTCTGCCCAGCCGGCATGGAAGACGAGCAAGGGTGCCTAATTACCCCCCTCCCCACCAACCCCACTGTCTCTCTCTGCCTCCATCCCTCCCTTCTTCTCCACCTCGTCCTCCTCCTTAGTGGTTGAAACTGACTTTCCAGAGGGAAGGAGAGACAGACTGAGGTGATGAATCTGCAGTGCTGAGGCTTGCCTCTGTGACCCTGCTGCCTGGAAGACTTGGCTTGCTCCAGGGGTTGTCCAGGGCACAGTCGGGGAAGCCTGCAACTGTGAGCTTTGTTTGTGTTGGGTTTTAAAACTTATGTGTGGTTTCACTTCTCGTTTTTACGCAGGCACATGTTTCACATTGTGGTACATAGGGATGATTTGCATTTTTTTTATACATTTACTAATCCCCCTGTGCTTTGGCAGCTCAGGTGGCATGGGGTCTGTCAGTAAATGAGCAGTAAAACAGCATTGATGCATCATGGAAATTTGATACTAATTGCTAGTGTCGACCCACTAAGGGACTGTGACTCACCACATTAACCAGCTTCTCCTCAATGTCAATACCTGCAGAGCATAGATTCTCATATATGCGTCGTCTCACAAACTCATAGGAAAAAAAAGTTGCTGACAGTTGCAGTTAAGTTGCCAAAGCGTAGTGCTATCTTGCAAAACCATTTCGCAATGCTTGCTCCTGCTTACACTCACTTGGGTGCACTCGGGTCAAGTTGAGGCTGCCAAGGAGCAGTTCACAACTTCACACAAACACACAATTTTTCCACCTCTCACACACATACAAACATGCAGGACTTGCATTTATGTGCATTTCTTACTATTACCATGCTTGCATGACAAATGTAGTTGTAGACTCAAGTAAGACATACATGTCCTTCTGCAGTGTATGCATGTAAAGCACTGTGACAGGCCATTTGTTTACAACTGATTGGGCGAGATAAGTGTTTTGTACAAAGACATAATGCATTAGTCAGATTGTGAAAGTAGTTGCCCCCCTGCTTGGCTCTTTGCAAACAGAGAGCTATAGAATTGTGGGAACTACAGACCATTTTCTGCAGACACCTGCATCCACACACCGTGTATACGTGCATACCCCACTAGCAGGCATAAGTGGTTTCAATCCCAGCCCACCTTACTATATTGTTTGTTTTCCTTTGCGACGGAAGTGCAGCCAGTGTCAGCTTAACCAAAGCCCACCCCCCCTCTCTCTCTCTGTCTCTCTAATGCTCACCAGAAGAGGTAATTCCCTTCAAAGCGCTCACACACTGCCAGGGTCAGAGTTGCACCCAAACAAGGGTTCTAACGTTCCACCAAGCTTTTATTCCTCTATTTGTAGCAGTCAGTTCCTGACACAGCACATTTTCTTGAATGTAACCCAGATCATGGTAGGTTATAATTGACAGCATCATGTAGCCATAACAAAGCTGACAGCTCGACAGAGTTGAGCTTTCCTCAACAGTGAAGGTGTTTCTATTGTTAAATGAAGAGGGTCAAGGGCCTCCTCTTTCTTTTTCTTTTCTCCCCCGCTTGCATGGCTGACTTGCTTATTGAGTGGTAGAGCATATTCATAGAACATCGTTCTTTGGTCAAGTATGGATTTAATTCTCAAGAGAGCTGTCAATCATTTACAGTACAAGTCTGTTAGCGATGAAGTGAGACATCTCTCTTTTGCTTTCCTTCTGTGTTCGTCAGGTCAGGGTTCAGTGAGTGACAGGAATGTTTGTGAGCATGCCTGCTGGGTGGCATGCATGGAGGCATCGAAGGAGCTCAAGGGGGAGGCTCACTTTTTTTTTTTATCTGATCAAAGTGATGCTGTTTGTTATAACTGGCATGCCTGGTGCCTCTGCCGAGAGCCCTTATAAGGCATCTCCTTCCACGCCCGCCGCGAACAGTATGCACACAGGCACACACAGGCCATAGCATACAAATGACTCTTACAAAGGCTTCTTTTCCAAGGTGCCTCCTGTGTGTTGGTACAGTGTGGAGAGGGTTAGGTTGTGCCAGAACAGGGGGAGTTACATAAGCTTCAGTTTTCTTTTTTTTCTCTCTCTCTCTCTCTCTTGCTCCGCTTTGTTTGTGTCAGCACTCCTTCAGTAGTGCAGTGTAATATATGCCAATGTTTGAGTGTGCGTGGCTGGCTGGCAGCTGTGCAAACACTGTTTGGGTGATCCGGGCTTCTCTTGATGTGGTCTGTCAATGAATTGGGCCAAACGGAGCAAACAGGTCAGTTTTTCATCTGATGCTCGCTGTGTCAAACTGAGGGCGATATGTTTTTTTGCCAAATCAGAACTTGATGAGTCAGTCTAGTGTTCAGTGTATCACACATATGTCATTAGGTAGTGTTTGACCAGGCCATGTTTGCACCCAGGTGCAACAGATACCAGCTTGTTCAATGGACCTCCCTGTTGTCAGTCATACTTGTCAACAGACTGGGTGATACTAGTGATGTGTGTGAGTTTCCATGATGACCTTGTCTCTCTCTATTGCCACTGCTCTGTGATGCCGCTATATTGCATCAAATGGGTAACCCCCCCCTCCCCTCCCCATCCAGCCCATGTTTCATTCATTGTTCTTTCAGCCTGTCATCTGCTGTGTTGCCCATATAAACATAAAACAATTAAACTGCGTGGGTTCTATTTTGACGCCTCCCTGCTGAATACACGCCTTAATCTTTGCTTATAAAGCTTAGTCATACAGTGAGGCATGTTAGCACTAGATACAGCAGTCTGCTAAATAGCAAGCATATGGTAAGAAATAAAAACAGAGGGTGGGGGTGTTTGTGGGATGGAGAGAGATGGTTCCTCCAAGGTGTGGTTGATAAGTTGGTGGTAAATATTTCCTCGCTATGCTAAGGAAAAATCAAAAAAAGATAGTAATTAGAAATCAAAAACGATGAGAGTGCCTCTCCCAGCAATCAGTCTTCAACAGCTTCTCGTTTTACTCACATTCCACACAAAGCTAACAACCAAAACAAAGGAAAATATGTTCCTTGGCTGGGGATATAAAGCATTAACAAGCTTGTTTTGTAACAGACAACTCTTTTCAATCATTCACCCACCCACTCACACAGTTCCTCCTCCAGCAATCCCCCCACCCACCCCCTCCTCCTTTCCCTTTCCTCTGTTTCAGTGTCTTTCTGCTGGCCACAAGAGTTTCTCTCACGACACCTTGATGTGGGATAGAGTGAATTCCTGGGAAGTGCACTCGGTCCCATCCCCACTCATTTCTTGCTTGTAATCCCTGAGTCATGGCACTAGACGCCTGCTGCATGCACCGCACGCCACTGACTGTCCGACTGCGTGTCTGCTTGGCTTGCTTACTGGTTTTGTCCACCACAGGCCTCTCCCTTACCCACATTACCAGCCTGAATATGAACCCCAAGTGGCCTGACTCTGCCCCAAAATGGCTCCACAAACACCCACGCTGTTGCTCTGTTTCTGTTTCTATTTTATGGTTCTACTTTTGGGCCCTGTGTTTCCGATATTGGAATGGAAACTGGGCTATAGTTTAGCCTGCTTTTAAGAAGCGGTCCACAGTCCTGAAAGGCAGCAGGTTTGTTTCACCACAGATGTTCAGTTGTCCACAACCAGGCCATGTCACTCATTTCTGTTCAGTTTATGTTCCACATTTTCTTCCCTTGTTTTCTCTTTTGTCTGCGTTTTGCTGCACACCACCTGTTTTTGGAGTCAGTGTGCAGTGTGTGTGCTGCTTTTATAATCAGGTGAACAAGTGGGGCAACAGTTATACAGACTTTATGTCAGTCAGACCTACTGTACTGATTGCGTGGCGTGCCGAAGCAAAGACCTGGTACAGAATTGGGTGTGTGTGTGTGGGTGGTGTTCTCTCTCGGCGTAGGTGTGACTGTGGCAGTCAGACAGGAGGCATATGTTCTCTGGCAGCCATTGAGGGGGTTGAGGAAATCTGCTGTTGGGGTTGTGGCTTTGAAAGTAAAAGCAGCTGGATTCCTTAGCTTTGTCTGCCTAGCCTAACCTCCCTTGTGCCATTGTTTTCTACATGTTAGAAAAAGTTGCATTTTATTGACTACATCAGTCATAAGGCCAAACTATCCAAAACATGAGAACTTGACTTTGATAGAAGAGCCATTGTGTTCCTGGAACATTATCTCACAGAGATTGTCTGCCCTCTGCCTGAAACATTGCGTATGTCGCATAGTTACAAGGTGACTGAGTCATTGAGGAGGAATTTTACAAGATATGGTCACTGCTTTTATCATGACCAGTCACACTGTCGAATGAAGCAGCACGATACCCTCTGAAGTCCAGTCATTCTTTGATGAAATGAGTCACAGCCTGTCTGTGCTTGCGTAGCCAGCGTGTGTGTGTGTGTGTGTGTGTGTGTGTCTCGAAGTGAGAGTAAGAGAGAAAGAGAGCGAGGTACGGTAGATAGATAGTGAAGACAAGGAGAACAGGAGTTTACACAACTGTGATGATATGCAGAGGTTTTAGAAATTACCTCCATCTTTTATTGCAAAACACCATGTTGTAATTTTCCAGTTATCAAACTGTGGTTTTCACACTCGACCTAAGGTGTTTTCGTGCCGTCATGAAAAATAACGTAGGCTATCTTAAATAAGATGAAGCGATTAGTGATTATCTTAAGACACTAAGCTTAAAATAGATGGGTAATTCGTCATCAAGGGCTGAAAACATTTTGCCACTTAAGACCACAAGTCATTTTTGGTCACATTAGAGGAAAACAAGAAAGCTGTGAGAAGCACATTAGCGATTGTAAAACAGAGGTGGAATGCTAGGCATGCAACATGAAAACACTGTGGTCGGGGGGGATTTATTTATCAAGTATCCATCTGCCGACCATAGCTTGCCTTCAAACAAGCAACACACTCTTATGTATGTATGCTATATAATTAGACCCAGTCAATAGGACGTCCATGCATATGAAAAGCTGGTTGATGGATGTGTGGCTGTGCACTGTCCCACGTAATTCACACTTCATATCAGGAGCACTGGTTGTGGAATGCATCAGTTTGGACTGAAAAAGGGGCAGTCACCATGTTTTGTGGAAAAAATGCAACACGGAGAGTAAACTGTTTGTCAGATGTGTCGTGTGTTTGGTTTAACGGCTAAACAGTTCCCCCAGAGCATCCCCCGTCTGTTTACAACAGAGGACGGAGCCTGGGAGGGCAGCTAGCTTGGACGCAGCTAGGCTAACACCACCTGCACTCATGCACACACACACACAATTACAGTGCTTGCCTGTCAGTTCACTTCTCCTCGCCACTATGCCGAGCATTGATGGATAAAAAAAGACAGTCAGATCCTTTTGGACTAAGAAGTGCTTTCATTATAAATATTTAACATATATGGAGGTCATGGAAAAACCCTCAAGTTGAGTGAGATTTGTCAGATATCTACTGTTTGTGTAGCACTCTAGTGCATACTAGGGTTTAGCATTTTCTCCAATATTATTCATCTGCCTTCTCAAAGTAACAGAGAACTTGAAGGTTGTGCAATGGACCGTTGTGAGAAGTACATTAGTGTTGCTCAACCTTTAATACTAAATACAGGCATACCTAGAACCCGGGCTGTTTCACACTGTTAAAGATAACAGAGCAACAAAACTTAGGCAGTTAAATAAGCAACAAGGAGCCAAACTCCGCCTTGCCCCTTTCTTTTCCCTCGTTCTTCTGGAAAAGAAAAGAATTTCCATCAAGCTTCTAGCAGAAATATGTTTAGCGTCTGTTGGCGACGGTGCGGATCATTTCAAACTCAGAGGTAATGTCCTATCAAGGGCTGAGACTTTGGCATAAACAGTAGACTTAATGCACTTTCACATCATAAGCTAATATGATTTCAGGAATAGAGGGAGTGGAAGCAAGAAAAAAAAAAAGACAAGCAAGGCAGCTATGGGGTATTAGTCTGCTCCAGTAGCCGGCGTGTCTGTGGCGGTGATCATCCCAGACAACTCCAGTTTCATGGCCAAAGACAGATGTCAGCAGTTGTGGCCTTGTCCTGTACAGCTGCTTTACACCACCACAGGTTTGCGCTTCAAGAGTGCAGCCAGAAACCAGTGGTGAAGGCCTAAGAATAAAAGTAGTATTTCAGCACTGCTGTCAGTGATGGTGGGATGCTCCTGGTTAGCGAGCTGGATCTCTTTAGGTTAACACTGTCCGTATTGGAGCAGGCTTGGGTTTAGCTCTGGTCTGGCCCGTTCACATTGGCTTGAGCCAAGCCTACATATCTATTCCTGGTCCTTGGCATTGAGATGGAAATCTAAACAGCGGAGCAGCTGGCTGAACAAGCAGCCCTCTCAAATCCAGACTGCCACCCCATCCTCCTCCTCTCACTCCGCTGCAGCCCTCAGCCACCACTTTATCACCCCGTGGCGTTCAATGGGCCCCCTTCATGTTGGTTGGGTTTATGACCCCGCGTTCTCAGACCAAGGGTCCAGATACAGATCTCCATCAAAGGCTCTCTCAGATACCACTGTCACCCCTGGTCTGCTCCGGGTTGACTGGTCTCACTTAAAGAGCTGATTATATGCCCTCAGCGAGTCGCCAAGACCTCCCCTCATTTTTTCCTGCGCCTGGTCGTGAGCTTGCTCACATGTACCTGTGTGTATGTTAAGGATACTCTGGAAGAGTATGAGACCTCAGTGGCAGATCTGAAATGTTTGACCCTCACCTGAACCCACAACTCACCCCACTTCCCACAGGAAGTGGCAACTTAGCCACAGGAAATGGACTCATTCACATCTTTAAAAAAAGCTCACCATACACTATACTACGGGGGGTAGAGCGAAACGTAAGCTACCACATACTCCAATAATGATATAAATAAATGACAATTTGACCCTAATGTGTTTCACTCAGCTTCGGATAGGCTTTCAGATGTCATCCTCTTTCTTTCTTTTTTTTTCACCAACAGACACCCACTCATTAGATAAGCTCTATAGGGTTATTTATAGCTCAATCACATGATAGAAAGCATATTGTCCCTTATTTGTTGGGTCTGGTTGCCTGCTCTGCTTGTATCATTGCATCATTCTGAGTGGAGGCAGCAGTCCAGGCTTTATGAATGAACTGAGTCTCCGCCAGAGGCTGGGAGATGGCACCGATCCCACTGTGATGTCACTCCAGAGACAAGGAGAAGAGAGGGAGCTTTGTGAGACCTCCCATTCATCTGTATCTCTCTCTCCTATTCTCTCTGTGCCCACCCTTCTTTTCTTGTCCTGTGATGGGCTCATATTACAGGTTGGTGACCCCCCACCCCCCACCCCAGCCCTACCCCAACCCAGCCTGCTCATTCACCATTCACCCCTCACCCACCCAAGACACTCCCTTGTTATCTTCCCCCGTCCCTGTCCTGCCCTGCCCAGCCCTGCGTGTTCCAGCCCCATAGACTTTGGCCCCAGCCGCAAAAATTCCCAATTTCACGCCCACGCTCTGGCGCACAGGCGAAGACGGCTGCTAATTTAGCTCATGTGTGTATGTGTGTTTATATGTGTGTGTCAGCTTAACAGCCTAGGGTGCCAAACAGAAACCTCCACCTAAGGTTGGGTTGGGGCTTGGTGACCAGCTACGGCTCGACAGTGAAAGTGTACAGTCTGTCATTGAGAATCCCTGGGAGCCATATCGCCCTTGCACTCAGCTGACTATCCATTAATCATACTGTATCATGGCAAGATGGGAGTGGCTAATCAATACCTTTTACTGTACATTTACATCCAGACACAACATCAGCCTCACTTGATCAGTGTTTCTTAGAATAGATGGACTTATTTTTCTCACTACATCATTACAACAAATTGGTACCATTTCAGCCTTTTCACTGGTTTTACTCTGAGTCTTGTTAGTGAAATAGTGAATGTCGTAACGCTGCCTGTGATTTACACCCTCTCCCGCATTCCGTGAGCTAAGTGGATGGGACTAATGTGGAAAGTGATGACTTGTGGATGCTCTAACTCTCAGTGCGTACTGACCATTCTGTATCTAATGGGACTCACAGGCATTGAAATCCTATCAGGACTTCACCATTTACTAGAGATCGTCTAGATCCAAGCTCGCCTCTCTCACTAATGGATGCACACTGTACATTAGTGCTGCCGCAGATAACTTTCATATGGATCATTCACCATGGAGACTGCTCTATTATCATTGCACTTCTAAGACTTATGTTTGCCTTTCAGAGTCACTCTGACCTCTTCGTCATCTTTTTAAGATTGAATATCAAATCATAAAAGTAAAACAAAGCAATACATAACATACGTAACATACATACATAAAGGCTGTGACATGTATTGTGCTTTGAAGAGAATAAACAAAAACCCCACTTTAAAATCATCTTAATCAGGGGAACAAGAAATTCAAAACAAAAGCAAAAAAACAAACAACACAAATTGCAGTTCACATTCTAATTTGCTCTATAATCATGGCTCACATATTTCTCTCTTTTAGAGTGCCTAATGGTAGTTCTCATGCAATATGGTGTTGAGTGTCTTTGATGGAGGATTTAGTGCTAAAGTGGAATCAAGTCTGTGTGGGCAAGTACAGACTGGGGCTTGGTTGATAAAAGCGATGGGGAGGGAGGGAAGGAGGGAGGGGCGTAAATGGTTGGAAAATGCAGACAAACTCCACTCGATCCAGCTTAAATAAACTGCCACATTTTGCCTTTGCCTTCACATCAAAGCGAAGACTGTCTGAGGCTCTAGTCGCATTGCAGTTTGCAGCCGTTTGCAACATGTACGTTTTTTGCTCTACCACCAAAACTACTCAAAAGCAAAATGAGCTCAGTAGAGGCTCAGAAAACCTTGGTGTTACACCTTTTGCATAAAGACAACTCAGGCCGGTCTTATTTTAAATGTGAAACAATAATTTATTTTGATGTGTGAGCTGTGTCTGACAACAGAGTAGTTCAGTTCTTATGTGAGACTGTAAAACAGTGTTTATCTTCAGCTCTTCGTCTTTGCTTACACTCCTTACTCCAACGAATAACTTTCTGCTTGTTCACCAGTCTAACAGACAGCAATATATTATTACAGGCCTAATTGAATCACATGAAGTAGCAAAGAGCTCTTGTCCGTCTCTGGTCAGTTGCAAGGATTCTTTCTTTAGAGAGAAAATGAAGGGGGGAAAAAAGAGCAAAAGGCAGAAAAAAGAAAGTGGGAGACCTAATTTTACAAACAGCCAGACAGACATTGGTTACATGGGCAAAGGAGGGACAGCTGCTGTGCATTCCAGACGAGGTCGAGACGTCAGCGAGTGGTGAAAACAAGAATGAACTGTATGTTGCCCCAGTGTACTGCTGGCAGATAAAAACCACCAGCCAGTGGAGATGCCAGAACATCTGGGTTCAGCGAATGGCGTTGCAGTCAGAGGAGTGACACAACTTTTCCTCATGGTACTAGTTTGGCTTCGATCCGAGCGGTTTGCGATGTGGTTTTTAACAATTTTAATCAATGTGCAGTCGAAATAAATAAGAAAGAAGAGTTAACGAGAAAAACGCACAAGTTGAAGGCGCGATTAGTTTTTATCTGTCTTTTTCCAGTGATAGTGTCCTGAGGGTCTTTCCCCCTTCTCGCCTCATCATCTTCAGTTTTGCCCCCTTATCCCACACTTCTGCAGCCTGGTAAATCTAATTAGATGAGTGTGAGTCATCAGGCACTGTTTAAAGCCATCAAAGGGAGCTCTGTTCCCCACTGGGTGCCCACTGGCTGTGAGCAGAGAACAGAAAGCCCAGTGTGTGATTGAGACCCTTGAGACAGCCCACCCCCCATCATCTCCAAGCCACCCGCCAGCAGCCACAGTGACATCATCACCTCGTCCCTTGACCCTTGACCTCCCAGAATGTCTGACCCCATGCTCAGCCTAGTGACAGTAGGCCTACTGTGTGGGGGCAACACGGTAGGAGGGCTAGCAGGGGTCATGGTGTTACTGATGGGCACCAGGCGCTGCAGTCCCACCCAGGATGTGCTGGGAGGAGAGAAATCGATGCTTGTAGTATTTGTAAAGCAACTTGCCCCAAATTTCCCAGAAAGTGTAAACAGTTGGAAAGACACTTGCATGTCAACTGCTCCAACTTGCACACACTAAATTCTGTTTATAAACCGCACTGATTTCCACGATCTGCTGCTCAGCCTCCTGACTCATGCACATGTGTATCGCCCACAGAAACAGAGCACACACGCTGTGTTTCCTCAATTTTTTAAAGCGATCAGACCTGATGGTGTGACAGCTTGTTTAAATAAATTGGAACTGATATGGCGACAGTGTCTGTCTAGACGGGAGGTAATTGTCGTACAATGTTGTTGATCACGGAGAGAGGCAATTGTGTAGACTTTGTTTGTGTGTGTGGGTGTGTGTGTTGGTGCGTGTGTGTCTGTGTAAACAGCTAATTCAACCACATTCACGAGTCTCCCTTTCCCACCCATCTCTCTCTCTCTCTCTCTCTGTTTCTGGCTCGAGACAAATTTCCATTCAGTAATCTTCACTGGCATGAAGTACAATACAGGATACATTATATTAGATTGGGTTGTCAATAATAATTTAAAGCTGTATACAACATTATCATGTTAATAATTCCATAGCCAAATGAATTAGACATAGATATTACTCAAAATAATATCTTAATCAATGTCGTTTGTAATTTATGATTGGCAGATCCGGAGTGCGGTGATGTCCCCCTGCTAACTCCAGGAAGTAAAGAGATGATGTCCCAGGCTCTGAAGGCCACCTTCAGTGGCTTCACAAAGGAACAGCAGCGGCTGGGTATTCCCAAAGGTAAGACTGTGAGCTGCCTGTACTCTCATTAGTCCATATTAACATTTGCAGTAGGAAATAAAATCTTATCAGTAAAGCATGAGCCCCTCCTAAACCACCTCAAAGCGTCACATGTCAAGGACACCCATTCATTAGGTCCTTTCACGTAGCCGCCTGCCACAGATCATACAGTGAGGGCGTCTCTTAGAAAGGCAGGATAAACCCAGTTATTCCAGAACTGGCATTACATGAAAACATGTTTCAGTCTAGGCAGACCGACTGACATTTCAACATTCAGAGAAACTAGACTCAGGGAGAGACAGTAAAATAATGAGTTAGCTTCCTAAATTCAGGGTGAGCATAGAACCTCTTCATGCTGTTGGGAAACAGCAGGGCTTTCAGTAGCTTATCTGTGTAATGATGCTATATCCGCAAACTATGCTTTTGGCTTGTCATTACCACTGCTATTTACATCCACTGCTGCCTCCCTGCTTACTGCTGATTGATTTGCTATTGGTAGATATATTTATCAGAGAAGCAGTGTGAAAGTTTGCAGCTCAACCAGAGGTCTTGAGTTTTCACGTGCTAAAAACTGAATTTAATATGGTTTGTCAAGTGTTGCAGCACATCATGCACAAACAGGAAAAGCCTACATTTCGTCATAGGTTTCATATGTGTGTGACAAATGTGTAAATATATATGTGCACCTTAGTCAGCACAACATTAATGTTCCAATGATACTGGATGTTACTAAAATGGCATAACAGCAGAAATAACCGTGACACAACTGTACATTTTGATCCCTCAGATCCCAGACAGTGGACAGAAAACCACGTGGCTGAGTGGCTAACGTGGACAGTGAACGAGTTCAGTCTGAAGGACGTTAAATTTGAAAAATTCTGCATCAACGGAGCCAGCCTGTGTGCGATGGGGAAAGAGCGATTCCTGGACTTAGCACCCGACTTTGTGGGTGACATCCTTTGGGAACATTTAGAAATGCTTCAAAAAGGTGAGGTCATATGCATCTTCAGACTGATTTTTCTGATTGTTTTTGGCTTTTATTTTGTGGCTTTATAAGGCTGTTTCAAGATAGCTGAGCACGTTGTTATCTCACCCACTCTAAGTGGAAAAAAAAAGTCACTTGCACATAAGAGGGTGATACGCTGTAGGCATTTGCTAAACATGAGTCAAATGGAAGACACAGTTTTGCTCAGGTCATTAATTTTTGATAATGCTGGATGCAGTTACACGATACATGAAATCAATGAGGAGGTCACTGACGCTCTCTATCTATTTTTCATGAAGAGGATACAAAGCATTATCCCATCAATGGACTGACCTCCAACTTCCAGGAATCCCGTTATACCTCAGACTACTTTGTCAGTAAGTACTCATTACACTCATTATATTGTTAATCAGTTCGTGTAATAGCATGAGATGTACGCCTAGAATAAGAATGTGAATGGAAAAAGAAGATAGGCCCATTGTTCAGAATAAAGGAGGATCAGTATTTAGTGTAGTGTAGTGTTTTGCTGTCTCTGCTGAGGTTTGGTCTGATCCATAATTTTGCCTAAAAATGTACAACATTCTTCTCAAACACTCAAGGCTGTGATTTGCTATAGACGGTTCACACACTGAGCTTTTGGACAGCAGCAGCACAGCACAGGAGGGATAATGACTCCACTCTCCTAAGATTGATCTTTTCCTCCTCTGTTTTGCTCCTTTGCTTTCTATCTACACTTGTTTTCCTTCACGTCTCCAGGCTATGGTGTTGAGCATGCTCAGTGTGTCCCTCCTTCTGAATACTCAGAGCCCGGCTTCATCACAGAGTCCTACCAGACGCTTCATCCCATCAGCTCAGAAGAATTGCTGACGCTGAAGTATGAGAGTGAATATCCCTCTGTCATCCTACGGGACACGCCCCTCAACCCGCTGCAGGGGGACTACTTCTCTGTCAAGCAGGAGGTGGTGTCCCCTGACAACATGTGTGTGGGACGCCTCAGCAGAGGTGAGGGCTCATAAAGAAAAGAATATAGGGGCTAGCCTGCAGAAGCATTGCATCGAAGAATGTGCTGCATTGCATGACTGTTGCTCTCAACACTTTGCATGGATTGATTGCTTGATAAACGTGTCCACATGTGCGTGCATGTGTTTATGTGAGTACATGTAAATGTTAAGTGTTTCTGTGGGGTGCATGCGTGCATGTTATTGTGCTGAAGCCACCAGAATCTTGTCGTGCCACATCAATGTGTGTGTATTAGAGGAGAAGAAAAGCAGGCCCTCTGGTTGGTTTGTGGTTCAAGCAAACGCGCCTCATACACTTTAGACTGGGTTGGGGAAAAAAAAAAGAAAACTATTGTTTTTGTCAGAGTGATACACAAACCAAAGCCACAACGTGTTCTCTTCTTGCCGCCCGTCCTTTATGTAAAGCAGTTCAAGTGGTGTAACCTTCAAGATTTTTTTTTCTTTTCTTGTTTCTGTTGGCCTCTTTTCCTTGACTCAACTTCAAGGTTCTGGGTAAGGAGATAGAGGTGTCATCCTCAGTTAGCGAGCGTGGGGTTTTCTCATGAAACTGTTTGCTTTTGTGAATGCATGGGCTTGTTTTCTCTCCCAGTGATAGTTTACAGAGGAATTAGCGGCATGGTTTACATTTATAGTCACAAAGCTAGGATTTTCTTCTCACAAATCCCCAGCTGTATAAATGAATAGCATGTGCCAAGTGCACTATACAAGGCCCCTTATGGCGCTTTAAGCATTTGCCTGCAACGTATGAGGTCGAGTCCTCATGCATCACACATACCAAGCTCTTGAGTGTTACATTGTGCTCCCCCAACGTGGGAAAGTATTTTTTTTTTTTTTTTTTTTGCTGCACAACTGATATCCACATGTGGCTTCAATTTCAGCAGTTGGAAGATTTCAGCATCAATCGAGGCGCTGCATTATCTGTCATTTGTTAATGACTCACCATTGAAAGGCTCCTCTTATCTTTCCCAAGGCCAAAAATAGCATGGCAATTTGTGTGATTGTCTCCCATTTAAAATCAAACTTGAATGGTGGTTGTGCAAGTGAAATGAGGTGTGAAATGGGGAGAGATGTGGCACTGTACAGAAAACTATAGCTTAGTGAGCAGGAATGTAATTTACTGCTACAGGTGTTGTATGTGTCACTTTCACACACATTGCTCCTTTATCAAAGGCGAGAAAACTGTTTATACTCGCATGGATATGCAGGCATCTTTTGAAGAAAAATTGCTGCTTTTTAAGAATATGTTACAACAAAATATTTTACAGTTTTATAATTGATTTATTCAAAAACTTGAACCCTTTTTTTCTGTGTGCTCTCAGGTAAGCTTGGTGGCCAGGACTCCTTTGAGAGCATTGAGAGCTTTGAGAGCTGTGACCGATTGACCCAGTCATGGAGCAGCCAGTCTTCATTCAGCAGCCTGCAGCGGGTACCTTCATATGACAGCTTCGACTCAGAAGACTACCCCACCGCCCTGCACGGCCACAAGCCCAAGGGCACCTTCAAAGACTATGTGAGGGAGCGTTCAGACCTCAGCAAGGATAAACCCGTCATCCCAGCAGCAGCACTGGCAGGATACACAGGTAAGACATGTAGAGGTCGAGAGTTTTTACATCAGAGCCTCAAAAAGTGCTGCAGCATTTTATGGCACCTTTTACAGCAGACATTTATTTTTAAACTATCACAGGCAGTAACTCAAAACTCTGTTCCATATATGTGTGCATTTACGTAAATCAGCCAGCATGCACAGTGGTACTCTGAGATTGGTACTGGAAACGGTAGTGTGCAGCAGTAGCTGCTAACGTTTACTTTTACATGATTATAACATGCCATCTGAATTCACTTGAAAAGATTCCATTCATTGACATTCACTCTTGTGCACAATGAAAAAAACAGAAGAATGTCATACGCTTGAACTTTGCCTAGGCTAGATCATTCATCTGAGAGCACAAAGGTACAAAAGCTCAATTAAAAGGTCAGGTCGTAGAATGTATTGCATAAATCTCAGCAGTGAATATTTCAAAATCAGAGACACTTAGCCCCAAACTATTATGCAGGACTTTTGTTCTCTACCAATTTTATGAGAGGCAACATTCTATGCAGCTGTAACACACTTGTTGATGCTCTGCAAAAGCTCCTGTTGTGGGGGTGCCTTAATGCACTGCTTTTAGAAAAAAAAAAAAAAAAACACCTTTTACCAAGGCAGCCAGAGTCATGCACATTACAGGAAACAAAACATATTCTGCTCACACCTTCTTCTCCTTCTTCTTCTTCTTCTCTCTCTCTCTCTCACTCTCTCTTTTGTTCTGTCGTCACTTATCATCTACCTCCTTGTTATCTGCAGCCCGCATCGCAACCTTTTCTGGGTCGTCCTAGCAACGCTGGTGAAACATAGAAATCATGCCTGCCCTTGCACATAACGCTAAAAGAGAAAAAAAAATTATCTCTTCATCTCATGGCGCATCTTCTTACTCGTACACGCTCAAGGAACCGGTTTATGTAAAGCATGTTCTCCAGCTTCTGTAAGATGTGGAGATATTTGCAAACACCTCTAAAGCAAATGCACTATATTAACATCTGTCATGGTTTTTGGTTTGAAAATGTGCATGAAAAAAACAACCAAAAAACAAACACAAAAAGAAAAAAAAAACCTCCTCCTGTCACTCTTTTTTACCAGTTTAGCAGGATGTGCATGTTCACACTGGGCTGCTCCTATAATTATCTGAACTGTTATAAATAACATCAAGGCTTTAATGTGACATGTTAAATATTGCATTAACACACAACGAGCAAGCCTTTCAAATCATGTGTTGCATCAGAAATTAAATATAAATTCTCTGTGGAGGGTTTTAGTTCAGGTTGAGTCAAATTATGACACAAATTACTGTTAAAAAATTGAATTGTAAGGAGAGTTGAACGGTTCCACTGAAGACACTGAATCGACTCTTAACGCTGAAGCGTCTGGGGACTTTCTCAGCCGTGTTTAAATTATAGTCACAAGGCTACGAGGTTGCCAGTGTTGCAAAAAGGGGAACTCCGAGCAAATCTCAAACGTCACCAACAATGCATATATCACATCGCAATAGACTGTTCCAAAGTTGGTATGCACAAGTTAATTGGTCATCTCCATGGTTATCATTTCAAACGCCGCTTATAGAACAATGAGTCATTCATGATGTGGGAAAGATGTGGTAATGCACATATAATCGAATAATGAGTAAGACACGCTGGGAATGCACTTCACATAACCAAGAGAATAAAAACCTATAAGAATAAATGCATAGGCTGATATAGTTCGATGCAATAAGACTCATGGCCGGACATATTATTCAGTGTTTAGTGCAGAGGTTCTGACACCAAACTTTTTAAACAAGCTTTGACCAAAAGCTGCTCTTGGATTTTTATTTGATCAGCTAGAAATCTGTGATCTGTCAAAATGAGGAGAAATCTTCCTCCACCACCTTCGCAAATGTACATCTCTCAACACTTTGACTCCATTTGCCGCTAACGTTGTGACATCTGACATGCATCAGTTGTTGAGAGCGAGGGGCACAGACCATGACACCAAAGAGCAAAGAGCGTCTTCGGCCTAATGCACATCAATGTATTCTCATTGAGGATGTGAAAATCAGAGCTTTTACACATTGCGGAGAGGGAAAGATGAAAATAAATCATGCTGAAACCCCCTAATATCCCTGGAAAAGTAAAAAACATCATGCAGCCTGCTCTGGTCATAGCTGCCATTTGGAGCAGCGTAAGTACGAAGAGTGTAGTACCTTGACAGATGGAAGCATTTTTTTGAGAGTACATATATGTGTGCGTGACCGTTTGCATATGTGTGGGTGGATGAAGAAATGGTGAGGTGAGCAAGCGGGAGAGAGAAACCTCGAACCCCCCCCCCCGCCGCCGCCCTGAAAAAAAAAAGGAAAATCAATCTCAAAATAAAGTAACAGGCCTTTGTAAAAATCTCAAATTGATGTTTATGACAGCTTGCTCTGCTCGACTTCCTGTCTCAGTCACGGGGTGACAGGTGACACTTGTAGCGAGGACAGGGAGCCTGATAAGGCTACAGAGAGATAAGTGAAGCTGCACTTGTCATCTCGGTGGTTTCCTGTGACAATTCACCATTTACACCTCTGTCTACGCTAATGTCACGCTGCCTCAGAACATGGTAAACTGTCTGTATCATGATACTTTGGTGTCTCTCTCCTCTTTCTCTCTGTCTCACAAGTCAAAACGCATACAAAGAGGAGCTTTCCACGATATCTAGTGTAGAAGTGAAAAAGGGTAATATCGATAAATGATTAATATTCTATTTTTTTTTTTTTTATGTAGCAAGTTAATACAGCGAAAGTTAGGTTTGGTTATACGCACATCGGCCGTGGGTGCTGGGTTTAACCTTTAGTAGTGCAGAAAGACGAAGAGCCCGCACACCAAAACTCTGTTTCAGGCTTTTTATTAAACCTGAAGAAGATCACGCTGGTGGTCGAAACGTTGTTTTGTTTAAATTAATAAAAAGTCTGAAACTGAGTTTTGGTGTGCGGGCTCTACGTCTTTCTGCAAGTTAATACACCATGGGTCCTTATTTTCTATTATGCGTATCATGATTTTGAGACTTGTGAGTACAAATAATGCATAAATGAGTCCTGTCTTCTGCTTATAGCTGCATATGTTCAAAACTTAGCGTGCCGTGGGTCGAATACTTAACACTGCCCCCACCCTAACCACCCTTTTTGCCACACTGTATGCTATTTCAATGAGGCCCATTGTGCATGGAGACTTGAAACATATTTTTGGAAACTTTTTTTTTGTCAAAGGGTCGCCAACATTCTGGCGTGAGAGCACAGGGGGCTGGTAAACGGGCACTGTATTACCCTTATGAGGGCTCGCTGTTACAGTAGCAGACTTTTGGAATGCGAGTCAGCGCTCCAGTCTGAAAGAGACTCACTGTTGCGGAGCCACTTATTTTCCAGAGTTGGGGTGGCTGTTGTCATGCACCTTCTCCAATCCTATCAGGACTAAAGAGGGCTCTGAGGCGCCATTTCGAGCGTTCAGCCCACACGTCTGTTTCCCTGAAAGCTTTTGTTTGTGTTGTATGAGGGTATATTTGGTTTTCTGAGGCGCCCGAGAGAGCTAACTTTTGCCTAGCCTCAGTTTTGCTGAGGCGGTGTGCTGCATCGGCAGGTGTGATTTCAACATGCGAGTCTCAAAAGTGGGTGGGTTAGTGTATATGAAAAACCACAAGATCAAAGTGTACTTCAGAATCTAGTTCAGATACAAACCCAACCTTTTTTTTTTTGGTTTATCTGTGTTCTGCTTTCCCTCCTTTTTTCCATGAGATATAACACTGAAGTTTGGTTTTAGCTGGTTATTATATTACTCTTCATTCATGAAAAATGCATTCCACTGTAACATTATGACTTAAGCGCTGCACTCTTTCTCTCTGTCTCTCTCTCTCTCTCTCTCTCTCTCTCTCTGTCTGTCTCTCTCTCTCTCTCTCACACACACACACACACACACACAGTCTGTATTCAAGTCTCAGAGATGTGTTGCCGAAGGCAGCCTCTCTTATTTTAAACTAGTGATTTCATCAGTGTGGAACTCAGACTCTAGATTCACATAGTGCACAGGGCAACTGGCAGACAAGGGAATACATGATGAATGGGACTGTTGTATTTAGGAGGACATTTGGTTCCATTGCTGTACTTCAGCCTGACCCACATTAGAAGGTTTACTTTGCCCCTCTTCAGACACAAGTGAATAATTGGCATGAATATTCAACACTTCTTTTTTTTTTACCTTCATTGCACTTACTTCTCTTTCACTTTTCTCTTATACCTTTCAGTCTGTTTTATGTCTTTTGCTTCATTTAGCATTAACGTGCTGTATAGTAAATGCTATTTACTGCATACTGCTTTAATGTAATCCAGTAGTTTATAATACTGGACTACAGATTGTTAATACACTCTGCATTTGGATCTTGATATCTTTGCCCTGAGCTCACACTCTGCTACTTAAACCCCCACAGCAACCAACAACAATGTGTCCTCTCAGTGTAAACAGCTCTTCTCTAAATGCACACCTCCCCTCTCCCTCCCCGTCCCCCCACATCTGTTCTGCAGGCAGCGGACCCATCCAGCTGTGGCAGTTTCTTCTGGAGCTGCTGACCGACAAGTCTTGCCAGTCCTTCATCAGCTGGACAGGCGACGGCTGGGAGTTCAAGCTCTCTGACCCAGATGAGGTGAGAGGTCGCGACACCGCTGGTCACCGGCACACGCGCTGGGAGGTCCTCAGTAGTTAAGCAGATGAACAAGATATCTTCTTACGTTTGCAGAACATTTTGCATGCCTAATTCGGCCCCATTCATAGTGAACTGTACAGGTTTCACATCATAAGTGATTCAGACCACAATGACGTAAAACCAAGTACTGCCTTTGTATGTAAATGTCGATGATTGCATTTACTGACATGTACAAGATTTTATTATCATAATTGTTTTCTTAATTGATATGAAACTGTATGATTTTCCCCATCTTAACCCACTTGTTCCCTGTGTTGCTTCAGGTTGCCCGGAGGTGGGGCAAGAGGAAAAACAAGCCCAAAATGAACTATGAGAAGCTGAGCCGTGGCCTGCGCTACTATTATGATAAGAATATCATCCACAAGACATCGGGGAAACGCTACGTCTACCGCTTTGTCTGTGACTTAAAAAGCCTGCTGGGGTACACTCCCGAAGAGCTGCACGCAATGTTGGACGTAAAGCCTGATACGGACGAGTGAAAGCGTAGCTGAAACGTGAAGTGAGGACAAACGTTAAGGAGCCACATGGACTGGGGCTCATTAAGTGGTCTTAACTGTTTGATAGCATCGGTAAACCATTTTTTCTTGGGGACCAAAATGTTTTTAACAGCTAACTGTGGTCTTTGTCAACTTCGAGCTCCTGTCTCTCAGACCATGTTTTCAAAAGAAGGCACAACCCAAAAGCCTGTATTCATACTCTGTTGCATTTGAGATGTGTGTGCGCGCATGTGTGTGTGAGCGGCGTATGTGTGATATATACCGGTATTATTTAGCAGCTCAAGGCAGATGGAGAGCTATTGGGTAGAGTTCAGGTTCCATTTTGCCTAAGTAGCACAGCGGGGAGACGAGCACAGCGGGGCGGAAAGTTCCCGCTAAGAAAAACGGTTGCCAAAATATAAAAAAAAAAACGAACTGAGGAAAGTTTAATGTCATTTTCTTTGAGATATTATGTTCACTGTTTCTCTTTGGCAAGGAGAGAGTTTTCAGCTTGGACCAAAAAGTGTTGTTTATAATTTGTTGTTTAAGAGCAGATGCTTGTGCCAGTATTGTATTATTGATGTTGAGAACACCCAATGTAAACCTACCTAGCAGGCATATATTGGAAGATTTTTTTTTTTTTTTTGTTACGTTGTCAATGAAGGTATCACAGTGGAACCAAATATTAGATGCCATCAGTTTAACTGTTCTCTTCTCTAGGAGTCTTTAACTGAAAATGTGCTGATTCGTTATCAGACAACACTATAGACACTGGCCCTGTGCTCTTATAGGGTGTGAGGACCCGTGGTGATGATTCATAGCAAGATCGTCTGATAGACAAGACAACTGAAAGTAGCCGTTGCGTTTGAAACTGACGCTTTCACCTTTACGTACATATTTGCCATCTTGTTTGAGACGCATATTGTGACTGAAACTTATGCATTTTTTGCATATACCACCAGTATTAGCAAACTGTAGACAATCTGTGTGGGGAAAATCAGGAGTCTTTGGTAAGAAGCGTTGGTAATGTGCAGATTAGATGCATAGTTTGTCAGTTCACTGTCCATGTTAGCGTTGCTTTAGAAGTGTTTGAGTAGTCTTTGTCGCTGTCTGTATAATAAAATCACAGGTGAAGTAGTTGAGGGAGTGATTTCACAAAATCCTAAGAATGTCAGATTATCATTTCTGTTGTTATGCAGTACATTTTGGCCATAGGGAAGTGGCTGCTGTATAGTGTGAAGGTACAGTGTAGGAAAAAGGGAAAGGCAATAGAAAAAAAAGATGTGGACTAGAAAGAATTAGAGGTTGTATGGGACAGATGAAGATGAAGGTGACTGAAAGAAAAGTGGGGATCCCACTGATAGTAATCATTTGTTACGAGGACGAGGACTGATAGAGACGATGCAAGTTGGCACTGCTTTGTGGGTTTGCATTACGTGGGCTGAGTATTTGCTGCCATCATGCCTGAATGCAAAGAAGAGACGTGTAAGATGAGTGACAGACTTTTGTATTTGATTTATAGCTTTGCGTTTTACTTTACTCTATGGACAAAATAACGATCTGTTCATAGTGAGTACTGTAACTCGTGTGTGATTCCACCCATATTCGTGTAGTTTGCTCAAAATACAGGCATAGACATTCACTGGTTACATTTGAGCAAATTGGCAGCAGTTTCCTTCCAACAGTGGGAACAGTGGCTGTACACTGGCCTTATGGGAAATGCCAAAGTCAAAAATCATCTTAGAATATAATGTTATTGTTTACAGTGGCTGAATGTTACCCATATGGATGAAAATAGCTTTTGAGATGTCTATTTGTACAGATTGTATTTCATAATGCTTTATTGAGACCCAGATTACACAAATAAGCAAGAGACAAAGCAGGAATAATAACCAAAACCCATGTGAGGTCTTTGGCCACGGTGCTTCGTGTATCGTCCACAGTGTTGGAAGACAGGGACCAGAAATCTCTCGCATTTTTTTTTGTGTGTGTGTGTGTGTGGAAAGTGTTGACTTTTCTTTTATCTTTTGTTAACATGTTGGAAAGCACACAGCTTCAGGACAAAGAGAAACGCCTTCGCTGACCTGGGTTTCCCACTGAATGCAGAAAAGACATGCTGTATTTTGTTCATCATGTTTCATTGGTAACAAGCTCATCCGCTATCGTCAAGCACTGACTCACAAACCTTCACCCAACCCACACAGAGAAATTCAACAAATTATTTAGTAATAATCTTCACTGTACCATCATTCCGTTCTGTTCTGCATGTTGGTGTCAAGGTTTCAAAACACTGTTTTCTGTTTTGTTCAGTCTTTTTTGTTTGTTTTTTTCAGTTATCAGTGTTTTATGTTAAAGAGAGCTTTACAGATTTTTGAATATATTTCTAACGGTTGCTGATGCCCCAACACAAGGTCATAATGTTTGTATGTTTGACTTCATGAGATCAGTGTGCTCAAAGAAAACCCTCTGTTACTTAAAATGTTCTTATTTTGAAAATGATTTTGTCAGGAAAACATCCGTTTTTAACTGTCAGACATTACTGCAGGTCTTATGTATTAATGATCCTTAGTCAGGCAAGTGTATACACACCAATAGATTGTGGCATATGCATATCTCAGAGTGGATTCAGAAGGAAAAAAAACAATTTTCTTTTGTTTTTTGATGTTGTTTTTTTGTTTTTTTTTTGTATATTTTATAGTGTCGCCGTATTTTTTTTATGAGATCATTTTTATTGTATTTAGTTCACAAACATTTGAATATTTTTCAATAATTTATATTTTATAAAAGACAAGAGATGCAGACAGCTGGTGCTTTCATGGGAATTTAAAGGTAGCGCAGGACAAAATAATGTAGCGATTTTATTTTATTTTTTGTTGTTTTTTTGTTTTTTGTTTGTTTGTTTGTTTTTTTAATCCTTTTTTTATATAGAAAAATAGACCTGTCTGCTAGAGAAAAAAAGGCTGATGCTGGCCCATCAATGATTTCTGCTGGAAAGGTTTTATAAACTGTAGCTTCTATTTCTAAAATGTACTTAATGTACTTCAAAATGTTATAAAATATATGTGAACATAGATTTCAAAATTGTGTGTGGTGTTATTGTTCTGATTCTTGAGCAACATTACAAAACAACATCTATTACTATATCATTATTAGAATAGCTTGATCATCCCATATACTAATAAACTAGACTAGATTGGCTATGTGAAAACATGGTGTTATTTTATACCGGAATCCCTGTGGTTTGAGATGTGACTTTGAGTCATCAGGCTCGAAGTTCCTTAAACACATTGCATGACATAGCTCAGTATTAAGAGTCATCAGAGACATTAGCAGAGCAGGTGCCAGTAACAAATGCAGAAAATTATTGATTGAGTTTGTTTTCTTTGTGAGGTAGATGGATAGTCAACTGTTCCCATCAACGCACTAGTGCTTTAAATGGGCCCTGGGTTGCCTTTGAAATACACACGGGTTATGATGTGTCCCAGTTTTGATGAGTGTAGTCCATGTGCACTGATGAGGTGACGTCAAAACAGAACCAGCACACTGGGGCCCATTCATGTGCTTGTAACCCCGGGCTCATATAAATTCCACTGCAGATAGAAAACATACAGGGCGATGGCCTGCTGCCCTAAACTGCACAGCTGTTTGGTCCTGCAGCAGCAAGTCTAGCAAGGCGGCCAACACACAGGTCCAGCAGATCAAGCTGTTTTTCAGTTTAAGAAAATGTCAGTTTGAATGTAGAAACAAAAATGAAACAACATGAAAACACTGGAAATCAGTGGTTCTCAAGCTTTTGCTGCCATGTGTCCTTTCAGAAGCCAAAAAATAGTTCACACCCTCCTTCCCCACCTCACGGCTTTTATCAACTATTTACAACAATGGGTAAAACAGCTGATAAAAAAGGATCTGAGTTGAACATTTGATGTAATAAAGGTCTGTGTGACAGCATTGGCAAACTCCTGTTTGTTTATTTTCCCAACATAAATCATATTAATACAATTTACTTTGACTCCATATTTTTCCATTAGTCATCCAGGCCCCCCTGCAGTGGCTTCATGGCTCTCAGTTTGAGAACCACAGTCTGTACACAATTCTTCAAGTGTGTATTTAGTTTTAGGCAGATTTACATGAACAATGTAGGCTAGAAAGAGCTCTGTAAAAATGACAGTGATGCTGATCACACCAGACACACATACTGCAAAAATCACAGAATATACACACATGACTGATATCACATATTTCACATGTAACCCCAAAGCAAACATGATAGAGCTGTCTTCTGTCAAAATCAAACCCATATTCCTCTGCTATGGGCCTGTCGGTGGTGTTCTTGGCAGAGGGCAGGCTGAGGTTACCCAGGTGGTTCTTCTCCTGTTCCACCTCCCTCTTAGCTCTGACTGAACTGATGATCCAGACCAGACATGATGGCTCTGCACGTTTTTTAAACACTTGCCCATGCAGTGCATGTTCCCAACAGACCTGGAACAAAATCCAAACCATTATGATACCACTCATATCTGCTTATTCCACATCCAAAACCAGACACAAAGCTGGCTCACGCAGATACACTTTGCCCAATTTCCCCCTCTTTGTGCCCCATTCAAGAGAAAATAAAATAAAATATAAAAAAAGAAAAACTCCACTGATTTAAACCTGTGTTTAAGAATGAAAGACAGCTGAGAGAGACATGAAGAGAAGAGGAAGCCTGTGCAGAAAGTGAGAACTGTCACACCTGCAGTCGCTGAACGCTGAAAGATGTTTGATGATTTCTGCCTCTCCTGACAAAAAAGTATCACCTCCTGTCGTCAGCAGCTTACAGCTCTCTTGACACTGGAGTGCGGCTCGTTTGTCACATTTCAAACATAAATATTTATCTAAAGGGTCTTACCAAGCTACATCTGTCTCCTGCGTGTAGTCTTAACATGACCGAGAAAGACAGACAGGGAGATTAAATGATGAGCTAGTGTAACCATGAAAGCTGGGAAATATTGGCCATGTTGTTGCAATAAAAACAGATGATACTACTGAGTGTTTAGTCTTTTTTTATTCTCCCTCTGGCTTATGCTAATTTGAAAACCCCATTCCTTAGTCTGTTAAATATTGAGTCCAATGCTTGGAAGGCAAAAAATAAAAAATCACAGAGGTGCATGCTACATCGCTAAATAGCTATTGTCTGTATTTTCTATGGGTTGAGACAAAGCAAAAAGATTTTTTAACAGATTTTTTTGATCCAGCAATGCACGTTAGGGCATGTGGGAGTACAGGAAGAATGGAAACTGGCTCATAAATGATGATTGACCGCCACAGTCGAGCGAATGGCGTCTATGATTGAAGGTCTCGCAGAGGCACCAGTTATTAGAATTTTTTAATTCAATTACTAACCCTTTTATCAAGCTGACAGCAGTATTCAACACTATTAAACACTAGCTCAGTAGCAGAGCTTTCTGTTGCACTCTGTTGCTTTCCAACACGTCCGTGTCCCTTGGATCGAGTCTTAATTAGCAGCATAGCATCCAAATGGAATAAAAGACAGCCTGTGGCTGGGCCAAATTACAGAATCCATCTGAGCAAATACTAGATACTGAATTGAAAACACGTTGTAGCTCACAGTTTTGTGGTCCTGACAGTAGTTTGCAATAGATTTAGAGAATCTGTCCTTGTACCTCTTAAACCAATCACAGGGGTGGTGAATACTAACAGAGGAAACAGTGTATGTGGTGAAGCGAGAGTGTATGCATGTTATAAATCTTCAGAGCTTGTTACATAAATCTCCTATGAGAATGTTACAGTGCATATGCATGTCATATAAATGAATTGTAAAAATCAGTGCAGAAGCTGGTGGTTGAATTAAAGTCTGACCACCATTTGGCTCGCACAGAAATGTGTGTGTTTTAGAATTGCAGAGAATATCATTCATTCCAAATGTTATAAAGCTCTATCAGCGTCAAACTTCAGCTGTATAAGTCTACAATTTTCAGATTTAGGACATAATGGACTCTCTGCTATGATAAGGATGAACTATATCCATCCTCATGTCCTCTTCATAGAAGGAGAATCCCTGTGACGCACAAGAGGCCAACTCAGTGGTTCCATTACGCAGGGAAGTTGTGAAACCAATATAACCAATGTGTCCCTGGAGGCCCCCGATGGCCTGAGTAAAGACACAGTTGCATGTGGATATAGTCATGTCCTATTGTACTTCATGGTTGGCCTGACTTGGGCCAGTATGGACTTCAGTGGTGTCCAGGGACTACCATAAGCAGAGACAGAAGTACCATGTCTCCTCAGATATGACCCTTCTCATGGAATTATCCTCTGCTGATCTAGTTTACTGCCATAAATAAAGGTTTTTGGAAACCAATGCAGTGGGCTCTTGAAATTTGGACCCTGTTCATGCCCTGTTCATGTCCAACATATGTCATTGTCACATAAGATAAACTTAGCCACCAGATGTTTTCAAAAAAGCAATAAATTGTAAAGATGCAGAATGAAAAACAGTCAATCATAAATTAATTGCACCATACACATTATTAACAATCTGTACATGTGCTTATTCATTCAGCAGTTATCCAACCAGCCAATAGTCTGGAAGCCTAAAATCCACAAGTGACTGAGAAACACTGGTGTTGCACAGGATTGAGAATCTTATCCTTGCTCTCATTCACCAGCAACCCCCCTTCCTAGACCTCAAAACCACTTTTGTATGAACTTTAAAAAGTGGAAAATTATGTGTACGATCCACTCTCTTCAATAGCATACATTAACATGAAATAATGGAGGCTATTTGACAAAGCAACAATAACTGACATGGATAAAAAGGTTCATTCCTTAGCTAAAGCACCAATGGGCTCGAGGTTTGTTACACACTCTGAACCTCTGCTGGTCCCCCCCTCCCCACATTCATTGTATTGTTGTGTCTGAGATTTGTTGAACCACAGAGCCTGGCAGGTGTGGCGACTGTATTATCCAGGCATGTGGAGGGCAGATCCAGGCCATCCCCTGCTTTGGCTGGTAATTTGCATTTTTATTGCCACTGTCGCATCCTCAGTTAATACACCATTGACTCCCAGAGCCACCCCTGCACCTAACGCCATCACCTTGCTATCCCACCTGAAATGAGAGTGCCTGCTGGCCCCCGGATCTGCACTGGCTGAGGCTCAGGTACCAGTCGACCTGGCATTCTGGGACGGAAATGGAGCGTCCTCTCATGTTAATGTGGACTTTCCATTAGGAAAGATGATTGATTTGTGCTGTGCTGTTGCTGTGAATAGGCAATAGACTGGCACAATAAAAGAGGGAGATGGGGGCTTTGTGTGCAGGTGAGGCTGTGTGTGAACTAGAGTGTGACTGAATCAGGGTGCTGATGATGGGGGGAGAGGAGAGGTGAAAGGAGAAGAGAAGGGGTTTGGGGATGGAGACAGAGGGAGATGAGAGATGGAATGGAAGGTTGAATATGGGAAAGTGAAGGTTAGGGGGTGAAAAAAACAGAGGAGCAGAGGGTTTAAACATGGAGAGATGAGTGGTGGGATGATGGCAAAGGTGTGGAAGCTCTCAATCACGTTCATTACAAACGTTGTCTCCGAAACCAGATGAGAGAAGACAGCCGTTTAGTCAGCTTTCTTTTCTCACAAAAGATTATTCTTAGGTTTCATTTTGTGAGCCAATTGAATACCTATTTGAAAGCCATGCTATTTGAAATTTATAAGTCACAGAGCTGGGGGTATTCAGAGACATTGTTATAATGTTTGTACAAGCACTACGAGAGAGAAAGAAAGAGAGGGAGAGTTTAGCTGGATTAAAACAGGTTTTGGTCACTGTCCAGTTGAACAAGCAAATGTTTTCACTCTTCTTTTACTGTGAGTCGACTGGGATTCAGCAACTTTCCCAGGACATCTGCTCCCGACGCCCACGTTTGAATCTCCATCCAATAGGACCACTTCTTTCACCCCTAAGACCAGTGGGTTCTGTGCAATGATTGGCTGCCCGGGCCAGGGCCCAGAAAGGGAAGGCTGAGCCCTGAGAATTTTCCGAAACATTTTCTTCTCTGTCTTGGCTTTTGCCAACATCTGCTTCCAATCAATGTTAGTGAAAAGACCGCTTCTCTTTCTCCCCGCTGTCTGGGTTTTACACACACACACACACACACACACACACACTCACACACACACCAGGCAACTTCTTTCCAACAGCCTTCTTGTTCTGTCGTATTGTTTTACGTTTTGAGCAACATTGAAAGTGTATTATGTATATTGCAGCATCAAGTTTATCCAACAGATGTTGCATTTTATAAGTGAGTGACTCAACATGTATGGAGTGACAGTCATTTGACTGCACAGAGTGATACATCATTATTCACAAATCTGCTCATGAATCAGATCCGACTTTACAGAATGGGAGCAAAAAGGGCAGAAATTGGTAAAGAGAAAAATATTTTCACAAGCACACATTCAAACGCACAGTAAATATTCCGGTAACTGCTGCCCTCAGCACTTCATCCCACCCTCTCCATGAGAAAGTAGTGCTACAGGTCAACTTCCCTCACCACAAGTGTCAGTTTTTGCTATTCTTTTTTTCTTTCTTACTTCCCTATGCTCTGTCTTTCATTCACAGCTCAGCTCTCCTGTGTGGCCATTGTTGTTCTTATTGCATGACTTTCAAATACAACAAGTCAACAAACTGCAGAAAACCTTGCTTATTATAGCAGGTACTTTCCACAGATATTCAGCAATAAGCACAGTGATTCACTGTAGCGAAGAGAAACAAAGAGTGTAAGCAGCGCTTATTCGAGTTCTTAGCAGCAGCTTGCTATCACCAGTGAGGCTGATTGTGTTGTTTTTGCCAGTACACTGCTTAATAGGCTTTGACCCCCACGGCTAAATAATCATGGGAGAAATAACTTTGAGGTTATGAGGTTGGTCAAGTGAAATTTGGAAGTTATTACAAAGAGGTCTGTACAACAGCTGCACCGCACTGTACAGGGTAGCCCTCTGAAAATGTAAACATTTTACACAGAAAGCAATAAGGGAAAAATAACGAGCAATCTCGGCTGTATAATTTAGCGTCAGTGAGCTTACAGGAAATGTTCAATTGCACAATACCCATAACTGCTGTTATACCTTCTACTATAATTACTCATCAGTCAGAAACCACACTGCACAACCAGTGCTAATGAAACAACTGTGGCTTCTCAAGAATATAAAGTTATAACATGTACTGGCCTGATTTTGAAACTTTCCTGTATCTCCTTTTTTTTCCATCATGATCAATAAAAAAAGAAAAAAAAAATCAAAATGCATTTATGGAGAAGAAATGGCAATCAAAGCTAATGACGCTGTAAAAGAGGAGATGTATTATGTCAGTTGACTGCTTGCTCTTTAGAATAGCAGATAATCATACCAATCACACATACTTTCACTACTCAGCCTTTATATCTTTCTCAGTCTATGGGACTGTATCTCACATGAAAAAAGTGAATGCAGAAAGATTGAAGCCATTGAAGACGGAGGAAAAATAGATTAAAAGGAATTTATGAGTCTGGGAGTGATGGCCGAGAAGAATAATGTTGACTCCAGGCTCTTAGGAGTTGTTCAAGCAAAGACATGTAGTAATTGTAATGCTACTTTGGTTTTGGATTTGTTAGATTTGCACCGATCATACATTTAAGTTTCCCTTGATTGAGGTCCTTTTTCCTCTGGTACAGTCTAAGCTTCACTTCATCAGCCTTGCGCTCATATCCCTGCAGTCTGTGAACACTCTTCACTGCAGGTTGGCTGCTCACTGCCACTTGTCTGGCTTAATTCTCTGATTCACTTACTTCTTCTTCTGACTCAGCTCACTGGGGTCTGCATAGCAAACACAAAATACAAAACAAATTAAAGTTGCAAGCAGCGATGATGGGGCCTGAGGCACGCGGGGGCTGTGGCACGAAGCGAAAAGGGAGAAAAAACCTAGCAGGAGAAAAAAAACACAATTAATTTTTAATTCATCCACCAGGTGGCGCTACAAACAAAACCAGATGTGGCCAGATGTGTTCAGGGGTGGACCTCCATCACACGTGAAGTTTTGAGTAAATCGGACAATTCATTAAGGTGTTATGACAAGTTGATGGTTCATACACCAGGGGGCGCTCGGAGAGTAACCAGACGTGAGCAGGTGCGTTCAGGGGCGGACCCTCATTACACATGTGAAGTTTCAAGCAAATCGGACAAAGCATGAAAAAGCCAAACATATTTTCATGGCGAGGGATCGATAGTCGCCACATTGCTTCACCGACGTCATTATTCGTAGCTTCACAGCATTCATAATGTAGCTTCACCAGTTCTATATGTGCATACCATAAATCATAAGTTTTTTACCATGTTCAAGCCGCCAAATATGCAATTTATTTTATATTTTATTTATTTTCACATATGAAATAGAACAACAACATGTACTTATCTGTCTTAATAGGGAGAAAGATACGGAAAAAAAATGCGCAGGTGAGGTCTGAAACCCGAAAGGCTTACCTCACCTTGACCTAACAAATAATTTAAACAATGTAAAGAAATAATATTCACATACCTTGTGCAAGGTAGAGAAATAACAAAATAAAAAAGAAGAAAACAAATGAAGATAATGGAAGATGATGATAGTGAAAATAATAGTAGTAGTAATGATAACAACACTAAATAAATAAATGGAAAAAGGTGAGAAAATAAAGCAAAACAACAAAAAAAGCCTAATACAGATAAATTAAGTTCTAGTAACACAAAAAAGAGAAAAAAGAAAAAAAAAAAAAAAAACGTGAGGCACTAGGGAAGGCAAAATTGAAAAGTCAAACCAAGTTTTGTTGTTCTGTTGTTGCTAAAAAGAAGAATAAAAAACATAGCAATTACAATAGGTCCTTCGCTGATGCTTGTCATCGCTCAGGCCCTAATAATAAAAAAAGAAACCATAAAATATGGTCAGCAAAATATACAGCGGAGGAGGAGATGGTGGTGAAAGGGTCAAATCTCAGCACCTGCTGTCCCACTGTTTGCAGTGAGTCATGAGAACTGGCTGATGATGTGCTTCATGACATGTTACATGCTCTGTTTTGGCTTACCTTGTGGAGGAGGTGGCTGAGTAATTGCTCCATACAGATGAGCTCAGACTGATTTTTACAAGATAAATTGGAACGTTTCAGCGAGCGCTTGGAAACGGGAGAATAACAGTTCGAGTTATAGTCGAGAGGTTTGGTAAAACTCCAGCACAAATGATTAGAGAGACTGGAGAGCGACTAAATATTTTGTCCCCAAGAGGAATTTAAGCACAGCCCCTTTCTGCTAAGACCACAGTGAGTGAAGTAAGCTGTTTTCAACCTTTGGCACTTCAGAGGTTAAAGTTTTGTGGGAAAGGACAGAAACACCCGGGGTCTGTGTGAAGGCACATGTATACAAAATGAATGAACTATTTTTGTTCCAATAACAGTAAGTACATTTGCTGAGTCCTGAGCTGTGAGTTATGATCGCATGGACAGGAAGATAGCGAGAAGTGAGAGCAGCTCCCCTGGCACTCACAGCACAGAGATGAGGCCAGGGTTTCTTTACAGTGTGATGACAGAGGTATATAATGTAAAAGTTAATGTACACACAAAACACTTTTGAAAACGCAACATATATTTCAAGTTTGTTTTTTAATCCTATTAGTCGAATGGCTCCTTGGACAGCAATCTTGGTGCACTGGTCAAGACTGATATATCTTAACAGCTGGATGGATCATCATAAAATTAGGTTCAGTCATTCATGGTCCCTAGAGGCCGATCCTCCGACTCATCCTCTAGAGCCACCATGTCTCAGCGACTATTGTGTGGATTACCATGATGTTCGGTGCACACATACCCCTCATGATGTGAGTGAGTAGTGATGCCTTGCAGTTTCCAAGAAGAAATTGCTTTTTCCAACACTTGAATATATAATGAAGTAGCTCAGGAAATTTCAGCTGCACTTTATCCTTAGTGTATGAATTAACAAATAGTGAGTAAGCTCATCAGCATGTTGATATAAGACGATGCATAATAAACATTGACACTACAAGCATGTTAGCATTCTTATGTTAGCTCTTAGCTCAAAGAACTGCTTTGCCAGACAGCCTCAGAGGGGCTAGCTCCACTCTCAGTCTTATTTTCCTCTGTTTGTTGGTTAAGCTTTTTATGGACACCAGTGCAGTTGTATTCACCGTCACAGAAACATTTAGTCATTTGAATCTTTACTGAACCGTGAAAAGAAAAGAAACTTTCCCAAGCTGATAATGTCTGTGATAAATTATTTGTATGATGCCAAAGCAGGCAGTCTGATCAAGTTTCCATTTATTGCTTTGTAACAACTCCAGAAACTCCATCATTTCTTTTACTTAAACTCAATATAGCACACTGACGAAACCTCAGTCTTGTTAAGCTGAGGGTTGTGTAATCAGGACAGTGTAGGTAAGAGCCTGGGAGGTGTGTCACCTAAGCTCACCTGTGCAGGACCATGGTCAGCTCCACCCTCCACCATGATCCCCAACTCCTTACAGTTACAGGCTTGGATTATATCAGGCAGTGGAATGATGTGGTTCAGTGCTATCACATGGATATCCTGTGTTAATGCCTTTTCTGTTCAGAAAAGTGTTTGTACTTGGCAGCTGAACGTGTCCCAGAGAGGTCTGGAGGCCAAAAGTAGCCAGTCTGAGCTCCTGGGAATCCTGGGTAAAATACATTTATAAAGGGTTTGAGGAGAACTTATCTTGGAAACGCCAGAGTGCAGTAATAATCTGTGACTGTGTTTGACTTTCACTTTTAGGTGTGCCAACAATAGTAACACTCTAAATTTATTTGCATGGATGGTCTGTCAAACCAAAGAATTTTTCCATCTCAGAAAATACATTTTGCAGTAGATACTGTACAGTAGTGACACATGAAGCAATTCTCACATAATTCAGATAGAATTGCTACCGTGAGTCTACAATTACGGTTCGGGAAAAGAATAAGTAACTTGTCCGTGTTCTAAGTGCCATTCTTGTATGCTGTAAGTGGCATCAGCAGAATATTTCTCCCACAACCACCGTACAACGACATCACTATATTTTTAAATGAGCAGCAAATATCCTGGAAATCCCACAGAGTCAATAGCACCTCACCTATATTTACACAAACTGGCTTAAAAACGCTCTGTGGTTGCTATGTAATCCTGTGTTTACTGTGACTCTGCAACTCTGATCCCTTTCCACAATAAAACAACCTGTGTGCTCACATCACATCCATTTTTTTTTCTCACTGTGTGAGAGAGAATAAAGTCATGTGATGATGGGCCAAGAAGCTCAAGATTGCGCACACAACCACAAACCATTCCCCCTTTGCCCCACCCCACCATCACACACACACAGGCAATCAGTCTCTCAGCTAGTCTCTCTGACAGTGCATGTATCTCTCAAGATCCAGGATGAGAAAAAAAGAAAAAAGAAAAAAAAAACGAGCGAGAGAGCAAGTTCCCCCTGGCAAGTGTCTGTGTCTCAGTCAGTGTAAACAGGGGTCTCCTAGTGACTCAGAGCTAATGTAAAGCAGACACAGGATGCCCACTGGTCACTGCTTCACTGAGACAATAAAACCTTAAGAAGACAAAAGAAAAACATAATCCAGAAGGGGGTGGAGGGGGAGCGTGGAGAAACAGAGGGAGGATGGTGGCTGTTCTGTTCACATGCTGCAGAGCAACAGGCGCTCCTCAGGTCACACATTTTCCCATACAAAGATCTGCTCCCTCACATATGGACACTGAATCAGTGCAGTAGGTTGGCTGTAGCTGTCAGCTGAGAGAAAGGGTGTGCATGTGAATCTATAGTAGTCATGATTTATGCATCTTTGTAAATTTAGTGAAAAAAAAAAAAAAAAAAAAAAAATCATTGGACTTCAGAGCAGTTTTGTCCTGCTTGATCTCCTCCTCTCACATGAAAACATTATGACGGAGGAGGTGTAAGCTGTGGAACAATCTCTTCATTCCCATGGCAAAGACTTCTGCTGGAGACATGCAAGGATCTTAAAATGATATTGCTTTCTAAACCCAGATGAAGGTCAATGATCTCTCTTTATTCCTCTCTTTTCCCATATTTTCGCACTCTCATCCCCTGCATTGGTGTAAAGTTGCTTTATCGGTGCATGCATGTGTGTGCGTGTGTGTGTGTTTGGCTTGTTATAGGATTTGACACAACACAGATCCTCCTGCTCTTTATCAGTTTAACGCACTGAAACTAGCCAGAGATTACTCACCGAGCCACCCGGCAATCACTCTCGTTCCACATGGATGTTGTGTAATTCTCAGATTTTGGCCATGCGACTGGATGAGAGTCATTACACGTTAACTTCATTGCAGTAATGATTTTAACAGTTACTTGATGCAACAACAACATAAAAGAAAAATAATAAAATAAAATAAAATAAAAAAAATTGAAAAAAGCTGAAAGAAATAACAGAAGAAACCAGCGAGTTACGGCTGGAAAAACAACTGTTAAAACTATGTCAATCAATAGACTTCTCGTGACTCTTTCAGGCAAGCCAAACAGATGTTTATACAAATCTTTTAAAGTGGTAACAAGAAGTCACGACTCACTGGCGCAACTAAACCTCACTGACTCCCACTGCAACTTGTGTGGCACTTTCTGTTTGGTCTGAGGCAAGGTGAAACAACATGGCAAAGAAAACACTCATGAAGCAAGCTGCCTTTAACAAGCTCGGCCTGGGATGACTGGTGCTGCCACTGAGAGGCCTGCAGTGATAGGTTTGGAGCCTGGGACAACTGCCTGAGCGCGCTCAGTGGGACACCCTCCCAGGCTTTTCCCACATCACTGGGGGCTCGAGGGGGAGGGCGGTAAGGGGGCTGAGGCAAGAGGTGGGCTCCTTGCTCCACAGCAATCTTCTGGGCTGTGGCTGGGAAAGGCTATGGCCCGCTGTTCTCACCATCTCCCCCTGTAGTCACTACCCCGGCAGAGAGAGCAAGTGTGTGTGTGTGTGTGTGTGTAAGAGAAAGAGAGAGAAAGAGAGATGGATGGATGGAGAGGAGAGAAAACACTAAAAGCAAATGTGTGGTCAGGGAGCCAGCCTAGTGAGTCAGAGGACAGCTGATGTGTGGTGAATGGGGACTCACTGTCAGGTGACACAAGGCGGACCAGAGTGACACTTCTCTTGAACCTGAAATAAAATGTTTATTGTGATCTTGTTGAGCTAGCAACTAAATTTGATTAACATCAGTGTTTTCCAGTTGTAAAAGTGATGTTTGTCTCTTCCCATATACAGAGATAAACTGTACTCGTCCTTTTGAAATGACTCATCAGACAACTGCATAATATTAACAACTCTGTGTGCCCACGCAACATGTGGACCTCTTACTAACATTTCTGCATACATTATGGGTCCTGTGGGTGGAAGTTTAAAAAATGAATTATAGTGTTTTATTTTACCTATGAGTCCTATTTGCCAATAGAGCATATGATGTTATTCAGTAAATTACTTGTGCATTTGATCTAATTCAAGTGGTTAAATATGGTCTTTATTCTTGGTCACAGATGTGACTGGTGGGAAGCTTCAGAATCAAACTAACATAAATTGATGAATTAGATCTAATTACACTTTAAAGCAATGCATTCATAAAGTAAGCAAAGATTTATTAGCCTTATTAGCCCAGCATATTTTTCTGCTAATTTGTTGAATGACTGAAAACAAACAGGGCAACAAAGCAGAACCTTTGTTTGACAATTTGTAATTTGTGCAGGGCCTTCCTTTCACTCACAGTCACATCGGCACACTTTCAGCAGTTTATAAAGTCGAATAACAAACTGTGGTTAGAGTTGGTGCTGGTGGGATTTAGTAAACTGTTTCTGTTTACAAGTTGTCCTCATTATGACTGGTGTAGTCTGCCTGACTGCAGGTACATGCATCACGTCTAAATTGAAAGGTCAGCTCAGTTTATTTGCAAGCTTAGTGTAGCTATATTACATCTCTAAATTTGAATGATAAATTACTGCTAGTGGTTTCCTGTTTTCATTAAAAGCCAAAGAGAATGTGCAAAGTGAATCCTGGTGGTGTATATAAATAACTCAAAGTTACTCAGTCGTATCCTCTGAAACTCAAGTTAAAGTAATAATTATTGGAGAAAAAGAACACAGTCTTACACATGCAGCAGAAATCAATGTGTGTCTAAAGTAACTAAAGCTGTTACAGCACTTTCAGTTTCTGCATACTCAGTCTCCCCTCCCTCTCAGCAGATGAGAGTGTGGGCGGCAGCGGTGGCACAGATAGACAGGGTGGAGGCGGTTCTGCTTTGAGGGTCACTGACCAGGCAACCATTAGCAACTTACTATCCAGTTGTAAACACAACTGCATTAGAAGTGAAGTGGTCACACGTGTATATTGACACGCACACATACCCCCATTCACAGATATACAGACACATGCACGCATGCAATCACACATACACACAAACACACACACACACATACTGAGATGCTGGAATGGCCAAGGGGGATACACTCTGCTGATTTGACAATCCCTTACGCTTACTGTTTAGCTGGAACTGCTTGTCTCAACAGCTCTCTCTCTCATTCGAATACAAACACACACACACACACACACACACACACACACACACACACACACACACACACACCTACACACACAGTGCCTCGCTAAAAGAAGCAAATACAGGAAACCACCTTTATCAGAAACTCCACCCCAGAAGTAATTTTTTGCTGCGCCCGCAGAGCTGAGTGCCTTCAACCAACTTGTACTAAAATATCAGCTCTGTATTGGGCCCTGCACCACAATGTTCCTCAAAACAACTGCTCTGAAAAAAAAACAAAAGAAAAAAAGAGAAGAGACACGCACACACACTTACGCACACACACAAACACACACACAAACTAAGACATCCTTTGTTTTGATTGAACGTATCTGACTGATAAAGACTTACCACCACTGCCTGTTACGCACTGTCATTTACCAAGGAGTAGTATCATCTCAAAACACAACCGCTGCCTTTTGGCCCACTTCAGTTAACTCTCTCTCTCTCTCTGTCTCTCTCTCCCTCTTTTCTTTTTCTTTTTGTACTAATTTGGTCAGACGTTTATCAAAATTCTTGTTATTTGGCAGTATGAAAGTTCAAAGAGCTGCATATTCATTAACTGTAAGTTCAAGAGCATGGTACACTGCTTGTATAAACATAATGTTCCAACACAATCATCTCCTCCCTGCCAAAAACAGACTGGCTCATACCGACAGGCGCCTCAACAACAATAATGGCAGCTACTCTGAGCTATTGAGTTTAAGGAATCCCACTGATATTTATGAGTACTTGTATGATGACTTTGATTATCATGGTAGACAAGCATGGTGGGTAAATTACTTTAAAATCCAATAATTTATAACTCTTTACACTTATATAAGCGCACCATGTACTCCAGCTCTCTACACCCTCATGTCACATTTTCTCTATTTAGAAACTTGGTTTCCAAGAAATTATGTTCATATAGTAATAACTTGGATTTCCAAATTTGATTATTAAATTGGATTATCTACACTGGAAACTTGTCCTCTATTTCCACAAGTTATTATGTTCCTTTACAGAAGGCGCAGAGGTCGTGAGAAGGTGGTCAGAGTGGTGGGTGGACAAAGTAGAGGGCTGGAGTTGGTTTTGGGTCCTCCACCCCACACATGATGAGGTTTTAGGTTACTGAAGCACTTTCACTATGGTAAGGTGAAAATTTTGGTTCCTTGGTTTATTTCTCTCCCCCCAGCCAATACAATCATATAGCCATAAAATTCAGCTTTACACATCTACTGTACATAGCTCACAGGGAAGGTTATATACTGGATATAGTTTGTTTAGGTTTAGGCACTGAATCAAAGGAGGCTCCTGCACACTGTCTTAACTTGCATATTATTTTGTTGTCCTTGATGAATATGTATTTGCTCATGCTGAATTATCTATTGTCACTGCAGGTGCGGGTTCTGATTGGCCCATGTGGTCCTTGGAGGGTATTTAAACTGCCTCCTCTTCTCACACAATAACATATTCCTGATGAAGGTCCTAGTGACCGAAACATTGTTATTCTTTCATTAAACTATTATGCAAGTTAAGACACTGTGCAGGAGTCTCATTTGATTCAGTTTTATGACTGTACTGGTCCTCTCCGACACACCTATCTGCCTTTGGAGGTGTGCATAAGCTTTTAGCGGTTTAGTTTTAGGCACAAAATACTTGCTTACTTACTTGTGGTTTGGGTTATACTTAAGTTTAAAGGACCCTTGTTGTCATGGATAAAGTGCTAAACACACAATTAAAGTTACAGTAGATTATTTTAGCATTCAAAGCAAAGTACAGTATGAGTAATGTACACGGATGGAACTTAAAGTACTGAAGTCTGTTCAATAAGACAAAGGAGGTCAGGTATAGAATTGCATACAGGAAGAAGTGTGAATTTGGTATGTTAGGGTGTCAGAGGTGTTAGGTCAGGAGGGGATGTCACAATTGTCTTCAAATGAGTCGTAGATGCTCAGACAGAATTTGATTAGCTTGTTCCACACAAACCAGAACAGGCTGAGCTCAGACTTTCTTGTTTGTAAGCCAATGCCAGACAGCATTCCTTGAAAGAACACTATGGCTTAGAGGGAGCCTGTATGATTGAGTTCAAGTAAATGGGTGAAGTCAATATACAAACCTGATTTTAAGGAGACAGGGTTTGCAATCTGTTCTCAGGGTTTAGGGAATGGGTGTTTTTTTGTTTGTGTTTTTTAAGGGGTACACATCAAAGAGTGCAATTCACTCTACAATGAATTATGTGTATTAGCAACCAAGGCATTACATGTGTGTTGGTGCTGTACAGCCCCAAAGATTAATGTCATTTAAAATCAACAAGTTAAGTGCAGTAGTACTATATGTGCTGCGGTAGTCGTTGACATGAAAAAATTCAGGCCAGATTTAAAAAAGAAACTGATCTAAATGATTTGGAGGTATTTATTGACAATAACATATCAGCTAGCTCAGCCCCACCTGCAGGCAGGACACCAGAAGTCCTGTCCTTACAGTGAAACTGCAGGGTTTATTAAACATTTCCAATGTTTCTGATTCTTGAATGCAGCCTTATCAGCAGCAAAGCTATCTTAGGGTTACCTGACCCCCCTCTCCTCCTGTCCATTGACCAAATCAATAGGCTTGGACCAGTCTCTCCTCAGATACAGCAGAAACTAAATTCATATAAACCTCCTAACCGACAAACAGGGTAAGCCAAATTTGACGATATGTCAAGACCAGACCTGCTTGGTGCACAATTACCTCTAGTTAGCTTGAATTTCACCTGCACTGCATGTATATGAGTGCATACATGCAGAGAGAGAGGGAGAGAGAGAGAGAGAGAGAGAGAGAGAGAGAGAGAGAGAGAGAGAGAGAGAGAGAGAGAGAGAGAGAGAGGAGCAGGTGGTGAGAATAAAAAGCATTGCTCGAAAGGAAAATTCAAAAGCCTCTTGGGCGTTTCGATTAACTGACATAACACTGTTCTCGCGCTGTTGCATATTTCATACCTTGTTAAATATAATTAGAAAAACATTTACAGGAAGAAATATGCACGAAATGCATTCATCACAGCCACTAGTCCGTGTTTACAAAAGAGTGAGGAATAATAATCAGTGTGTTGATAGCAGTTGTTAAAGAGGGACCTTGGTGTTTAAGAGAGTGTGGAGATTGTACAGCTGGGTCTGAACCTGTGTGAGCGATTGTAAATACTTACAGCAGTTTGTTTTTAATCGTGATGAGATGTCATCAGATGAGTTTAGCTCCATATGCGTGTCAATAGATTAATAGAGATGACTCGGAAAATTTGCTCCACAGGGAGGACGTAAATGAAAGACAAATGTGTTTTATTCAGAATTCATTAAAACAGGACAACCATGTTTGTGTCTCATACAGCATGGCTCCACATGGTAAGGAACTGCCTGAACAAGTAAGAAAACAGATTGTGAGACTTCATGGGAGGATACAGGCACATCAGTACACTGCTGAACATGAGCCAAACCACAGCTGTAGCTAGTGCAGGCCCAAAAATGAACAAACCAAGCTTTTCTACTTGCATTTCACTGAGTTCAATAGAAATGAGTTTACGTTGGTACGTACTGCCCCCAGGAAATAGATGTATGCCTGCACTCTAAGTTTGACACTGACAAAAAGCTTTCATCTTTTCCCGCCTACACAACTTTTATCTACTACTAATCTAATTTGCAGCGACATAAATGAAAGCATTACGGGGTGTTCCCACCAAACGCGATGACGCTTCATCGCGCGTCGAGATTACATGTAAAGTCAATGCAAACACGCGATTAGTCGCGTCATCGCGCCGGGCGATGCGATGGACGCGATAGCGCGACGCGATGGACGCGTTGGCCGCGAAAAATCGCCTCCATCGCGTCGCCCGGCGCGATGACGCTTCATCGCTCGAGTTCAAATAATTGAACTTTTGCGGCGAATTCGCGTGAAGACGCGCCGCGACAGCCTATCAGGTTTGAGATCGTCACCGACGTGCTGACGTACGGACGTACTGGTGTTCCCTTGGCAGTTTAGTCAGAGCGAGTCTATTGACAATATTAGAAGTTTTCTGGTTTAGATTAGTTTATTATTCAGATCCCCATTAGCGGCAGCAAAGCCACAGCTCTTCACTGTTGCTTTTCCGGTTTGGAGATTCGGACCTGAAAGCCCGTTATCACTGCTGTTTTCAACCAGTGGGCGCTGCGAGCCGGCCGCCCCGTCCCAAAGCACTCAACAGGCGGTCAGTCACACAGTAGTTCACGGAGCCGTGACTCCTCCTCCTCCTCCTGCAGCCAGAGACCCACACCGCTGTTCCTGTCCCATCTACAGGGACAGGACCAGTGCAGCGACGGTGGTTATCTCAGCCAGAGAATGAAATAGTGGGAGAAATGTTGTTGTTTGGGCGGGCTCGTCGCGCGACGCGATGCCGCGACGAGGCGTTTTTTGCATATTGAACCAGCGTCAAAACTGGAGCGTCTAGCGCGACGCGATTTCATTTGACGCGCGATTCAATCGCGTTCATCGCGTTTGGTGGGAACACCCCGTTAGGCTACATCCTTAAATAGTGTTAAAAAAGTAACAAACTCACCTGCATTTTGTGTGATAAATTTTAGCCTGCTTAGAGTACCAGCATGTTTTTCTCTATAGCCCTAGGGGCTTACCTTAGGGGAAAGCATGCTGCTGAGACTGTTTAGTAATACAAACCCTTACAAATTTGTAAAAAGCTGTACATATACTCGCCTTGAGTGGTTGTGTAGCTTCTGTATACTTTCAGTCCTTAAAGCTTCCCATGTATACTGAATTTCAGTTCTCATGAGAAATAAAAAAAACTTCAAGGATTGCTGGGTTACTTTCTGTCCTAGAAGTTTCAAATGCTACCAGTGGGGGAAGCAACTTCTTGCTCACACTTACAAGAACTAATGCACTCACAGGCTCCCTCTGTGTGGGTCATCTGTACTTGTACATCTGCCTGTACTTCAGACTAAAATACTGCAAAACTCTGATCTGTGCTGTTATTTACTTCATTGGTGCTATGAGGCTACATTGAAAGGTGGGATTATGTATTGGCTATATGTCACAGTAGCTATTATCACTACGAGTCAATCTGACTTTTTAACCACCTCCTGTATAAACAAACTAACTTCAGACCACATTGGAAAACACACCTGCTCGTTGAACTGATTCAGATGGCTAATTTATTGATTACACCGCATTGTGGACACTGCATGTCTTGTGTGCCCACAATATGTCATTCCACATTCATGAGGTGAGCCTCTTGTACCAAATCACGTGACTTTCTGTGGCTGAAATGAGTTTCCTATTTATGTTAAACCTGGTAATGTGACACAAGGAGGTGGGAGTGTGCAAATAAGGGACTGTGTGACCTTTGTGGATGGCATATTATGAATGCAAGTAAAGCCAACGATCAAGACCAATAAGAATCCTTTTCCAACAAGACAATTGTTTCACACTTGGTCACATGAAGGGACTTTCAAGCGTGCATGGGTTTTATCAACTACTTTAATCTAAGTCCTTTTCTTTCTGAAAATACAACACAAGCACATCAGAAACTTCGTGGCTCACTGCAGGCTGTCTGTTTACTACTACCGGTACTTTTACTGCACCTTGCTGAAAGGACCCCTGAGGACACCTAGCTGCCCAAAATGCCTGTGTGAACTTTACTCCTTGTAAGCAAACATTCACTTAAAATATTACTGTTGTGATTGTAAATAATCAGAATATAACCAAACCAAATAATAAACCAAAACAATGAAAAATAATAAATGAGAATGGGGGAAACCCGTGACCATTAACATGCCTACCGATAATATTACTCTCGGTCCCACACAATGATTTCAAACGCATTACACCTTTAACTGAAGAAAACATACAAAATATGACAAACTACTATGAACTACTATGAACTATATGAATACTCTGGAGTATTTTAAAGCACAAGGTAGGGCAAGAAATCACCCACAGTAAAGGCCAGCTGCAAAGAATCATCTGTGAAAAACGGCAGAACATCTCTTCACCATCCATGTCCAAGAGAATCTTATCTGTCATCAAATATAAACGCAGACATAAAAATATATTTTAAAAAAAGAAAAAATGAGAGAATAGAACCTGATTAATGACGGTTGTACTGACTTTAGTTGCATTTGGTTCTGAAAAATTCATCACAGTTTAATTATTCAAAGTCTTTCAAATGAATTGGCTTCATTCTTCTTGGCCTTTGGCTGTATTGAGTGAACAGGATTTCTATAATCACTTAACATTTTAATGATACTAGGGGTACTATTTTTGGTTATACACTGTATTTTATACGTCTGCTATTTTAACTATAAACATGTCTTAGAATTATATGTTACTTTGAATACACACAATCCCTCTCTAGGAACCAGACACATATGCATACAAGTGCAGTAGAGATAAGAGTCATCCCTGGGGTCTGCATGTAAAAGCAGTTTATAAATTATCATCTTACACTGAAGCCAGAAAGACATTAATGCAGAGCATCTGTGGATGTCAGGGGGGGGAGATCTATGTATTTCTGAGCGCTGCCATGTTTTTTTATTTACCTGTGGATGAATAAAGAGATGATTTATCAATCCACCTCTTGTGTTCCCCACTCTATCTCATTCCACCTCTCTCCTCTTGGGAATTAATCAGCTGTCTGACACATGCACCGAGGCAGACAGGGAGGCAGACAGAGGGAGGGAGATAGGAAGAAAGATGATGGGGAGGGGGGGGGGCTGAGAGGGATAAGGGTGGCACGAGTCAAATTGGAAACATATCCTTTCAACATGTCCTATCTGAGCATTTTATCTGTGAAAAGAGGCACAAGGGGGATGACCCCCATGGTTCAAAGGCCTAACTCAATTCAGTGATGAAACCGTGGCCGTCTCCTCACCAGCCAAACTGACTACAGCATCTGCTGGGAAATGAAACTGTGGTGCAGAACTCCTCTCCCAACACCTGCAACCCATCCAGGACAGAGATGAAGGGTGAGAAGGCCAAAGGGGGAAACAGGGAAGCGGCCTCCAGCCTCACTTTTTTTTTTTTTTTTTAGCAGTCATGTATAATAGAATTAACGTTTAAAGTGATTATTTTCAAATTCATAGAGCATTAGGGGTCAGCATCATGGCCCACAGCCCTCCTCCCCCTAGACACCTTTGAAGAAGGACTTGTGCGCCCATGGCACATCACCCATCCTCTATTTTTATCTGGGCCCAGGTGGGATTGGATCCAGATGGGGCACCTGATCACTTTTCCTTTTCTCTCTCTGTCTGCTCTGAGCCGGAGTTTCCTGCACTGAGATCCAACCCCTTCAGTGCCAGCCACACTTCATCCCTAGGGACTAAGCGAAGAGATGAGAATTGAATCAAGCAGTAAAAAAGTGTGTGCATGTGTGCATCTGACCGAGACTGATTCCTATAATGATACAGAATCCAATAGCAAGTTGACAAGTGTGTTTTCTTGATCATTCATTTTCCACGAAAGCGAGACATTAATGGCAACACCATGACCTGTTTGGAATAAGCTCCTCCCAAATCACCTCACAGATCGTTTTGAGGCTTATGTTTCTATAAAATACATGGTACGCAAATACAATACAACACAATACAAAGGATGTTCAGCGGTGACTTTGCAGCTTGACTGAATTATGGGCCCATTCATTTTAAGTGTTAGGGCAAGAGGGGGTTGTGTCTTGTGATCCAATAGCAAGGTAGAATACCCTGGACCCAGTGGGTTAACCTAACAGGAAACCTGGAGGATACACCCTATTAGGCCTGTACTTCCTGCTACTTTGAGGCATGTACAATTTATGAGCCCAGAGGTAGGGTGCACCACTGCAGATCTGATGGATTTCCTCTTTCTTTCTCCAAAAAAGACTGTGCTGGAGCATTTTATGAAAGAAAAATGAGAAAAAAAAGAGAAAGAAAGGCAGATAAGGTGAATAAAAGAACCATCTGCAGGGCACTCTGCAAAGCCTTGTGCCAAACGGTCTGGAAAGAATCACACATCTTGGCAGTACATCCTATAAATATGCTCTGATCCTTATAATTCAAATGAAACGTAGGAGGATATTAAATAGATCCCATTGCCTGAAAGCCAATGTATATCAGTGCCAGTGGTGTGAGCACTATAACTCACCAGGAATAGATGCTTACTAGAAATAACTCAAAATTGATAACAGATTTACATACAGCAGAGAGGCTACAGTTTATTTTGCTGCTTCTATACAGTGTATCTTTGTCACACTGAACTGACAGATGCTTATGGACAGAAACCGTATTTCAGTCATAACATTTCCAGGTGATTGAACGGTGTTGTCACAGACTCTTTTCTCTGGAAATGTTTCAAATGAACATGCAGGAATAGAAAATGGTTTGTGATCTCCACCATAGATAGACACCAGAGACAGAAAAAAAAAAATTCACAATCAACCGCTGTGAGTCAGGGGTGGTGTCAAGCTCTGGGTTTGTTTGTGTGTGTGGGTGAAAAGAAGTGGCACTTACGCATTTAACAAACCATCAAACAATGTCTCTGTCGCAGGGTTCAGAAACTCAGTTTATGATGTAATATGTGCTACAGCTTCTCGTCTACAGACCTCACCTGGCTTTGCAGCGCTGCAGCCTACGTTATTTTCCGGATACAGAGGTTAAGTGCATGTTTTACGTATGAATGTAGCACAGTTGAGATGTTTCAAGGGAGTGGTATGCATTAAGTCTTAGAGTCAGAAAACACCCCAAAATCAAACAAACATATTAATTAAAAGTTAATAAAACAATAATGAAATTAAGTTTCCATTTCATAATAAAATTCACTTTGTTTTGTATAACTATTGGAGGTGAATTACTTCCATCGGTGCACCAGCATTTGTCCAGAGTGTAGGGGGGTTGAGGAAAGACAGATAAAAGAGGGATTTGTGGGAAGGAGGAAGTACAGTTGGGATGGGGTTGGGATGAGCTGGGGGTGGTTTAACAGGGAAGACGGTTAGGTGGAAAGTTGGGAGAAGTATATCAGGAAGAAGAGACAGGAGATAGGCACACAGTCTCCACAGCTGTCAGAGATGATAGAGTAACTCAGCATCTTGTAAGAGACTGTCTCCGACTATTATCAAGCTGCAGTAAAACCCTGATCCCTGCGCTGCTTAGATAGAGACCCTGTGGAGCTCCGTTTCACCATCGGAGCAGAAGGTCAAAGCTTGGGCAAGTCCAAGTTGTTGCTCCAAAGTTGGGTGTGAGAAACAACCACTTTGTTGATGTCGATGCAGTGGTTGACTACCAAAAAATGTTTTTTGGATGCTTTTTATCCAAAGATCAGTGCAGTTTGTATAATATGTGAGACCCCAACCTGACATTAAATGTCAGTCATAATTTGTTAATTTAAAAGATAACTTTTCTACTCAGTTTCACATGAATTATGCTTCAAGTTCTTGGCGTATTATCTGAGTAAGAAAAGAAGCCAAAACATGTTCACATTTATTTTCAGATTCCACATTAGGCTACTATAAACAGTCATTTATCATAGATGACAAGATAGTTAAAAGAAAGTTAAATTAAAGAAAGAAATCTATAAATGATCTTTATTTTACCATAAACAAGATGAATATTCACAGTTTTACAATAAACAGTTGCCTATTTTGTTAATCCAGTTGAAGGATTAGCATTTATTTTGAGTTGTTTCACAGGTCAGTATTTAATTCTCAAAGTTATTCTTGATACTCAATCCTACTTCATATGTTCACATAATGACCATAACGTCAAAAATCTTCCCAGGTTACTCATCTAACAAAGATGCTACGTGGTGTGATGTTACGTTGACTCATTGTGTACGTGTCTCGACTCTAGACTTGTTTATCACATCAAATATAAACACAGAGTTATTGTTCATATTTCAGGCTGGAATTACATTTAGTGGAGAGGTGACTCTGGCTGCCATCCAAAACACCTCTTAAAAAACAAAACAAAGGACATTATTAAGTACTGTAATAATCAGTGAATGGAGTCACGTAGGCCTAAGTGACCTCTGTAGTTGGATAATTATCGTGTCTGATTATTATATTTGACGGATAATTTTAGCTGAGCCGTTGTGCAGCAGATAAAGGTTCTGTTGTATAATGTCCTTTGGATACAAAAGTACTCAGTGAAAAATCCTCCCATTTCTTGAAGGCCAAAGCATTTGCCCTGTATCAAAAATAGCTTGCCTCTCCCACTAACAGATGATGACATTTGGAATATAATTTAGCCTTGTCGCCAGGTTACTATCAGCTTGGGGCCTTAGGTAAACACATTTGATGGGACCCAAAGGTCTTGCACCAACACTGGGCTGGGAGGACAGGCAAGTGCGCAGGCCCTTGGCCCTGCTAAGAATCAGCAGAAGCCAAGCAGGAAACATCTGGAAGACCCAGTGCAAACAGATGTCGGAATGAGATAAGAGTCCATGAGTTAGAGTTCAGCCTCCCATCTCTGTATGATGAGGCTTTGTAACATCCAGGTGGGCTGTAGCCTTGGCTCCAACAGCTCAAAGGTCCAAATAATCAAACTGCAGGTTTTTCTTTCTTTTTTTTTTCTCACACTAGCATCTGGTCGAGGCTGTGAATGTTGTCAGTAACTTGTGTTCCATTGTTTCTGGTCTCATTTTGATCCATTGTCAGCCAGACTCTCATGAGACTCCCTTTATACAATGTTTGTGCCTCTCCAGGTCACCATTTACATCATTTCCTGCCATAGTTTTAACATTGACTGGGCAACAAAGTGATGTTTGCATCAGTGGTGGCCATTCACTCGTATTGCCCACGCTTCAGCTCATTGTTGTGTCGCAGATTGTTTGATATTGAATTGCAGTGTCAACTGTATTGTTTATTTTCAATTGCTCATCTAAATACTTGAGGCCATAGTTTCTGAAAAACAAAAGACTGGCACAAAACTGGCAGAGCTGTGTATGTATGTGATTGTAATTTGGAATTTAAGCTGTAAAGTATCATTGTGTTCCAGTTTTTAACCCTTCGCCTCACCATCACCACAAAAAAAGAAAGAAATATTTACTCTCTCCTCCCTTATGACTGCTGATTACTTTGTGTGAGGAACATAAAACAGAGGAGAAAATAACAGAGATAAATTCTGAAGAAAACTATGTCATTCGCACAGATGAGTAGAAGCCACAAGGGAGGGTTGGTTCCTGTTAAACTATAAAAAGGTCTCTCTTGAGACCTGAGATCTGAAGTGGAACTCACAGATTGTTCTGCAATCAGAGGCGAATGCACACCACCAGCCTGGATCTTCATAAACTGATAAATAATGGGTCCTTGGTGGCAGGGAAAAGTTACGGAAAAGTTACTCAGAGTAAGAGTGTGAAGAGATAATTTTATACGAGTAGTCTAAGCAATGTTAATAAAAAGGTTAGCATTGGTATAAGTGGCCACTGCTTTTCACAGTATTGAACAACATTTCTACACCAGCAATGCTAAGCTTTTGAGTGTTGTGTGAAAAAGGGGATTTGAAACCATTTCAGTAGAGGTGGGTCATATTTGTTATTTGGTTAAAGGATGGCTTGTGTCAAAGGTAACCTTTGTATCCACATCTTGGGAATAAAGTTTTATAGATCAGAGGCAGGTTGCAGACTTATCTTGTGGAAGACGGACAAACTTTTTTAAATTATTATGAATCATAGATTAGATATTTCATTAAAATGGTTGCAAAGAACAAACTTGTGTTCTATTCATATCAGAGTGTTGGCAGTTGTTGTTCAGTTTATAGAGACATCAATCGTCGGTCGGTGGTTATGTCCCAAGGTCTTCCTGTCCACATGTTGAAGGACCCTTGAAAAAAAAACATTGAATCTGAAACTGCACAAAAAAGAATTGACAATATAGCTTTCTTTCAAATTAATGTAATGCAATTTGCAGTTATTGACTTTTATTCAACAGGATAATGTGACCATGAGGTGTGACCACCACATCCCAGGGGATCCAGACATGAGTCAGATTTCTTCCACTCCTTATGTAGACTCAACCACACCCTCCTTTTTACCCAAAGTAATTAAGAAAATTTACAAAATTACCCTTGAGATGGCCACTGATTCACCGCACAAACAGGAAGTAGAGAAGAGGTCAGTGAATGAAAGGAGGAAGTGCTGGCAAACAGCAACAATACAAGAGGAGGAAACCCCCCCTTTTATAAATAGGAACAGACCCCTGCAGTGTGGTGGCTGGGGTCATGACTGGTGGGATGGGAGACAATAGGGGAGCAAGGCCACTGGCTGACCAGCGTAGGTGTGATGTGTCTGTGCGTCTGAGATAGTAAAAAGACAAGGGTCATGGGAGACACAAGTAAGCAGTTGCAAAACAAGAGCGAAGTGCATGATAATTCAAGAGTCTATTGTCTGCGCTAGCAAACAGTCAGGAACAGAAGTGGTCTTATCAAAAGATTGCTGGAGTACTGTGTCTAAAAGCGACATAATGGCGTTGCATCATAAGAGGAATATGGTTTGCTTCTGAAGAGCCAAGCACGTAGATAAAAAGCAGAAAAATTGTTGATGTAGCAAGTAACACACAAAGAGTTTATACTCAAAAGCACCGGTGAAGTGGACATTGCATCCTGTGATTGAATAGAAGCTGCACACATGGAGCATTATTCACTAAAAAGTCCCCTCAGTCTGTGTGTGTTTGTGTGTGCGTATATGCCCACCTGCGAATATATGTGTGTGTGTGACCACAGAGGGTCATCCTGCTCTTCACCTAAAGCATCTTGTTTCGCTGTTAAGCCGTGGACCTCCACCCAGTTTCAATGGAGCATCATCACAACTGCAGCCAGACACTTCCCAGAGGAAATCCTCAGCCAGGCCAGACACAACACTATAATTATTATCACCATTTACCATCTGCCATTGCTGTTTGCACACGTCGAATTTGATTGGTTACATGTTCAAAAGACAAATAAGAAAAAAAGTTGTTGACATAAATGTGGGCATATTCATCCATGAGTGTGAGATTGACTGATAATGGATACAGCAGCAAAATCTTTGTTGTGGCTAAATTCTTCTCTGCTGACAGAAAAAGATGAAAGAAGCTTTAGTAACCTTCTATTTGTTTCTTGACTTAATTTTCAGCTTATCGACAATAACAATCAGGTATTCATCAAGGAATAATAGGTGGTAATGTTCTATTTGTCTTTGTATCAAGGTAGTATTTTTAAATAAATATTTGATTCATCAAATTGGTTTGAGTGCCTATTATTTACACTTAAAGGAGTTATTTGTAAGTTTTGCTATCGGTGCAGCCAGAGTAAGTATTAGCAAAACATCACCAGCAGGGGAACGCATCTCCAGATTAACTCGTATAGCGTCCCATCTGCTATTTAAATTAGCATGCTAAACAGCTGGTCACTTTCCGATAGTGAGTCACTGTAGTTTTCATCTACTGTAGGCTGAAGTTGCTCAGAAGGCATATCATAATTAATTTTAATTGTAGAGACAATGATGACTAAAGCTCTTGTCAAGCAAAAAGCAGAGAAAACTTACAGAAACCCTTGTAACATGATCTATTTAACAGGAACTTTTTCCTAGTGTGCACTGTAGCACATGCTTTAAAACTAATGTGATTAACTGAGAAGGGGCAGGGGGTGGGGGGCTGAAGAGTCAAATGGAAATGACAGGGGAGACAAATCACACCTGTGGGAATAGAACAACTGTTATCTTGAGAGGCATGTCTTTAGATAGAAAATGACAAGTATAATTTTGACAAAAAGAGCAGAGGGTCTTCGGGCCTGCGACGGATCAGACATCAATTATGGCATTTGGATTGATTTTGACAGGTTTAAATGTGGTACATAAGCAGATAATGGTTTTAGAGATAATGGAAATTTCACTGAGCTGACACTGCCACACTGTCAAAAAGATAAATTGTTGGGTCAAGAAAAAGGTCTGAAACAAACGCTGAATATTTAGCTGACAAGCATGCATATATTTGAATTATTAGAAGTTCACTTTCTCCTCTGCAATCCATCATTTCATGAGGGAACCGATATGGATGTGACTTCCATGACATGTCAAAATCAGGTAAACACTGTTGATAATTGAAGTGTAGTATTAACATTAAGGTAAAAAAAAATAAAAAAAAATAAAGAATGCCTCCAATTTTATGTTGACATTAGTTTTAACAACGTTCAAAAGCAGTAACATAATCCCATGGTGTCCATAAAGCTAGGCACAAATTTAGCAAGAGAACCCCATGGAATAGGCTGAAGTCTCCCAGGAGTTTGCTAAGCCAGGGGAGTATGTAACATGGAGGGCTTAGGGCTGCGTCCGAGGCCTTTCACCTTGGAGCTGTTAACAGTCAGGCCTGTGATCCCAAGGCCCCAGTTAAAGACCCCCTTGGGTTTAGGACTGTAACCAGAGAGTTGGAATAACAGAGAACGAAAGCACCACGCAGCGGAGCCTCCTGCGGCGTGGTGGGCTCAACCCCACTCCCTGCTCAGGGCCTGGAGAGAGGTCACAGGGTAAGAGAACCTTTTTTTTTTTACTCCTTCGCTTTTTCTGTTTGTCTCTCTCAAACATAGATCAGCCAGGCAGAAGGTCAGAGAGATGTGGCCTCCCTGGGGCCTGTGGTGGGCAGACACAGTGGCTAAGGTCAAAAGACCCCCCTTCGGTTGCAAGACATTTATCACTGAATACCGTGAATGTGTGAATGGAACGTGAAAAGAGTGAAGTACATTTGTGTGTCTGTGTGTCAAAGTGAACGTATGAATGTGTGTGCAGAGGTGTTTTTTTTGTGTGTGCACGTGTCTTTCTTATACTCAATTTCAAAGGCAGGACTCTGGGCCTCAGCTACTTCTGTTTCTTGAGTTTGCTGCTCTTACCAGAAGATTAAATTGCTGCGTGATGGTTGAAGAATCTGGTCTGACCTTGTTAATATCAGAATAATTGAATAAGCTCTTAGCACTCTTAAGAATTTGCAGTGCGATGTTGATAGCTTTGTGGTGGAAAATCTCCTGCCACTGTAGTCGCTTTCTATGTGGATGGCTGAAATGTTGAGCTGTGGAAAACCCATTAGCCTCTCGTCCAAACATCCATTAGGGCCACGTGTTCATTTAAGATATTTTGTTGTGTTTGTGTTGTTGTTTTTTGTTGTTGTGTCGGACTTTACTGCTCAGGCAAGACTTTGCAGGAATTTCTTATATGCTGGAAAAACATAAACCCAGCAGGGCCCTTAGATCTTAGAGGGGCAGTCAGCTGGCAGTGCCGCGAGTCAGAGTCGAAAGCAGATGGAACCAACTTCCTGCAACTTGAGCCAGTTTCAAATTCAAATTAAATATGACTCTTTTCCACATGTATTGTTAAATTTGGTTTTTATTCCAATTTTTTTGACAGAATTTTCTTTTTTTTTTCTATTTTACAATCTTCTACCGTTAATGTTATAACATTTCCTCACAGCACTGACAGAAAACATACAATCTGGTCCCTAGAGAGGAAAATGTGTCAAACTTAAGTTAATATGATGAGCTATTGTTACAGTTACAGCATCATTACTGTATAATTTCTGGCAAATTAAATCACCTCGTATCTGACGTTAACTGCTCTATGTTGGCTTAACAGTCCACATTTGCAAACGTGTTGTGTGTGTGGATCTCTGAAATGTCAATTATCAGAAACATCTATTCCTCAGGATCTGTGATGAGCCTTTACATCTCTCATTTAAATTTGTAGTTAAGTGGCGACCGCTCTCGGTTTCGTATCACAGTTGAGGGTTGGTGTTTGTGCAGCCTAATCAGTGTGTATCTACTTACACTCCCTGTCAGCTCAAACCCTTAACCTAAGCATCAGCTTAGTTGAACAGAAGAATGGAAAAACTGAAAGGTCACGTTGAGTGGCGGTTGATTCACAGTACACAACTACTTTGGTAACCTGATTTTTTTTGGTTGCTTTTTTTTCCCTCAGGCCTGATTTGCGTGTGTGAACCAAACAGAGGTTTAAAGAACCTCTTTTTTTCTAAACTCACACCTTAGAGGGGGGTTGGTAAACAAATGCTATGGATCCCATGGGTGTGGGGCTCGGCGAACCGCAGAGCCTTATTTGCTCCTGCTTGTCTGAGCTTGCGGCTGTGTATTTCTGTCCCTGTGAAGATGCAAAGGTATATGGTAGGACTCACATCAGCACACAAACTTGTGTGCTGTGCTGCATACAACTCTGCAGACATGCACACACAGACACGCACACACACAAACAAAGGTACATAAAAACACAGCATCCTGCAACAAAGCAACCAAAAATAACAGGCACCTGTTGCTCAAACCACAATGTCTACAATGAAGCCAAATTAGAGCGTTTCCCTGGCAACAGTAATTTCAATCACAAGCCACAGCAGCGGCGGCCTAGAAAACAACTACACTTAAACATTGCTGCTATGTGAGTCACCAGTAAACAATAACTATGTATGAGCATGTGTGTGTGCGTGCGCATGTGTGCTCCTGCTTATATTTTTTTCCTCAGTTTATGTACAATCTAATATTGAATGATGATTTTGGAAGATCCCCCAGGACTCCTGGTGCTGTAGTTTGGGGGCAAGAGAAGACCACATTAACCATTGGTGGTTTGCAGACGATTGCAAAGTTGATTGCAAGGATTGCACTGAAGTGTGACAAATGAAAAGTCTCTTGCACCAGTAACTAGTTCAAGTGTTTGTCACAGAGCAGACGGTGGTGTTCATGTGTTGTAGGGGTTCCTCTAGTGGTCACAAGCAGAATGTCAGGCAGTCAGAGAGGATTTTCTCATCTTCACTGTGACTCAGTCAAAGCAGTACAGTAACAGATCCTAAGAGACGAACAACACTTGGCTTTTGTTTGTGTCTTGGGAGCGTATGTTAACATATATGGTTACAAGAGACATGCAGTAATTCCTTACATTCTGTAGTCGGGCTGTTTGTTGTGCTTTGAGCTAGAAGGAATAGTTGGTTTTGTTAGCGTGTGAGTGCGTTGCATGCTTCTGAATTTCCTCAACTGTAATCTTTTGAAGAAAACATAGATGAGTTTCATATGTTCCAAAACTATCATCACTGACTAATTTAACCCATCACATCAAAACCCTCGTCAAATATTGAATATGAGGGTGGCTAATGAAAAGGACACTTGAGCACTGGGACATTGAGACATGCATTGTGCCAAACGGGGTGTTTTAACTTCACTATTAAGAGGGTGCTCCTCATGTTTTGTACACATATGTGCTCATGTGAACTAAAGTGGGGGTGTGTGAATACAAGAAGGAGGCGGTGGTCGGAGGAGCCTCGCTTCTTCACAAAAGAAATCCTAATTGGAAGCACATGTGTTGCACTGTGCGGCAATTTAGGATGGGTGGGTGGGGGGGTTTGGGTTGCTATTGTGAATGAGGGTGTTACTGATGGGAGAAAGAACGAGAGGAGGGGGAAAAAATCTGTTTTGTCAGGGGGTGGGTGATAGGGGGTCTGGTGGTTGGGAGGGCATGAGAATGTAAAGCTTGGCGCAAGTGAGGCGATTTACTAAGGCCTGGGAATGGAGAGTTGGGAAAGGGAGGGTGTGTGTGTGTGTGTTTGTGTGGGTGGGGGGGTAAGTGGACTTAATTCAAACAATACTGTCCAACAAATAAAGTGCTATCATAAAAGGAGTCATGTCTTCTTTCCATCTCTTATCTCCCTTGTCACCATGGCCACATTGATGTTCAGCTATTGAGCATCTGTCACTCAAAGAAGCCTGACATTCGTCAATACACATATGGCTCAAATATCACGAGTGCACTTTTACACCAATCATGCTGTCATGTTTTTTTTTCCATTTGGAGTAAATGTACAATATGGCCTCTTTTCATGTGGGCCGACAGCATTAAAGGCTATGAAGGAATATAATTCAGAGATGACGGGATTACATGGATTTATGATGTAATTATGATTCATAATGATGGTAATCTTGTAACTCCCATTACTCTCCTGAACAAATTGAGTCTACCCTTGTTTGGATGATACATGAAGCGGCTGTACTGTACCATGGGCTCTTCATTGCAACAGTTTTATTTCAGCCCTTCACCCCCCACTGCCGCAATAAGAGACCAACATGAGAACAAAAGGCCATGGGACTGAGCATATATACCTCCCCTCTGTGGCTCGCTCAGATTTATACACTTTCATAAAAATGGGCCCAAAATGTCTGGCTTGGGGCCCAATATCCCATCCTCGTATTTGGATGGTGGCCAGGAAAATAATGTCTGACCAAAAAAAGAGGACAACGCTTTTTTTCTTTTCTTTTTTCTTTTTTTATTTCTATAAATCACAAGGACATGCAGGGCATGCAGGTGAAAGTGGAAGAGTGGAAAGGCAGTGAAAGAAGAGAGTGATGTGAATTGGGGGGGGTTTAAAGTGGGCGACAAAGGAGGAGAAGAGGATACTGGGAGCAAGAAGAATGAAAAGAAGGAGGCAAAGTACCACGATGAAGATGGGATGGAGAGGAGTGAACCAGATGAAGGTCCTCGCAGTTCAGATGGACACACATAAGGCCAGGAAAGAGGGCTACATCTCTCTTCTCAAACCATCTCTCCATCGTTGCCCTCCCACCTCTGCTCCTCTCTGGCAGCACCTGAATCCTGGGTCTCATCAGAGCTACCTGCCAGGGATTAACCAGAACCTGTTACCCCTCAGTGTCGGATGACTGAGCTCTCTCTCTCTCTCTCGCTCTCTGTCTCTCACCCACACCTACGCACACACACACACATGTGCACTGTGAGAGTCTGTAATAGGAACCAGCTGGGCTTTCAAGGCTGTGCAGCGTGCCAGACAGGCCCATTCATAACCCTCTAGTGAGTTTTAATGAAGGTGGGTTCTGGGGCAGCAGCAGCGTGGAGTGAGTGGGGAAATGATGAAAGAGGGGGAGACGGTTGACTCCTTTTTCCTCACTCTCTCTCTATACCTTCCAACCTATGAATGTACTGTACCCCAGCACATATGGGGGGAAAGTTTGCCTTTAATCCATTTATTTATAGTTAGCTCCTGTACTGTTTTTCAGCTTCCTCAGCTGCTGTTCTCTGCACATACTGGATGGATACCAGCATCCCCTTCATCATATAGATAGGAACTGAGATTGCTACTTAAAGTGAGAAAAACAAAAAGATGAATGAGACCTCAAGAATTATACACTATACCGCCCAAATCCCACCCCCACATTGGTTCCCATCCCTTTACAACCATTACCTTACTTGTGATGTTAATAGACATTAAATGAAGCTAAAAGATTTCTCTAGTGATGAGTAGGAAGCACATTTCAGTAGATGTGGTCGGCGGCATGGCAAGGTCCACAAACCAAACCTATAAATACTCAGTAATATACGTGTCAGTAAGGTTTACAGACATACAAAGGGCAATGATGGTCATTATTGAGCTGGAACTGCACACCACAGGATATCTCTCTGATAACAGCACTTTTGGGGACTGTTCACATGCTTTCAGGGACATTCAAGTGTCCCCTGTCCTTGTCAATAGGAGACAATTACATGTATTTTCATGTTGTGCTTACAGGGCAGGGGTCAACCGAGCTGACAAGATTAATTCCAGATATCTATTACTAAGGTCACAAGTATTTAATGCGGATGTGTTCACTCGTGTGTAGTGTGAGTGAACAGAGCATTTGGTATCCATCTGAACGGTGTATTTGCCCACGATGTATTTGCCCATTCCAAACAATTCATATAATGGCTGCCAAATGTGTGGTGTGTGGCAATGTGGAGATTTGATTCATTTTTTTTTTTTAATTTTGCATGTACGATTTCAGGCAGTGGTTATCTCTGTGTGTCTTTCTCCATGAGTAAAAAGGTGTGTAACCTGAGCTGGTGGAGTCACGGTGGAGAAACAACCCTTTACACCCTGAGGTCAGAGCAATGTGAAGACCAATAAACCAGGCACTGGCACACATTCCTTTTCTCAAACACACAGAGATGCACAGACAAACAAACGAGCCCTGCCAGAAAATGAAACCCTCGAAAAGCCGATCTGAAGAGTTTGAATCCAGAAATTCACAATTATTTAATTATTTTGTCGGAAAGAAAAACACAGCCACCCAGAATTGATTTAACTTGGCACAGGCTGGACTTTGATTGAACAATGCACAAACACTGTTTACTTTTATTTCACCTAACCCTCTATCAACATCAAAACGACAGGGATATATTGCTCTTCTTTCAATACATTTTTTTTTTTACATGGGCTTATTATGGATTTCCCCCCTGGGAGGTGTTTTGGCTCAGGGTGTGATGATGCTTCATTGAAATTGGGTGGAAGTCCACCGCAGCACAGCCAAACAACCCCATTGGATGGAAGCAAGAAAATCTCCCCGCTCCAAACAACCACATACAGAGACAGGCAACACAAGCTGCACTCACGCACACTCGCACGCAAATACAGTACATGCGTGTTTTCAGTGGGCAGATGGAGAGAAATCAGGGGGTATGTCACAAACCTCCCACGCTCTCCACTTCAGCCCTGGTGGCCACACAGTCTTTTGATATTTCCCACATAATAACTGTGTGGTCTTTCAGCTAACCCCAGGAATGTTCATATGAAACAAATAGCACAACACATGACTACGTTATGCACTGTCTTGCCGGTGCACGGTAATGATCCAGGAAATATTTCAGTCATGTAGAAGCTTGATTTAATCTTGCTTTCACCTATTTAGACCACTGCAGGATCAGGTCAAATTTTGTGTGAGCATTTAGTGTGTGTTATTGAGAGAAACTGTAAAAAAGGCTTTACTGATTCCTACAGAGTAATAGAGGCATGCATGAATGGCAAGATACTAATGGGTGGAGTTATGTATGCATTTCCATCTGTCACCTCATGGTAAGCCAAATAGATCAGCCAAACAAAACATGATGTAAAATCATAAATTAATCATAAATCATAGATTCAAAAATGCTGTTTGAGAGAGTCTTCCTTTCTTGCATGCATAGCCTATTAATAATTTGGTACATGAATATCATCATGTTTTTAATGCTAAATAGCCAAAAGTGTAATCATCTACAACAATCTATTTACTCAGCATATTGTGCACAAGCAGTGTGATAAAGAGTGAACCAGTGTGTGTCTGAGCTCGCTGGGTGTGGTGATATATTCATGTCACACAGGGCTGATGGGTTTCTGTATGCACACCGACTTCAGTGGGGGGAAGAGGTCATCCGGAGTTGAAAAGAAGATGGCTCTCCTGTTCAGCTGGGCTTTCCTCTCTCTGATCGCTGTCTACACACGGGGCCGAATCACCGACCAGTGCTCAGTCAGTCGGGCTTACGGCCAAGAATGCAGGAGCTGCTGGGTGGCGTGCTGGGTGATTTCCTGTCTGAGTGGTCTTCTCGTAGTCGTAACGCGATCCACCCTAGGTCCAAAAATAACCAGTGTCCCTGCAGGAGATGGCGGTGCAAGGCTTGCGGGGCACTAATGCAGCTTGCTCTGCTTCCTTCCTCAGAGGATGCTGAGAGGATGGATCTGATAGCGGCTCAGAGTTATAGTTGTACTGTCAGCAGCTGGGAAGACACAGACGAGGCCGTCACATGTGTGTGTAAACCAGGTGATACTTTTCAAAGGACTCCTGTAACAACAATGGGCCAAACCACAACTAATATTTGTTTCTCTCAAAGGTTGCTTTCGGTTGCTGGTTTTTTTTTTGTTGTTGTTGTAATTATCTGTGTTCTACAGAGGAGTTTCAAAAAGGAAAGGGAGTGAAAATCAAAATCAGCCTGATCTGCAGAGACCTTGACGTGTCTCCATGTTTATTTTCACAAGAATGTCAGACTTGGGCACTGTGGTTTCACAGGTTCTCTGCTGTGTGACCTCAGTGTGCACCAAGCCTGCAAAGCCAAAACGATAACAAATGAACATTTCTATCACTGTACCATGTGCCAAAGACACACCAAGAGAAAGAGGGAGAGAGAGAGAGAGAGAGAGAGAGAGAGAGAGAGAGAGAGAGAGAGAGAGAGAGAATTAGTGGGGGATGAATTATATCATGGAGAATTGCTGCCGCTGAGGGACAACGTATGGGAATAGTATCAAAGGCCATAAGTGAGGGTAAAGAGGGAAAACAGATAGCACACTTTGAAATATCTGACCCTAATAGGCCGATTATTTCCATGAGGGCTTTGCCTCTCCATAAACAGAGCAGCGTATTTGTGCAGGTTCGTCTGTGTTGTTTCAGAGAGCCCAGGATCTCCTGGCAGGGGACATTTCACTGGGTCATTATGCAGCAATTTGGGTGGCTGGGCCAGCATTTTTCACAGCACCTCACAAACCGCAGCATAAGAGATAGCAAAGAGGCGGAGACACAAAACCAATACGCTGGTTCACTTTGAAGAGGATCCACCGGGGAAACAAGGCTGAGGCCCGCTGCTCCACAAGGAGCCGAATGGAATGAGATCGAGGATTACCTTAGAGAGTTAAATTGCTGTATGTGACGTGGGGGAAAAGAGTAGAAGGTAGAGGGGGAAAAAGCTCAGCGGATGCTAAAAATGAGAGAGACCCAATAATGAAATAAATCTGCCCACAGCTTTTTTGTTTAATGAATGTGGAGCTGATTTATTTTCCGTATGGCTCGGCAGATTTGTCTGGGCGCAGAACAGAGCGTGCTCTGTTCAGTGCCACGCTCAGCAACCAGGTGTGGGACAGACGGGCTGAAACAGTTAAAAGTAAACTGAGTGCAGTGGAAATGGATCTACTGCAAAATTTTGTGGGCTTTTTTTTTTTTTTTTTTACAGGTTTGCTAGTGGAAATCAAATCAGAAACAGTCTGGTTTCTGTCTATGTTCACTTCACAACAGTCAGCTATGTTTTTGTCAAACTGCTGTCAAAACAAGTGGCCCATCAATTTTATTTACAGTCACATTTTCTATACAGATCTCCTCTCTTTATGTTTGAAAGATAAATATCTCCTGAATATAGAAGAAAAAAGTAGGTTAAGAATACCAAGTGTAGGGCAGTTTAATGCGAGAGAGCAGTGAAGGGAAAAAAAGTACTTTATAGAATTAACTTAGGAACCTAAGATGCAGGATATCACCCTGACAGAAGAGAGAGATAAAAAGAGTGAGTGAAAGAGGGAGGGAGATGGGAGAGGGAGCGCATTAGCTGAGAAGAAAGAACTACAAACAAACAGTGAGGGGGGAAATATCATAAACAGATCTTCTGAGACTATCAAACAATGTAAATATGAAAAATGCCAAGCTCAAGTACATGAACCCTTGCAGGAATGAACCCCCCCACCCCCACCCACTCAGCAGCAGCAGCACCACCACCACTACCACTCAAGTAACCTCTGTTCATGAAGACAAGCAAGCACAGGCCCTTGACAGAACCTTATGGAGGACACCAACAAGTGTATTTTAATGTCCTGCCCTCCCTACTGTCCTACCCATCGGGCACCAAAGTATCTATCTTACTCTGCTAAGTAGTCCACTGTTCCCTGAAACAGAAACCACATAGCAGAGGTCAGGGAGGAGGCTTCACATGAAGTCAGAGAGCGATGTTGATTGATAACAGTTTTCCACTGTGGGTCATATCATGACAAATGTCGTACTAGCTCTATCTCGTTGATAAGACCATGCCTTATGTAACTTTATTTCTGCATAGACTGACAACTACAGCACCTGCGTGTTAATATCCAGTTAAGTTCAGTAACAGCTTGAGCACACACCAACTCATATTTGCTTCGGTTTCCAGGAAAAATAACTGTTCGTGTCTGTGTGGCAAGGTTTTTTAACTGACAGCACTATAAGTGTTTTGAATCGGCGCCACACTTGAAATAAATTTCAGTTTGAGTAGCATTGAGAGATCTGCTGTGATAGCCGTAAGGACAATGACAGAATCCTATGACTGTCTTAACAACCTGTCATATACAAGATTACTTTTCACAGCTTGGGTCTATAGGGTGATGTAAACTCTTAACGGGGACACATAAGGACCATTAGATTCTCTTATATGGATGACCGAAGTAATAAAAATGTCTCAAGTGGCCAACACACAACCCCAAAGATTTTAGTGAAAAAAACTCATGACAAAAGGTTGAATGTGTCTTTTGACCCCTGTTACTCCCCATGTCTTCCACTTTTCTTGCACAATATCAAGATGGCTCAATGGACATATTTGCTTGTTGCTCAAATTAAGTCATGCTCCAAACTGACATATTGTTTCAATGCAGTAATGTGCATGCAACCCCAAATATGGCTGGCAGACTGTCAAATATGTTTTGGAGATGGAGCAAATGGTGGTTTGGCTCCACTCAGACAGACAGTTTTCAACCAATGAATCAAACAAGCTTAAATTGGACAAATTAGGCAGAGTGTGATCAACCTAAGTTCATGGCTTGTATTTGGCATGCAGCTCTGGTCTGAGACCAAAAACGGGGCATGTTTGTTTTTTGAATGTCTTACTGCTGCCCTCTGTCAAAAAACGGTGGTCACTGCAGCGAGACATGAAAAACAGACACAGTAGCAAAGCTTCCAAACTATTCAAGAAGAAATAAATCTATAACAATCAGATGTCCATCAAATAATTCCCAGAATACCATTTCAGCCGTGACAGTCATCCTCTCTTTGTCAGCCTGTGAGTCTGCTTCCAGGAATGCAGCTGCAGACGCAGCACTTCTGAGTCCCAGTGTGTGTTTCATCTGGGTTTCTCCGTCTCAAACACACATGTGGCTCAAATATGTGGCCCAGCGCTCCAACAGAAACAGCCCCCGATCCAGCAAAGGTCCTAATGTGCACCTCGCTGGAACGTGCCACACTGACACCAAACTAAGTCAGACAGGGCCACGTGTTCGAAAATTTAACACACATTTTTCAGAAGCTGTGTCACAGGTCTCCGCAGATGAGTCTACACTGAATCAGGAGCATTAGACACACACAAAAAACAACAGTTTAATTAACACAAAGGGAAACGATGACAGCTCAAAATGACTGAAAACACATTTAATCCAAGTTTATGACAAGTGTTGTAAAAGATCATTGAATCAAAGATGCAACGACTGAAACTGAACCACAGAACTGAAACTACTGCATGCATAACACACACCCAAAACCTTACCCACAGCATGCCACACTTACAGACACATGCTGCTCTACTGCAGTCTATGCACTCCATATCAAGATCATTTGGTTCAAGTCACTGTGCACAGATGTTGGGTTGAATTCATTGTATTATGCTTGAAATAGAGCTTTACCCTGAGCCACTAGAGAACACTCACTACACATTACATACACATCATTGCACACATCATAAATAGGTGAGGGAAGTATGGTGTGCGTCTAAAACAGTTCATAATTTCTACCAAAAATAGTTGCACTTTCGTTTTCCCCCTATAATCCCTTATATGAGCTTAGATTATAAACATTGATATTTGACTAATGTGTAAAGCCATTGTTGATGTTTCATGTGTTGCTGTAAGAGGCATACTAGGGTCATCTGTAATGGTTTTATCCAGAGGGAGATATAACAGAGGGAGTGGCATCCCACAGATCTGGGTGTAGCGTGACTTTGGGAGGATTCAGACAAATCTACTTGGCCAGATTTACAGACAGTCTGTAAATATTAGTCACATTTAGTATGGTGTGTTTGCATCCATGTGCAAATTAGGGTGTGCCGTTGGTACTCACGCAGGTTGATAGAGGAAATAATAGCATATGTGTATATGAAGTGACGTGAAAAAAAAAAAAAAGAGAAGTTCTAGCTAAGTTAAATTTTGTATGCATGTATGTCTAAAGTACATCACCTTATGTTCATACTCATCACTCTGACATGGGAAAATCATATATAATCTCAGAAAACAGATTTTCATTATGAACAACTATCCCCAAAGAAATTTAAATCAAAAGCAACTGGACTTGGTTATTTGTCTAGGAAGACGTTTCACCTCTCTTCATCGGTTCATGTTCGCATCTGACCAGGCTGGGACTGGTCCTAAGCCTGGTCAGATGCGTACATGAACCGATGAAGCCTCTTGGATGAGAGGTGAAACATCTTCCTAGACAAATAACCAAGTCCAGTTGCTTTTGATTTAAAATTTCTTTGGGGATAACAATGACCTGGACAAATGAGAATATTCACAGGCTTATTATGAACAACTCAATCTGATAAGTAGAGGTGGAGAAGAGGCTTCAGAAAGACCTGTGATGTTTCCACTAAACTATGAACAGTGAGAGACTGAATCCACAAACACAGCATGGGATTTAAGCAACCGTGACAGCAAACATACACCCGGCAGAAAGGTCTTTGAACAAGACACTGGAAGCAGCTCAGATCATGGGATGTCATGCTGAGCTTGACCTCAGACTTTGTTTTGGATGAGGCAAACACAAATTCGAGCTAACTAGAATAGTTTTAGGAAATAATCAAAACAATAACTAATAATAAATGTACGCATGCAGTTAAATTATGTCTTGAATGCACTGTCAGTGTAAAAGGATTTAGGGGATGACTTGATGACTATCTCAGATCAGCATTACAACTCCTTTGTGTCTTTGTCTGAGAGACCCTCTTTTTTTAATCTACCGTTCCAGGTTGAACTGTCTACCATTACAAAAACATGTGGGAATTCTACTTTTGCATGGAATTTCGCTTTAAGGAACTGTATTCTATAAAAATGTGATAGAAGGCCATGAGAGAGCTTCCCAAGCAACCCTCACACTGGCCGTATAATTTACAACTTGGACATGGAGTACTGTAAATAGCTCTTTAGAGTGTCTGCTCTTATGACAGGACATATACAAGGATCTAAATATACTTAACATGTTCTTACTGTAGGGAGTACTGACTTGTGAGCGGAATAACAGACCATATTCATGTGTTTACAGAAAACACTTGTCCTGAAAACATCTAGCACATTTAATTGCTGTGGCTAAAAAGAAGCAACATATATTTAATGAAGTATAACTGTAATGAAGCTTCTACTGCAGAACACGCAGTGGGCCTACAGCATGAACAGCAGTTGGTTGTCACTTTGAGACGGATTGCGGTGCAGCCATTTATTCCCTTTATAAAACTATAAGCTCTTTAGCCAGGCTGAGCGTACATGTTTCTGGCATAATCAGTGCCAAAGTTGACCTTGTTTCCATTTTATATTCAATGAAATCACTTTTGTGAGACAACAAAAGAGATGAGAGAGAGATGAAGAGAGCCAGAGCTGGGAAAGAGAGACAGAAAAATGGGCTTCCAAGGTAGGCTATAGCAGGCTGCATGCCAGATGCACTCTCGACAGCTGGATAACAGATACAATGAAATTTTAGATCATTCTATAAATACCACTACCAGCTGCTTCCAGTTAATGTCAGATGATTATTAAAAAGTGCTACAAATTAACCGTTTGTTATCAGCTATTGGGCAATACTGTCATTTTTCTCTGGACAAACAAGAGCCAGGGGGTACACAGAGCGACAGAAAGAGGTCTGAGCTAATATATGAGTTTCTTAAACTGATCTGACAAGAAGTGGATCAGGATATGAGATATTTTGCATGGCTGACTCATGTGGGGGACTCCTCAGGGACTGAGCTTTTGTATTTGTGCAGTCTTTCTTGTTGCATTAGTTAATGCTGAGTTTTACAAGGAATAATATGCAGAGGTCATGGATGTGGGGACTGACAGCATCTTTCAATGTTCTCCCCACTGGCTCCCTCCGTTCATCCCTGAGGGGATTCTCCTGTTACCTGCTAATGCCTCCAAGTCTCTCAGCCTTTTGGGTTGAACATAACCTGGAAGGGTTTGGAGTTTCACCTTTTCTGCTATTTGAGTCGGGCGGCCCTCTGAGCTCAACACTTGTCCGCAAATATGGAATATGCAAACACAAACACTTCTCCTTCAATCAGGGGCCCACAAGCATGTATACAGTGCAGCTGCCATATACGGTAACAGCAATATCTGTGCAATATAATGTGATTTAATAAGATAAGAGTGCAGTAAGTATTCACTTTCTGAAGCTAGTATTCACGTTCTGAGACAGGGTAAGAGAGGTGTTTTAAGGGCTTAAAGGGCATTATCATTTACCTTAATTCACAATTTAGAATTGTGAATGCTGCAACAATAAAATATTGTATAATGTATAAATGCATTTGCTTACAGTACATGAGGTGGACTTTATAAAGTATAAAGTCCTGGTGGCAGTTTCTGTGTTGTGTGCATGTATTCGTCTATCAAATGCTTCACATAATTTAAGAAGAAAAAAGAAGATGAATCAAAATAGGGATGGAAATCAACATGTGTCTGTCTAAGTTTTCTCACAGAAAGTATTGAAAAATCAAAATCTTTGAAGATAATGAAAGGGAAGAACTCTTGAGCTTCGATATTCCTCACAAATGTTCTAATCATTCCAGTTCATTATGTTGGGTCAAGCCAGCTGAGCCAGGCACAACTATTTTCTTACTGTCGCCCACAGGCTTGATAGATGTGGTACATCTCACCTTTACCTGACAGAGAGACAACAGACTCCTGAGACTTACATGCCCCAAAATGCCACTGCTTTGGCAGGGACTAGCTACAGGTAGAATGGCATGACACAACATTGGGATAGAAAATACATTTAGTTTCAGGCAGTGTTTCAGGAACAAATGGCAAATGTCTGTCCAGCCAACATCCTGCACAGTTGTATGGTCACATGCACATATACTGCAATCCATCAGCTTGCTGTATTATGGTTTTAATTATTTTAAAACATGTTAACTGTCAAGAGGAAAAAGCCGCAGAGAAGCCACCAAGTGGATTTTGGTGATGTGGCCGTTTTGGGGCGAGGGGTGTGACTAATTTACCCAGAGAGTGACACGTCGTCACTGTGAGCTGTGAAGCTCAAAATATTCCAGTGACTCTGTCTTCGTCTCCCTCAACTCTTCATTCATCTTCATTTCACTTTTACTCCTCATCTGCTTGATATTTTGGTCGCTTGGTTCAGGCCACTTTCATCTTGAAAATGCACATAAATCAATTCATAAAACTGGGAAAACTTGCCAGATTTTTATTCGGTGAGATAAAAATATGTCTGGAAACGATGGCTGAATCTATAATCATGATCCACCTACATCGGGGTGGCCACGTATCTCCCAGCATGACTGACAGTGTGCTGGAGCCTGTGTCTGTGTCAATGTGCTAACATGATGCGGTTTTCTAGCTCAGTAAAAGCCCAGCTTCATGCAATTTGATTGATATTGGCTACCAGCACACTGTAACCCTCAAACGGCTGTGTGCAGACTTTTACCTCTGCCTCGCTCTCCACAGCTGTTTCCTGCCCCCAAACTGCTGAAACAGTGCTGCAGCAGGACCAGAGCTACAGTATAGGCCAACACAAACCAAAAGCCTCTCCGTCTGCCACACACGTGTGCGCACACATATATCAATAAGAACATACCATCCCCAGCTCCCTGTAGACTGCTACTGGTCACCTTGCAGCACTTCCTGTTTGAATTGGGTCATTTCCTCTTTCTTTCTGTTAAGGGAGGGTTCAGGCTTCACCAAGGTTGAATCACAGGAGGGATGAGGAGAGAACAAGGTCACAGTTTCCTCCCTTTACCTTCACCTTCAACCTGTCTCTTTCTCGCACACACAATACATGTAGAAAGACATGTAGAGAACTGCTCTCTTTGTTCTCTATAACTTTTTTTTGTTCTCTACATTCAACCCAAGAATCTGCACCAGTAGTGACGGTGGAAACTGCATATACGTCTCGTGTAGCACATTTACTTTACTTCACATCTGGGTAGAATGAGGCCTTGTGAAACTGTGGGACTCATATAATTCTAAATGGGGGATCATGGTGGCCTAAAGGGCTGAAAAACAGGCTTGTGACAGGAAGGTTGCTAGTTTAGCCTGGGAGTTTGAGTAATGGCAGCGTATCCTTGAGCAAGGAACCTTTCTGAACCAGGAGGGTAAGAAGTGTGTGTTCTGCTGTGGTTCACACATGTGCAATCATTCATTAACGGTAGGAATGTGAGGCAATGTGTTGCTTAAGTATTTACGGGATGTGGCAAATCTACAAATGACCATTACCATAAAAAAGCATATTGTATAGTAAATGATCAAAAACCCAAATCAAACTAGTTTGACTTACTCATCACATCCTGGGAAAAACAACATCAAACGTAAAATTTTGTGTGTGTCATAGTCGCTGAATATTTTTCCCTCCATCTCTGATGACGAATCAAAACAACTCTAAATGGAGGCTGTTTATCGCCAGAGACTAAAACAACTGTTTAGAGACAATCCCAAAACGCAGACTGTTGAGGAGAGGAAAATTTTCACGAGAAACACTGGAGAACACTTCAAAGTGGTCCCAAATGAGCGGACTCATAAATGGTTTGCCCCTCAAGTGTGCTCAGTGCAATCACTCTCTAGTAGTGAGGGTAAAGAAATGAGGCAGATTGTTTGTGACAATTAGGCTGATGCCAGATACTGCCCTCTATGGCCTCTGCAATCACTTGTCCCCATCAGCCAACTTCTGTTTATCAGTAATTGCAATTTGGAAAGAACTCTGTGGCGATTAGGCACAGGGAGTGGTCAGACATAGAGCTTGCCCAGCCCTAAACAAGAGAGCAGTGTTTGGGTAGAGTCTGCACGAGGTCCCTCTGAGAGAGAGAGCACAGGGGTAAGAGAAAGTGTGAAAGGAAGGAAGGAAGGAAGGAAGGAAGGAAAAGAGGAAGGAAGGAAGGAAATATCAGGAGAGACGCGAAAGGAAAGACAAATATGCAGTTGTGACCGTCGTCTACTAACCTAAATACCATCTGATCTTTAACCCATCCTGTCTGATAAGGAAGCTTTATTTTGCCACATTTTGACAGATTGTTTTTCCTTTTGGTAATTTTAGGGCCGAATTTCAGTGCTGAATCACAGGGGCTGACATGAGAAGACTTATTCTATCTCCCAAATCCACTATTTCCATGGTGGATTCTCTCGAGATGGTAATTTCCAAGGAATATGATTCCTTTTTTTTTAATTCATTTTATTTAATAGGTTGAGTAATTTGGGTCATTATTGGAGGTTTTGATGAATCCGAAAATGAGGTCATGGGGTCAACCACATTTTTACAGCAGGGTCTGTTATCTAATTGTGGCAAGGTGGAGAAGGCCCGGACGGGCTTCAAACCCCAGACTCCCAGGTAATAGTCATGCGCGCTAACCATTCGGCCAAAGGGACATCTCCTTGGCCAAGTAGCCAGGGCGCATGATCAATTGGCTGTCACTGTGCCTCCAATTGCCCACCCGGGCACTCTTCACCTTGCCACATAATCACATTTTCAGCTTGAATTTCAATGGTAGGTTTTAATTCATGCCTTTAAGGTCCCAAAGAATGGGCACCAGAATGGGCACCATCATATGTAAAGCTGAACCTTTGACATGCCATGTGAGTTGTGGTTCTCCTACTATCAGAATCTTTCTTTTTCTTCGTTTTCACCGATAAAAAAAAAAAAAAAAGGTAGTTCATACCTGGTCCCATCAGAGCTCTGTTTCACATTGCAGTCGGTCTTTGATATAGTTTAGTGAAACATAACACAAATACTCTGATTTGGCAGAGTCAGAGAGAGCCGCAACGGCAGAGTGTGAGAGATGGAATGAAAGTAGCATCTGTTGAAGCGTTCAAACAGGCAACATAGCTCTCTATGCATCGCTCCATCTGCATATCACATCAAAGACAGCCAAAGTGAAATAAGGTATAATGTTACCCAAATGCCACAATGATGTGCAATCATTTCATTTTTCTACTCATCCTTCAAATCCATTTTCCTGCTCAACGGAGAACATTTAAGGGACATGACTGCCATCTAGTGGATGCACCCTGTACCTGCACATCACTGCAAAATGTGCATAGATGTGGTTGATAGTTGTCATTTCCCTGGATTCACGCTGTGTTGAGAGATGTTGCAGTGAATTAGCACACCAGATGGTGTGAAACCTGCTGGATTTGAGAGCTAAGAGCTCACCGGGACAATCTCAGGCTGTTTAATGATCCTAAAACCTGTTTTATTTCTCTCTATTCACACTATCTGTTGATCTCTGTGCCTCTCTATAAAATACTGCACACAGACACATACACATGCAATTTTCATCTATTCCTTCCATCTTTTCAGTAATGTCTTCACAGTGTTCACATAATGTATTTGTAAACATGTTTTTCCATCAGTAGGCTGCAGTACATAAAAAATATGTTTGATTCATTTTGAGTCAATAAATAAATAAACTCCTGTAATCTACCACATAAGAAAAAAAATATGTTGATACACTTTCCCATGATCCATCTGGATTTTTTATCATAGTTTCATAGATAAATAGTAAGCATTAGTTAGCAAAGTCAGTGTATTAAATGTGTTAGGAGAGGAGTCTCCAGGAGGTAGCTTGTTCCACCATGACCTGAATGGCAGTTGCCTTTTAAGGTAGGGGTGGCAATGCCAGGCGACTCTCCTTGGAAGAATGCAGTGGTTGAAAAGGAGCATAAAACTGTCTGATTGAGGTCACGTAGATGGGTTCATACCCAGAAGTTTCTCCAGAGGCAAACAATAGTGGTTTGACTTTGATTTCAACAACCATCAGTAGCCAGGGGAGGTCAGTGAGTAGCAGAGTGACATGTGACCTTTTGGGCTGATTGATGACCAAATGGACATTTCTGGACATTCTGAACCAAGTCCGGCCTCAACACGCAGGTAAAGCCTGATTTTTCTGATGTATAGAGCAAAGCAGCACAAACAGGAGAGTAATGCAATGTGTTCAGTGAAGAGATATATATATTTACTGCAGTAATATATGTACCCCGTAGGCCTACTGTGCCCTATGCTATATATCATACCATGTCAAAGAAAATAATTTTACATAAATCAGCAGTCAAAACTGAATCCACCATCAATTATCGTTCTGAAAATGATGCAAGTACTGTATAAAAAGCAGCCGAGTAAACATCGCTGTTAGTAAAAATATTTTCTATATTGATTTAATGAAATGAGGAGTTTCACACTAAATGAGATATCTGGATTGATTTTTGTATATTTACTCGTGTTTTTATATATTCAAATTTAGAATTGAGGTGCATTGGTGCAAAGTTAGTATTTTCTGTGTCAGTTCTGCTAAAGGACGACCGTGTGTCCTCAAATAACGTGGTTTCATTATGGATAAATATATTTTTCAATGTAGAGCTTAATCTTGGGCATGCTTTGCACAAAACAAATTGTTTATGTCATGGGGAAATAAGATCAAGATCACCATTTAGTGGGGCATCAGGTATTATCGGCTCGTTAACTGTGTTATTCTAACTAGGAGAAATGATTAAATCAGCGTGGGAATTAAATCTGATGGACACTGATTCCTTGTTTTTACCACCCTAAGAAAAATGTATAAATTCATGATACAACCGATAGACAGCAGCCATATTTCATCCTCATGCCAAAGTGCATGGACACAGCAGGCTGCAGGCTAGTCCTATGATCTCACAAGCACACACACAGACACACACACATGCACATACGCATGCACACACACAGGACTAATCAATGTGAAGTTTAAGCTGGAGCAAAATGGTGAACTTTCAATCTTGTTCACACCTAAAAATCAATTTAATGTCAAGTTATGCTTCAATGCCAAAGCAAACCAAAACAAACAACAGAAAGACATCAGCAGAGAACTGGAAAGTCAAATAAATCACCCTTATCAGTTTCAAACAGAGGGAACCAGTGAATCATCCTACTGCCAAACAAGACCTTGTTTTTGTACCTTTAATTAGACATTTGCCTTTTAAAAGTCACCAGTTGGCAGCCATGTGGCCTTGAAATGGCCAAGGCAAGAACAAAACAGAAAGCTGCCCTTAGATCTGTCCAGCACTGCTGTCAGTAGATATGCAAGATTTTCACTCGTTCATCATGTCAAAGAAACTTGAAACAATGCCGAACACTGAGGACATTTGGACAGCCAACTGCCGACAGTGCCTCATGTGACAAAAAGACTGCTGCTCGTTGACCATTTACCCCCCCCCCCAACCCTCCTATCCACCTTAAGTCCATACAGCCGTTATGTGAACACATGTTGCCCAAGAGTACTAAGCTTAGTTGTTTAAGGATTGTGGTAGATGACCATAAAATTATTTGTTTAGTTGTCAGTTCTTTTCTTTTTTAATTTATTTGGTTGCATGCTAGTGATGAAAAACTATTTCCCCTCTATTCATTTGATTCACAGCTCCTTGGGTACTTCAAGATTTCTTTCACCTCTCCATCTTCCACCAAGCCCCTTTCTTGTACTTTTCCTATCCCATCCTGTAGGCTCTACCCTCTCCAGCCCTCCCACCTCAGCCTCACCCCTCCATCCTGTCTACAGGCTGCCAGGCACAGATAAGGTGTCTTGGCAGGGAGTTGGAGTGCTGTCCTTCGCCTCGCTGAGTGGGAATCCAGGAAGCTGTGTTCACGCCACATCGCTGGAACAATAGGGCAGGGAGGATAAGCAATTGCTATGAAAATGAAAAAAAGGTAGAAAAAATGAGTGTGGGACTATCAAAGCCGTGCCCTGCTAGAAGTAGATATAAAGCTAGCATGGTTTAAGACACAAAGCAACATTTTTTCTTTCTGATTTCATTGTGTTTCATGATGTCTATTCTTTAAAGCTCCATTGTCAAAAATGAAAATCCTCAACCTCTGCTCCACAATAGGTAGATAGTGTTCTGACTTTATTTCCTTAGCATATTTATTGTGACAATACACAAGGTGTTTTTTTCTATAAGTTTTTCTGATGAGTTCATATTAGTTGCACAACAATGGTTATATAATGACACCTTTGTCAGTTAGATTAGTTCACTATATTGGTGGCTGTGGCTCAGGAGATACAGTGAGCTGTCCACCATTCAAGAGGTCATTGGTTCAATTCCAAGATCCTCCAGTCCACATGTTTAGGGGCATGATACTGAGCCCCAAATTTGCCCCAGATGTTTCATCAGTGTGAGTAATAGAAAAAGCATGATAAGACTAGAAAATTGCTATATAATAGCTTTCCATTTACTTTTCCCTGCAAGCCTCTCTTACACTATGCAATTCTTTCTGCCAATGGGCACAACATTTCAGGCTCAATTTATGGTGCAAAGAAAGTGCATCTGCCATTATGTAACCAAAGTACTAAGAGAGTCCTACTTTTTTGCTATCCAGCAGCAGGCAGCTTTGCAGGTACCGTAAGATAAATGTTGGATTGTGGAACAAGTGGGGCTAACTCTACTCAGCAAAAGTTCAAAACTAATATTTAGTTGGCAGAGTTTCTACTGGCTCAGTCAAACCTGCTAACTTTAATACAAGCAGGTGTTTTGCTCTGCCCTTATTACAGCACTGAGATCAAGGTCTCCAGTTCAACATGGGAATTTTAGTTATTTCGTGCTTTGGCAAGTAGGGAGCTGTATTGATTACAAATTTTCACACACATATTTAATATACAAACATGTATTATATACAGTATACTACATATTCACATGTTGGTGAGTGAGCCCTGTGAACCACACATAAAATGATTTCCCTCCATTTTGCTCCTCCCACTACCCAAATGAAATACTCAAAGAATACATAAATTGACATTAATTTTATTTCACATACCGTATACTGTGAACCTGCCTCTTGTGTTGTTATAGTTGCTGAACTCTGGGGAATTTAGACTTTCTGCCCATTTTTTGTTGGCTGTTCTGCTTTTCAGTGATTTTCCACTTCTCTAAAAAAAAAAAAAAAACTTTTCAGCAATATATGGTTGCATCTTGATCTATGGGCATTCACTGGATAAAAATAATAGAAAGGAGAAAAGTAAGCGTAAAAGAGTGATGCATGTTTTCACATTTAGGATCATTTAAATCAACACGGCACAGGGCTCTACTGTACTCTTTTGGACTGAGGTTTTCATCCTTGTCAGAGTTTGGAATGCCAAGGAGGTTAAATTCCCAAGTATATCCCTGCTAACAGATGGACAGAGATGATAAATAACAAAGTAATAAATATGATATGAAAGAAATAAATATAACATAGTGCATACATAAATCCTAAAATGACAAAGTTAATAAAAATTGAAACCGTTCTGCCAGTTTAAAGCAGCTGCTGCGGTGTGGCTACAGAAACTGCTGTCAACAGTTCTCCCTGTCTGATTTACAGTCAGACCCTAATCAGGGCCACGTATAAAAAAAAAAGAGAAAAAAAGAAAAAAAAACTGTGGTGTGCCTCTTTCACAACCTGTCCACATGTGCACACAAATGCACTTTCACAATCATGGTACTCCACCTTGCTGCAGTGTCACGTTGTCCTCTCTGCTTCTCTTTCAAGCCATATAGACAAATTCGGCAAAATAACCGGAAGTCGAGCAGCCGCCATTACTGTGGTGACAGCTCCCTGTCAGGCATCTATGGGCTCTGTGTGCAAAGTGGGCAATTGAGTGCAAGCACCAAGAAGTGGACCTTTTTGTGAATATGTCTAGGAAGGATGGGAGGACATATGCCGCCCTCGGCTGTTCTAATAACAGCAGAAAACTCCAACTTTGGAACAAAACTATAATGCAAAATACACAGCCGCTTACTTCCATGTCCATGTACTGTCCATGTTTTAGACAACCTGGCCACCCTCCCTTCTACAGGGGATTGTCTACGAATGTCTCACTGATCCCTTCAATATGATGTGATGGTCGTCTAAAAGGCGGTGTAACATTTGCCCGACCCATCCGGAGGTCAGGTCATTTTGAAGCTCAATCAGAGACCTGTCCTAATTGCCGTTTTTCTGGTCATTGGAGGCCAAAATATCCTTGAATACCTAAAACAAAACACAGATGTGTTGCTTTTTTAGTCACGTAGCCTATGATTAAATGTCACGCTGCTAGCTTGCTAACATCAGCACACGTAACATATGCTACATATATTACACAGTGTTTAATGATACAGTCTCCTATCTCCCTATTACTCTGATCTTTCCTGCTTATCGCTCAAAAAAATTATTAATTTCTAAATTGATATCCGTATTCATTTAAGATACCTTCATCAGTTACCGGAAGCCACTGTCTAACATCATCAATCCAGGTATTCATCATGCTGTCATTGTAGAGAGTCAGTTTACAATGACAGCATGATGAATTGATGACTGACACATGTCACCACAGCAATGGCGCCGCCGCAAGATGACGGCATGTGTATCATTGCGACACGCGCTCCTGGTGGAGCCAAGGAAGTGTGTGCTCCTCCACCATTACCTTGGGTAGGAGGGACAACGAATCTTTGCAATGCTCACTCTATCGGATGATAATGCCGATTCGGAACCGGTATTTGATTGGATGCGGGACCTCCTTTGTCATTCAAAATCTGTAAATAAACTAATATAAAGTAATATCACATTTGAGTTTTCACTTTTCAACCAACATCTGCTCCACTTTCTCAAAGGTGTTTTCTTGTAATTATTTACATGTCAAATAACACAAACACCATAAGCCATTGTGAAGATGTCTTGGTCCATGACAGTTACATACTGTGTACTAATGGGTAACACATGAATTAATTCACACAATTTGAGTTCTCTACAATGCATGTGGTCTATGACTCCAGATGGCATCACACTTCTGCTATCACAAAAATAATCCTCCTTTTTCAAGAAGTCATTCACAAGGCTTTCAAAACTAAGTATGCATTGTGCAAAACATGGCACATTCACACCTGCCAGATGTGCGCACTTCTCCTCTGTTTATCCACCTGTCAGTCACGGTGTCGTCCTTGCCTCACAGGGCTGCCTGAATATTGTGCCTTCAAAACAATTTACTCTGCAGTTACCTTCAAATTAGGAGTAAATGGAGTTTTGAATTGGACCCTTGAAACTGCAACTGTGTGATGTTGTTGTTTCTCCATCACATCTCGCTGTACATCACCACCCCAGTGGCCATATCCAGTCTCTTCTTTTTTTTTAGCAGACCTGTGATCTCTTTCTGTTTTCTCTAGCTCTTAACTCTCTTACACTGGTTACACTGTTGTGCTGTGGTTGACTCTAATGACTCTTTTCCTTAACTACTTCCTACTACTATCATGACATAACCTTACATACTGTCTCCATTCTTAAAGCTGCTGGTTTGAGGGGTTGATATATTACCCCTTTTCTGTTATTGTCAAATAGCATTTGACCTCAGTTTTCCCAGCACCACATCGAAATCGAACCACCCTCTCAGCCTGTTTTACGTGGTTTGGAGCTACGTAAACAGTTGGTCAGCTTTGGAGGGCATGTGAGGAAGCCACAAATTTGGGGGTAGAGTATGGGGGACCACAGCAAGTAAACATTTTAATTGAAAGCATCATCACGGTGGCTGGATGAAGAATGGATGGGTCACAGTTGTGAATACAGGATGTTGCATTCAGAGCACATTAATGTCTGACTTACAGCCAAATTGTAACTAATTTCCATTAAACAATTGGGAAATTGAATCCCGGGCAAAATAATGCTGAAAGGATGGTTATGATAATTTACTGTAAATGTTCATGGAACTCATTTTATTCATCCCTATAAATACTGTATATCTCACACTTCACAAAGAGTTCACTCTGGGAGAATAAGTCACCCTGTTAGCTTCAGTATTAATGCCATTTATAGCCAGTTTAATGGTTTCAGCAATCAATATTATGAAATACTTGTGGCGAGGCTTGATGTCAGGGGGAGCGCGGAGAGAAAACATTTCATTCAGGCAAAGTTGTCTCATCCAAATGAGAGTACAGATGTAGCTGAGAGTAGTGACTGAAAATCAATCAAATTTCAACTTTAACAATTTTAAGAGCCTTAATGGAGCAACATGCTGGTAAAAGATATTCTGAATGACTGACTGAGTGAGTCCTAAGGACACCTCAAGTTCAGTCCCAAGTTTGTTTGAGGATTCATAACTCACAAGTGTTCCACAGTAATTGGTTCTTGTCTACTAAAATAAATCTCTCATATGCTCATTAATACACCACAATTCATTTGAACTGCATCACACTCACCCAACCTCAGTTTTCCTCTTTATTGTACCATATGTCAGAGGAGAGACGGCTTCTTCCCGTATACCTTTTATATTCAGCATTGCTCTGCCATCAAGGCAAGGCAAAACAAACAGGAAAATAGGCAGAGGATGTGAGTGCCGCTTTCCTGGAGACAAACCAGAGATGCAGTAAATCATAATCCCTGAGCCGAAACTGAATTCACCACACCTATCAAAACCCATTTAGGATCAGAGGCCAGAGGTCCAACCATTTACTGTCTGTGAGCTCCCCCTTTTTTCTCCAATCCTTTTCTTTCAGAGGGAAGAAAACAGATAAATGAAAGCCAAATACACATGGATAATCCCCGGCGTCTTTCCAAGAAGGAAATTATTATATTTGAAGTTATGAAAGTGCTTCCTGAAGTGAAGGAAATGCATTAGATTTTTGGGCCTGTGTCTTGATCTAAGAAAAACATAAGCAGACGCACACTGGCAGAAAGACAAATATATGCCCTTCCACAACACTCCCTCTCTCTCACTCAGCCCCTCCTTGTGCACAATGACTTACAGTACATATCTGAAAGAAAGATTTTTTTTTTTTTTTTTTTTTACAAAAAAACTGAAAGAGGTGGAAAACTCCAAAAAGTCCTTCTGGCCACAGACGTGAAGGGAGGAAATTGCATTGATTTAAGCTCAGCTTCTTTTGGCATCTCTCTGCCGTTTTCGTTTTTCTTTCCTAAAGTGAAGGCGTGTGTTCCACAGCCGCTGGTTTAGATACAGTCATCTAAGATGTTTTTCTTTGTCTCTCATTATAGCCACAGTAAGCTGATGAGTGGAAGTGAGTGGCAGCATCTGCAGTGCTTTGTATCATTAACTATAAACTTCAACTACAGATGCCTTTTTTTGTGGATGAGTCTGAAAAGTCTTACAAACTGCTGTTTTCAGTCATCAATGAAACATACAAGGATGCACACAATGGAGACAAAACACTTTGTTCAACTGTCTAAAGCTGAATACCACTCAAAGCTTCATAATAGCATTCAGAGGGACGTTAGGAAAGAGCTGAGTCACACAAGTAGGTGTACTGTTATAATACCATAATATCCACCACTGATATTTCTTCTCTAATAAATGGGATGTGTGATGAGCACCTCTTAGGAACATTTTGCAGCTCTTTCAACACATTTATCTCCAATAAAGATATCATATTTATTGTAAGTTGATTTGTAGTACAAAATAAATTACACTAACAACTACAACTAATTCATCTTTTTAATTTTGGCTCCTATTTTTAGATTTGATAGTCTTAATGACAAGTCTTTGTGGATTAAAGCAATGTTTATTCAACTTCATTTGCTGTATTGTTACAGTAGTTGTTGAAACCCTGGACAGTCCAGTCTGGGTCAATGAAAACAGATGACACTTTAGTTGCTTAGATGTATTGCCAAGAAAAACAAAAAACAAAAAACAAAACAAACATTTGAATCTAGTTTTAAGTCAGATTTCAGCAGACCTCTTCTGGGTCTGGTTCATTCAATTGATTTTACTTCAAATAAGAAACATTAAGCTACAAAGTGAATCATCAACAGAAAATGTTGTGCAGAACTACCAGACAGAGCAAAAATGAGAGACATTCAAAACAGACCGATCCTCCTTACTCATGTTATGTCCTGCAATGATGAAAAGTTACTCTTTAATCGCGGCATTAAGATTTAGAGGATTGTTGTCGGCTTAGTCTTGTCAATACATCTTCAAAGCCACAACCTCACTGGAAAACTGTGTATGAAACCTAATATTAAAGGAGACATGTTATGCCCCTTTTCTACAAATTAAAATAGTTCCCAGGTGTCTTAAATATATATCTGTGACATGCTTTGGTCAAAATACCTCAAGGATCAAACAGCTCTCTTTTCATACTCTCAAACTACCCCTGTTCTGAAAAGCTGGTTTCAGTGCCTGTCCCTTTAAATACAAATGAACCACTGCCCCGCCCCACCCCTTCTACCTGTCTCAGGTAGTGGTGGTATTATGCAAATTTGAAACCTGGTTGCATCACTGGAAGACAACTGAGGGAACCGCGCATAAAATCACGTGGATTTCAACCTAGGGAGGCTGCACATTACAGATTTTAGGGGCCGGAAAGTGACAAAGCTAAGTTTATGTGTGTATTTTTGGCTCCTTGTCTGGGGCATTTATTTACAACTCGTTGATGTTTCCCTCCTGTTTCTCTCTGTGTCTTCACAGCTTTGGAATGCCTTGTAGGACAACAAATCTGTATTTCCCTGCCTTCAGTTTGGGACAATTGATGGCTGTTCCCCTTCTAAGTTCACATTGCATAAGCAGGTTTCCCCACTTTCTCCAAGGTAATCATCTAATTTCCTGATGGTGTAAATCCTGCCGTTCACAGTGCTACGAACCAAGAGACACCCCATAGGGCTTGTTTCACCACAACTGAAATATTCCCCTATTAATCATAGCCACATGTTGAGGCATCCCCTCTGTTTGTGTGTGCGCCACGTGCAGGTTATGTAATGGCAGTAACTGTGAAAACCACAGTCCGAGAAGCTTTCACATAACACTGCATTGATTTACCATTTGGGTAAACAAAGAGACACCAAGGAGTTATTTAATTCTGCTTGCTTATCTCTTAGTTCCCATAAAAGCTGTAATGTCATTATTAAAGTAATTATCCATCAAAGGAAACACTAATGAACTACAATAAGTTATTCATTCATTTATATTCAGGTGTATGTTCAGAATTCAACTCATATTATGACTTTCTCTTTCACTACAACATTGTCTTTCCTCGGGGAAACACGAGCCTGCTGCTGTTACAACCTGACATTTTCTAACATATTGGAACAGTTAGGATGGCCTTGATCCCCGCGACCTTCTTGACCCTCACTCACCTCTCCACAGAGCCTTGAAGAGATGCCTCATCTGGGGAGCCAAAAGACAGGCAGAGGGTGAGGTGAGAGTGGACATCCCAAGGTTTTAGATGTGTCACTGGGTCCAGCATAGACACGCTTGACTTTAAGATTACACACAGACAGCTGTGCATGATGTAGCCTCGGGCCAACCTGACCCCAGGATTGGTTTGGTTGGCTCTTATTTGAGAACTTATGCCATCCGTTGATGACCCAAACAAATTCCCCATGGTTTGCTGTGGAAGGATACAGACGGTTGTCCTTAAAAAGCAGCAGCAGCCTGGGCTGTCAGAAGCAGAGATGCAAAGGGAAGGCTGTACCTCTGCTCATTCCCTATTTTCTACTTCTACACAAGTAAACATACAGACCTTTTAAGTGACAAGTTCTTGCTACACCATAAATATGTCATTAAAGCAAAGGAAATGAGGGGGGAAAGGCACAGAGACGTTACTACATGGTTTTCAGTGTGGGAGATCATACAGGGGCTGTGGGACTGTTTTAGGACTTTCCAAGCTGTCATTCTGAGCCATAAATGAAAGCACAACAACAGTGTGCGAGCCAAACGATCCAGTGGAGGCTCAAGGACTTCATACTTTGAGTCTGGGTTTCATATCAAGCCAACTCCACTTTCCAGCCTAACTCTTCTAGCTGTGTACCTGCCTTCCAGCCATCCATTTTCTCTCTAGATCCAACCTACTTCCCTGCATGTCACACTGCTTAGAGCTGTGCTCAGACCCTTCCCCAGTCATTTTGGCTATAGCTTTTTCCCCCTCTCCCTCATTTCCCCAGTTTTCCCCTCTATTTGACTGACACATTTTAAATCAACACTGAGAAAAAACAAAAAAAAGAAACAACTACCCACTTTACCTCTTTGCCTCATTCTCTCAGTCCATTCTCTTTACATTTCCTGTTCCTTTCCTCTTGCTCTCTGTTCGCCTCCTCTGCTCCACTTATGCACCTCAGCAGTCTAGATTTCCTTTCCTCAGGTTATAATAGTTAGACTGTGAAATCACCCGGGCCCCACACTCCTCCCTTCATCTCTGTGTCCTTCTTTCCCCTTCAACTCCCTAACATCTTTATCTCTCTGCACTGATCCCCTCCCTCCTCTTACTACTTATAGCCAATCTTTAATATTTATGGCCTCAAAGCTCAAGAAGTGGGTGGGGGCACAGGGCTTTAGTTTGCCTGTGATTACTCACATGTTGTTAGGAACCAAACAAAGCAAGCTGATGGTTGCTCTGCATAGGTTGGAGGCAGCAGAGCTGCAGTCCTGCAGAGGGGAACAGAGGCTACTCAATCTCCTCTGAGCCCCCATACTGAAGTGATTAGGCCACAGGAAGCTGAACCTGACATTGCTGACACTAGGCCCCCCTACCACATCCTGCCTCAACATCCAGCCACACCACATGACACTGCCTCTCTATGCTGACACCGGACTCACTGTGGCAACCACAAGGCTGATTTACCTCTTCTGATATGGTTACAGGGGATGGAAGAGCAGAGGATGTAGCAGGGCACTCAAGATAGTGAAATACAGCCAAGAAGAAACCTGAGACCAGCGGTGAGAAAAAGGAGAGAAAAATGCTTGTGGCGACTGCTTCCTTTATTGTTTCCCTGTCGCATGGTGTGGCAGCAGATGTAAACAGGAACAAGCAATACAGCTGGCCAATTTAAGCCCATTAACTGCAAGTGGGATAACTGCAGGTGCTTTATTTTGGCTGCTGGGATGGCAGGAATCATGAGATTTGCTAGTTAGAACATGTTGTGTCTGAAACTTTTACTATGTGGGTTTTATGTGGCCCACTGTCCAATATTTGCCTCTTCCCTCATTTAAGGAATAATAATAATAATAATAATAATAATAATAATAATAATAATAATAATAATAATAATAATAATAACAACAATAATAATAATAATAATAATAATAATAATAATAATAATAATAATAATAATTTAATCTGCAAATATCGAGAAATAGTTTTTTCACCAAGCCAATGCATTTTAGCTTTGCACTCACCAATGAAATACATACAATGTGATAAAGTGCATGATAGTTCAAGGGGGGGAAAAGATAACCTTCAGGACAGAGCACTACTACCCTCTTGTGTTTGGGGGCAGAAAGGGCAGAATCAAGGACATGGTTCAGCAATTGATCTCTTACCTTGCTATGTTGTTCACTCACTCACTCACTCACTCACTCACTCACTCACTCACTCACTCACTCACTCACTCACTCACTCACTCACTCACTCACTCACTCACTCACTCACTCACTCACTCACTCACTCACTCACTCAGATTAATTAAATCACAACACATTCTCTTCTTTTTCCACAATTTGCTTTATTAGCTTCTTAAATCACCAGCGGCCAACTAGAAGGGTTTTCACACTGTAGTGGGCCTCTTCTATTTACACATGAGAGTACACAAATGTGTGGTTTGCTTTCTGAGATTATACATTCAAAACATCTAACAAATGAATTTGAATTGTATATTTCTTATATTATGTATTCAAAGTGAAGAAACAATATTTTTAATAAACCTCTTACATTCAGGTTAAATTAGGCACATTTAGGCCCAGAAATATTCATGATTTTGTTTCGTTCATGAACTTGCATTGTCCCACTTTAAATAAATTGAATTGAATTGAATGATGATTTGACAAGCACTCAACAAATATCAACCTGAGTCTAACCAAAAACCCCAGATAAGGCTTGCCTCTCATTTTAGCTATTATTTGCTCTCTCTCTCTATCTGCCTCTCTCTCACACTCTCCTTCACCAATCAAACTGCGTCTCTTTTTCTAAGGAGCGATTGCTCTCTGTTTGACTCCATCTCCGGTGAAAGTGTTTCATTTCACTAATGCAGAAGTGAAACCAACTCCATTTAAAAAGGGAGTCTCAGTGAATACTCAAGGGGCTGTGGGAATAATCAAAACACTGCACGAAGCAGCGAGGAATACAAACTCCAGTTAAGAACAAAAGAAATGGAAATCAATGGCAGGATATGCAGATTTTTTTGACAGCTCAACACGCAAATAATCTTTTGGGAGTTTGCCCTCTGTTGCCTCTGCCAGGTTAAAATAACAACTGAGCTGGGAAATATAAAATGCAGTATGATGAAGTAAGGGCACAACATTACACCTACTTAGTTCTGTGTGAAGGTGTTCCAAAATAATCAATATCGAATGCACCACATTGCAAGCAAGGCTGAATCGCCCAAGGCATGGTCATATCTATAAGTGCACAGCTACCAACCACAGGAATTCATTTAAAGCCAAACATTGTTTTATTTAACAGCTGTACTTTATGTTTTATGCACAGTTGTATTTGTCAGTTTGTCGACATTTGAGGAGCTTGAGGAAAGTCTCCATCTTATGAGCGTCTTTCTTGAAGCAGCTCAGCAGGGTATAGTCTCTCATAACTGATTCCAGCATCTCCGGTTGCACGTCGTACTGGAATATTCCCTGTTCACTGTAGGTTGTAGTCAGAGTCCCTTCGTCCAACATCTGTTTGGAACCATTAGGGAATATGATGGAAATATTGAGAAAAAAAAATAAAAAATAGGAAATAAGAAGGGTCTCAAAGACATAAGGAATTCTCTTATCTGAAATACTACCGTATACTTGCAAGACTGGAACTAAAACATTTTTCTGTTGTGATCTATTGTGACCAACCTTCTTGATAAGGACCACCACTCCTTGCTCCAGACTGATCAGTTTCTCTGACACCCACTTGGTCTTGTTGAGCAGCATTTCTGGGGCATCGTCATAGCGATCAAGTGTGGTCTGCAGGTAGACCAAAGGCTCAATCCATGACTGCACCAGCATCAGCACAGAGTGGAGCAACCACTTATCCTGCAGGGCACATAGATGAAGAATTGATACAACTGGATGAAAGACTGAAATAAAACATACGTATACTAACCACAGGATCGTCCCTAAATATAAAGATATTGTGCAACAGAACATGACAGAGCAGCAGGGGCACTACACTTTACTCTATTTGTGTCTTTCTAGGAACATTTATATTTGAAATAAATAGCAGCCATTTGCCCTTAAGGGTTTCAATAGGATAGCCATGGACAAGAGTGATCAATAAAAGACTGAAGGACTTAATAAAAGCATGGCTTTGGATCAATGACTTGTCAGCTACAAAACTTTCAGCAACAAAAGAAGGTTGAAATGTCATTGGTGAAGCAGTGGAGTCTGCTTAAATTCCCCTAAGCAGGGCAGACTGTAAAGAAAGAGCAAATGACCACCACACAAATGGCCATTAAACTGCTGAGCAGGCAATATTTCAACACAAAGGGCAGAGGATAAATTCTGAACATAAAGAGGAGGCTTGCAAGTGGGGGCAGTTTCAAAGATCACACTTACTTTTATAGTGATGATATAACTTTAAACCAGCAGTTGCAAATATTACCAAAATGGCTCCTGAAAGAAACTGCTTATGCTATTATACTGGACTTGGCCTTTTTTGGTTGAAGGTTTTCTTTTTTCTTTTTTCTTTTGTAGCACTTCACATTAACCAAATTATCGTTCACATCAGCCGGTTCACCCATCACTGGCCTTTAGCTCAGTTCAGCTTCCACGCCAACGATCAAGTTGACCTTTCAGCTGAAAAGGCTGCACCCTTCTGGAAAGTTGCCACAAACTCACTAAAGACACAGATAAGAGTGTGTAGAAATGTGATACAGATATGAATATTTATGAAATCTGAGGACCCTTTCATTGTAATTGCTGCAAACATCCGGCCACTCAGCAGCTGACTGGGAGCTCGCTTGCACACTTGGACACTGTTACTGCCAAAGAAAGCTTATGGCGATTAGCACCAGAGAGGCTGCAAAGTGAGTAGAGATGCGATGCCAGCCTTCACGCATCGACACTACCCAAAACCATGCACACACACACACACACACACACACACACACACACACACACACAAATGCAAACTCATTATAGTGAATGGGCAATGCCACTAATAAACCTGCAAACGCACATCCATGCAACAACTTATGTCTTTTTTTTATTTGTATACAATCTATCTCAGAAAGACATATACATATGTATGGGCACAGGTCGGATAATAAATAAGGCTATACACATACACACCGTGATGCTCAAACACTCCACTGAGTCTGAGGTTATCAATGACCATGAACTTACAGAGATTTGCTGGATTTCACTTTTGGAGCTGGGGATGGGTAAAGCTTTGGTGATGCATGCATATCCAGCCTGGTTCCTCTGGAGCCGTAATGGAAAGGGGACAAACATCTCCTCCTATGATCCACACAAACACAGGATTAAAAAAGAAAGAAAGAAAGAAAGAAAGAAAGAAGGAAGGAAATGAAAATACAGCATAAGTGTAATGCCCATGCTGTTCATACTTAAATACAATATTTCTATGCCTTTAGTGAACACCATCCTCAAATTTCTGTCTTCATAGGAATTAAGTATGTGTTAACATTTTTTTTGTTTGTTTTTGCTTAAATTTTTGCAAAGTTTTTAGAATAGATTATTGTTTTGGTTTTGAGCCTTAGGTTGACATGGTTATCCTCTCAGTCCTAACCATCTACAGTATAGACGGTGATCAACACAAGTGGATTTCTCTAACAGATGTGAAAGCCTGTTCACTTTGCTATAGAATTACACAGGAGTGCACAACAGCAGACACATCACACACTTAAAAAAGAGCATCAGGAAAGCAGTGACAAAAGCTTCAACAGTCTCGGCCACTGGAGACACAGCAGAGGCACATTTTGTTTTCCAACTTGTTCTCATCTGTAGACCCCATGCAGCGTCTTCTCAGTAACAAGCTCTACATCATCCCATTTCAAAGACCATTTTGGATCTGGAGCTGCCGAGTGAAGGGGATTCAACAGGCTGCAAAAGCTCTGCTCTCACTGCTGCAGTATATCATTATCGCATTGGTATTACTCCACTGTAGGCCTGCTTCTTCAATAAAACATCTTTGGCTCAGAAGAGAAATAGAAGATTACTTTGAAGCCTGGCAGCGAGGTGATGATCATGTCAGTATCAAAAGCAAATAACACAGAGAATCTAACAGAAAGTGTCAGTGCTTTTGCTCCAGCATATTGTGAGAAAGACCAACAAAAATCATTTTACTCCCATTGTAGAATTCAGCCTAAGTGTTGGTACATTCCATGATGAAAAATAATTGAATATGGGAAATATGGGACAGGCTGCTGAGATATAACCAGGGATAAGTGACTTTTTAATTACTTTTCAACACTGATATGTTATAAAACAACATAATTCCATTGCTCTCTGGATGACACTGTTTTATTGCATAACTACTTTTTTCTGCCACAAGTGATACTAGACAGCTTTTCAAATGTAGGATAGTCTTGCTGTCATTGTAGCCTTTGCCTAAGGCAATGTTCCACAGCACTTATTCTCAAAATGCAGATTTTACCTTTCATAAAGAAACTCATGCCCATGCCTCGAATGAGAATCCCCTGATGTAGGTTAACAAGTTCTTTCTTAATTGCAGCTGAATCCTCTAAGTCTAGTTACAATAAAAATTAATTTCCACAGTCAGTCCTCAGTGTGGAGATTGATTCCTTTTCTCCTCAAGCTATACTCTATAAAAGTAAGAGCCTGTGGATGCTACACATCAGAAAAAAAACAAAAAACAAAACAAAACAAAAAAAACATTTTCCCCCAGTGAAGTGTGCAAGTGTAAAGATTTACTCACAAACATAGAACATGATTCTTCTGAGACGCGGTAGATGAGCTCGGCGTGTTGGATGACTCGGTCTAGAAGTTTTTCTTGGGAGATGGAGAGGCAGCGGGAGAGGCTGCCCTGCTCTTCCTTACAGTCTAGTGGGATGCTCACAGTACGCAGACAGGGCCAGAGCAATACAGCCCATACACCCCACTGCTTCACTGAAGATAAAAGGACATTTCTCACCAAAACATGGAGCTTTCTCTATTATTTGCTTTGGTAACACTGATTTATAGCTTTACCAGATAAACAAAAATCTGTTAATAAATCAATAAAATGACATAATTTCTGTCTATTAATTACACAATCACAAATTCACAACTTTGTTTGTCTCGAAGTGCACATTACCTGTCATTGTGTACATCTTGTAAATGTCCTTTGAGTCCTTCTTGCTTCTCTGTCATTCTGACTTCTATTATAAACCCTGACCAGGCCATGAATAGGAAAAGGTCATCCTGGTTTTGCGTAGGTTCTTGTAAAATGACCCCTGTCTTCCCAAACCAATGCATTTCTTGTCTCATGAATAACACCAACATGGTAACTACAACCAGCTATGCTAGGTCTGTGTTAATTTAAAAGTGCACACTGAGATTTTTTCTAAATACCTGGATATCTGAAATGTCCTAATCGACCTTGATTTTCAAAATAAATCCACATAAATGTTTTATGCATTTCCATTTTTCAAAATCTTTATTCCATTGGCCAATATTCCAGGAATGAAAACTGAGACTGATAAGATTTATCAAACAAAGGCTAAAAAAAGGGATGGGCTGTAAAATCCTTCTTTTCAGCTGTGCTAAGTATGTAATGTAGATTTACACATGCATGACAGAGAAGACTGCGGAAAAGACAGCGTAGAACTGTAACAGACACACCAAAAAGGAACCGAATGAATGAGGGAGTTGAAAATCACTGGGATCTAACAAAACCCTTCAAATCTTCCTTTTTTTATTTTGACATTCATATTCTACTCTGCTCAGAAAACCATGGGTGTGTGAGAGTAGCTCTACCCAGAAGCTATGGTGTCCCAGTTGTAATGACTGTGTTTAGCTGTCGTTGAAGGGAGCACATATTTAGTAGTAATCCATGCCTGCTTGAAACAGTGCCAGTCTAGGTAGGCGTACAGGACTCCATTAAGCACATTTTTTTTTCATTTCATTTCTTCTTCTTCTTTTTTTTTTTCAAAAACATGTGCGCCTCCTATTATTTATTTTATCAAACCTTTAAATCACTTCTGTTATTCCTGTAATCCAACTGGAGGATTACGGATGATGGGATGAGTTTTCTGTCAGTTGGTGCTGATAAATATATTCATCAAGCCTAGTCTATAGAGATATTCAACAAATCGATTGTATACTTAATTGGGGATTTTTATTTTTATTTATTTTTTACCAAACTGTGAAGAGAGGGACAACATTCAATAAGCCTGAGCTCAACTGTCTGTTCCTTCACTGAGTCATGCTTAAGGATAAGCTGAAGACAGACAGGGGATCAGAACGTAGCGACTGGTGAGGGTTTGTGTTACAGAAGTCAGCGTCACTGAGGCAGCTCCTCGCACATTTTCAAGACACCTGAAGCCTCAAGTCACATATGCCAACCTGTTACATATGGAACAATGTTCTCTTAACCTTTCTATCACTCCTCCACTTTTTTCCCCTCCCCACTTCCTTGGAGGTTTAGAAGATTTTCAAAATCTAAGCACGCCTCTCCAAAAACAAACCGGCAAAAAACAAAAGACATCTTGTTTTCGTCAATCTCCTCACACTAAATCCTGTTAAATGTACACAGGCGGCAAGAGAATCTGTGAAAACTGCATTGGTAGTCTTTGCATCATAACATTAAACAGGTTTAACCTCATTTCTTGTACATGGTAGATTCTATAAATTCACATTTGAGGTAATTAATGTAGGTGCAAGCTTGTTCTGTGAACCCACACTCCAAACCATTATATTGTGCACACATCACTGAGGATTTGCATAATGTGTAAGAACTGAGGCCATTTTTGTACCAGTATTCTGATGTAGTGTTACAGTAATACTACAACTAAAGAAGAACTTTATTTCTACCATTCCTGCAAATTGATTCACACAACAGTTTCACATCTAACCAAGCCATATTTACAAAAAACACTAACAAAAAAACATCAACAGCCTTATTCTCAGTTAGAAATTGTCCATTGTTATTGTGACCTTATCAAAATGGCAAAAATTGAATGAAGGATTATCTGGTATGAGGACTGTCGTCTGTGACATAACGTGATGCAATTGTAAATGATTCCAACCACGTAAATCTCACTGAAAGTACAACTTTAAATGCACAAAGTTACCACAAAGCAAATACATCAGCAATGATTTGTTGAATCCAAACAAAACATTAACAAAGCTATGATCTCTAGTTCGTTATGAAAACAGATTCAACAAATTCAGACTGTTGGAATTTAATCTAATCTTGCATCACATTGGACAATGACATTCATCAGAAACAACTACTGGTTCATAAAGGATGTGCCAACTCTTGAAATATTTTCCAGTATATGAAAATGTGTGTGTAAAAGGCTACTCTGAAAAAATATTTGTTGTAGGCTATTTATTTAGTTTTCCTCTCGATAAGTTAATGATAAACTGCTTGAATGATACAGTTGTCATAAGATATTAAAATGTATTACTAACACATACTAACGCAGCACTACGCATCTGCAGTCTGGTCCCACTTGTTTCACAAACACACAGAGGTCTTTACAGAGGATACAAATGGATAGTTCAACATTTTGGCAGATTGGCCCATTGCCATAATCCCTATAGTTCCAGGAATAGGTTTGCTACTTTTAATTGTCGGCATAAGCTATTTTTAGAACTGTGGAGCCAAGCTGCAAGCTGCTCAGAGCTACGCCACAGAGGCTAATGGGATTTCTTGGTTACTCTCATCAAACTCATCAAATACACAATCCAACAACTCCAAAACGCTCTGGTGGTCTGGTGGACAAGTTGTGACCTGCACATTCACCACGTAATGAGATAATAACGGAACATTACGATACTGAGTTGTTTTCGGTAAATCCATGCAAAACTTGCAAATTCCCGTCAGGGGCAGTTTTTCGGCAAGCAGCCTTGGCATTTGCACCGACGATTAAAGGTAATGAACCTACTCCTAAAACTATAGGGATTATGGGAATGGGCCAATTTGCCAAAATGTTGAACTATCCCTTTAAGACTAAATATTTACCTTGATATCCTGTGTTGTGTTGTTGAATGGTGTTTTATTATTAAAATTGTTCAGTTTTTCCCGCAAGTCTCTAAATAAGTATCATACAGTGAGTGAGAATCATACATTATCCTAGACAGTTATTACTTTTGAGATGTCTCTTCACCATGTGAAATATAGAGTAAGGGTTAAAGCTTCCTCTTACAATTTAAGGTGAAAGGGTTACGGCACATTCAATGTTAACTTATTAAAAACAAAAACATACAGCAGTCATCTTTTTAATATGTTATTGACTAAAGCATCAAGTTCTGGTGTAAAAAGTAAAAACTATCCACATGAATCTGTTTACTGCACAACACAGACAAGAGACAAAAGAGTGAGGATGACAGGAGGAGGACTGGCTCCCTGTGCAGAAAATAAAACAATTCCCGGTTTCAGGTCATCATACAAGAATGAAATCAAAACACCAGTGTTATATTCCATTTATGCAAATACCCCTCTATCCGACACACTGTACCTTTAACAATGAGGGGATGCAAGTGATTTATTTCACTCAGAACCAAACCCAGGGATCTCTACTCTCCAGTAATGGCACCATGTGTCTTGTCAGTGTCTGTGATTTTAGAGTCTCAATCAGATAAACTGACTCTGCTAGCTGACCGTAGCTCTTAGGTTGAACAGGTCTTGATTTCTCAGCAGGTTGTGAATTTGTGCTTCAGGCAAGTTTCTTCATTTCCATGTCACACTCGTAACAGGTATGCTCCTGCATCCTAAAAAGGCTTGAGAATGCTTTTCATCTTGAGCCAAACAAGAATGTTTTTTGTTAACCAGCTTTGCAGCTTGTCTTTGTTGCAGCCTTGTATATAAGTAAAAGGTTTCTGCTTTAAAATGGTGAGAAGAATGTTTTTTTTGTTTTTTTCCTGTGTGGCTGTGATTTGTGGGTTTAAAGACTGCCTTTGATTTGGGTTTATTTCGTCGCTTTGGATCTAAGTCAAGGCATGATCGGTGTCAAAATTGTCCTCCATTTCTTGAAGGTTTCTTTCCGCCCAGACTCTGTAGCTCTGTGTCACTGTCATACTTAGAACACTGGCTACATTTTGATTTTCTACTGCTGACCGGCCATGTGTTGCATTTGTGCTCTCTTAGCAGCTGATTTTGTTGTTTACTCTCACTGGTTAATTTGCATAAGTGATACAACTTGGCCTGTGAGCTCCATGATTGGTGTATTACTTGGCTCAATTTCTGATAAGAGGGTATTTCTTAAATTGCAGCAGCTTTGCCTGTGCCTGAGTTTGCCAGAGGGCCCTCACTTTGTTTGTGTTGTTTTTTTTCACACTACATTCTGATTTGTTTGAAAAAAGCCCTTGTTTGGAGCTTTTTATCCTTTCAGTGCTCTCATTTTGATTATAATGAGCTGCTTGGATTTTCACCACAACAACCCATCACTGCTATTTCCATCTTTTCAGGTGTGATTTTATCTCTGCTCTTATATTGTCATTTGAAAAGCTTGATGGTGTCCTGGAAATACAGAACCATAACCCTCCATTATATCTTGTGCCAGATGGGTATGTTAAGATGTAAACAGATGAGACCATTACACAGCTTTTATTCATATCTCATACGTATACTGTACGTTGTATAAACAGTATAAACTTTGTGCTTTTCCATGTAGTCACTCACCTCAGATAGCCTAACTCTGAAACAACCTGGAAAGACATTACTATCCGATCGCAGAGCGCCTGCTCTCCCCGCCACAGAAACAAACACTTTTTCCTTGTTGTGATGATTTCTTTACAAAATTAAACAGTCTGAGATATTATGGACATTACCACTGCACTGCTCGACCTTTTATTTTTGTAAAGAAATCATCAAAAGAACGGGTAGCCATGGTGTAACTCCAGTTTGCCTGCATCAATTTTAGTTGTGTTTTTGCTCTCCTCAACACTGTGACCATCAGGAAAACAATTTAGGGGTCAAAAACGGCCGGAATTCTCCTTTAACCTTGGTCTTTATAATGTCATGTCCTCTCCTGAAGTTAGCATGCTAACCAGCTACAGTAGGCCCACTCGCTTCATCACTTTTCAAGAGGCTCACTGTGGCCTGTAGTACTGTTCAAAGGATGTGTTATATCCTCATGTCTTGTAAATGCAATAATAGCCATAAAGGTCTTGTCAAGCAGCAGTCACCACCACCTGCTCAACTAGAGATCACGCTCGATGGCGAGTCACATCTATACAGAGGGTGACTTGTGCCTTCATTAGAATGGATATGAGCTCTATTTTGTGAAACTACACATTTGTGGCCTATTTTTATAGATCTACTCTCTCACTAGGAGCAGATGGGCTTTTAGCTGAGAGTCACAGACATGCTGGGTTGGTTAGGTTTTGGTCTTTTTATGGGATTTGCTGACAGTGAGAAAATAACAGGATATTGCCAGCCTTATTTTTTTAACATTGTCTGCTGTGCTCACACATCAAACATCTGAGTTTTCAATGTTTTATGTATTGAGTCTTTCTTTTAATCTCACTTGAAACTTGTGGAAGCTCATTTTACAATTTTACAAGATTGATTGGTGTAATAAAGACAGATTATCCCTCCACCTACTGGAATCTCGATCAGTCTGGGCAAAAGATAACACTGACTGAATGTGAAATTTCGGTAGTTGAAACAGAAAAACAGTCAGCCATCTATAAAATGTAGTTCGCACAACTGCTGGAATATACTGGTATTATTTTCCCTCACACTATTGCAGTTTAGTAAGGGTTGATTCTTACATTTCAGTTTCAATGTTTCATTTGCACATACCAGGTTTATTCACCACGGGTCTGGTCGCTTTGCAATTTTTGAACCTCATATTAATCAAAAGCAATTTCTGAGGAATCAAAGGTGAGAATTGTGTTCACCAAAGCAACTTGCAAAGATATGTATTAATCAAAATACATGCAGAGGGGGAACTGTGTTAGATGATGCATTGGCACCAAACCCCTGATTCTATTTGCAAAAACAAGTCCCTATGTGATATCATGTCTGGCACTGTAGTGTGTTATCTTAATTTCAAAGCAGTCCATCTGGGAGAAAAACAGAGAGTTGGTTCATGAATCGAGATGAATATGTTCAAATAGGAAAATATACATTTATTTATGTCTTAAATCTGAAATAACAATAGGGAGTGTTGCATGGAATATCAAAACTGCTGCCACCCCCTCCCCCCAAATGGCATTGTATTAAACTGTGCCCTAGATTTCAGAGACTATGAAGAGTTTCAATATTTAAGTGATTCTTTCAAAAGGGCTCACCATACATTTTTCTTTCACCCCTTCTCTTGTGTCCATTCTGATTTTCTCTCAACTTCCACCAAAGAAAGTCTTTGCAGAGCCCAATGTACATGCTCTTTGTCTGCACCAGCACCCAGAACTACACACATTCAGTATGTCTAAAGGATCTATTGATGTCCACTGTACTATTTCTCTGTACGATCTCCCTATACCCTTAGACCTTGAGGCTGCTGCTGCTGCTGCTTGCTCTTGGTGTGCTTTATGGTATACGACTAGTACAACAGTGCAAGGATCACACAATGTCGTAGGCTACAGTATATGTGTTACTCTCTCCAGGGGTCTTTGAGATGCACAGTGCACTTAATTGAAATGCATGCCTCACACACATACATATTTTTAGGCAGAATGCTATTCAGTATTTAATGTACTATTTTTTTGTGGTTCTTGTGGTAAGTCAGATATTCAATTGTCTGTCACACAAATTCTACATGACTCACCCTGTGAGATAAAAGGAAAAAAAAACATGTAGACTGAATAAAACATGTTATTTTATCCTCAACAATACCCTTACATCAAGCATCAATATGCTTTTGTGGTTAGGGAAAGAGTTCTTTGGCATGACAGACCATGATTGCATGCCATGTCTGTCATGCTCCATCCCAGTCTGCAAGAGTATAGGACACTTTATCCCCTTACAGAGTATGTTGGGAAGAGCACATGCATAATCATCCAGGTTCTGACTGACATCTCACGCTCACTATGGGTAGATTGGCAGCACCTGCATAGGGACATATTGCTTCTTTATTTGATGATGGGAAGAGTGAGATTATAGAAAAGCACGTGTGAGTGTGTGTCTGTGGGTGTTAAAGAATAAGAAAGGTCAAATGTAATATCAGAGGTATAATTGTAGTGATACAGAATGGGTACCTTTATATTTCCATGAAAAAATGAAAATAAACTTTGCACAGGACACAGAGGAGGACAAGTAAAGACATCTTCATATATCAATATTTGCCAAATACAAAACCCTCTGGGAAATAACTAGACTGTCTAGTTAAAGCAGAAGTAAACGGAATGTTTGTGTTAATATAAGTCTTAAATAGTTATATCTTCCGACAGCAATCACTTATAGAGTGTTTGGTCTGAAACACGGGTCTGTCAGTCACTCTGCTCTGCTGTAAGCCGAGGAGAAAACTTTCCTTGTATCCTACAACCTTAATCCAATGAGGAGAGAGAACGGCATAAATGGGGCGGCCCTCTCTGTGTGTGCAGCCAAGGGATGCACGTGAATGTGGTGACGTAGGGACAAGGGCGGGGACTGCTAACTCTATCGGCTGACAAGAAGTTAGCCAAAATAACCGGATCGCTTACTTCTGCTTTAAATCACACATGCTTTCCAAGTCAATCAATCAAAACTAATTTTTAGAGAACTATTAATAGCATTAAAATGCAGTTTCACAGATTACTTTAAGTAAAATGACAAGTCCTTCACTACTTAGCCCCAAAATCTCGCCCTATGATTTTCGTTTACGTATTGTTTCTTTAATAGACTATATGTTTCAGTTGAGTAGCTACTGTATGTCACCCGTCACATTTTGAAATATGATCTGGTTTCAGTTATCACTCGTGGAAAGTATTGTTTTTGTTTGTTTTGTTTTGCAAATGTAGCCTATAATTATAGTAAGATTTGAAAATTTCCAATTTTTTAAGTAGACCTTGAACTCCTCATTTTTATTTTCTGTCCCCAGGTCCCTGCACCAGTTGGCCGCAGGTAGCTCATAGAGGTCAATACCGTCAATATCTTGGATCTTCTCCAAATACCTTTGCTTAGCCGTCACATTTAGTTTTTCCCTGTAGGGACCCCTTGCTTTTGCCGCCACCTTATCCGTTTTTTTCTTCTTTCATCTTAATTAATACGGCTCTTTCCTGCATGGCTGTACTCGGTCTACACACTGCTGTCACCCATGGCCACCGACAGCTTCTAAGTTAAAAATGGCGTGGCCTCCCGAATAGGTCATGTGACATCGTGGTAACATGATGTATGTCCTCATTCCTAATTGGTTAGCCAGAACCAAATTGTCATGAGCAGAAAATCAGAGCGAAGTCGAAGGTGTGAGGGTGGGACTTAAAGCTACAGTTGGTAAGTTGACGAAAGTGAAAGTAAAGTCTGCGACTTGGTCGGAAATTTCAAGACGATACACCATCAGGTCCTGAACCTCTTCCAACGTAAATGATGTAACCTATGTTAAAGCAGAAGTAAGTGATATATTTGTGTTAATATAAGACTTAAATAGTTATATCTTCCGACAGCAATCACTTACATAGAGTGTTTGGTCCGAAACACGGGTCTGTCAGTCACTCTGCTCTGCTCTGAGCCGAGGAGAAAACATTTATCGTATCCTACAGTTTTTATCCAATGAGGAGAGAGAACGGCATGCAGGGCTGTGTGTGCAGCCAAGGGACGCCGTGAATGTGGCGACGTAGGGACGAGGACTGTTATGGTGCGTTCAAGGAAACTCGTATTTTTCCGACCGTGAAGTCGTACCAGTTCGATCTGGTACGAGTTCACCGGTCGGAAGAAAACAGGTCGGAAAAACACGAGTGGGTTGCCTGGAACGCTACAAAGTCGTAAGTTGTGACTTGAAGCTGTAATTTACGATTTCAAAAGCCTGCCTGGAACGCAGCATTAGCGAAAATGACCGGACCACTTACTTCTGCTTTAAGTAAGTTACTGTAGTTCATGTAAGTTAACAGGGGAGATTTGCACCATTAATGAAATAGTTTTCAGTCACTAATGTTGCTAAATTAGCACAAAAACTTGTCGCGAACTGAAGCCGACTAGCATTTGCCGGACGGAGTGCGCGCATGTGGAAACACATTTTTCCATGAACTTCTGAGTGAGTATGAACCCTGAAGAGTGACATAATATGAACATTTACGGTTAACATACAGAGAGTTTATTGAAGTTTGTGGATTTTATTGACAGTGTGCTTTGGACACTGCCACTCGTGCAGCTGCAGTAGAAGTGCTCAGGACTAATATCTGCCAAAGAATTGTGCTCATGGACCAATACAAGCCTTGTCTTCTTCATCTCTCCACTGACTGCTTGAGGGTTTGAACTGACTATTACTGACAACTTTACGTGTTTCTGAAGGAACAGTGAGTACAGAAACATTTTCCTTGAGGATTACAAACAAGCTCAAACAGTGATGTGTGGTATCATAAACTGAACAATATAGTTTAATTATAATTTCACTTTATTTCATAAGGGTTGTAAATTCATGTGGGATGATGATGTAATGAAAGTCATGTGACAAGTGCCAGAGTTTTGGTTAAAAGTGTATGCATGGAGTTAAAGCTCACAATAACAGTTTAACTCTATTCACCTTAGTCATTGTAGACACATCCCAGTATAATATTGTAGTAGCTCACACCATTTCACCTCCCATGCAAAATCGTATATTCAGGCGTAAAGGTGTCATGTATCAAAACTGACCTGAGTGGGTGGGGTCAACACGTTCTCACTCCCAGTGCGTCAACAGCCTGATGAACGGCGATATGTGACGCTCAGAGCAAGTGATCCAGCCGACCCGGCGTGTGGCACTGAAAGACGCTGCGAGCAGAGGATAACTTTTTTTTTTACTTTTCCTTAAAGCTTTATTGAACCTGATGCTGCTGGGCCCTATTTTCCTGGCGCAACTCAGGGGGGCGCAGCGAGGCGAGCCCTGGCGCAGCTGGCGCAGTGGCATTTTCCTCCAGTGCAACAACGTGCGCAGCGGATTCGGTAAATTGGCAGACTGCTGTGCGCCGAGATGGGAGTGGTCGCGCAGCAGGGGGAGGTGTCGACAGATTCACCTTGGCGCAGTGACAATTTGTTGCCGATAGACCGCGCGGAGAGTGCGCCGAAAGCTCGCCAGCTCCAACCTGGTCTACTCTCAGCGCAAGGCGAAGCACAGCCAGCGGACTGGTATTTTGACTGCCCAGCGCGCAGTGCGCCCACGTCACCAAGACCTCACAGGCAGGTTTCCACAGTTCCAGGCACGTTTAAATGCAATTAATAATAATAATAATAATAATAATAACCCCTATTTATTGTATCTGAATTAGCACATACACGTATATCTATATAGATTGTCCCGTCACACTGATGACAGATCAAAGGCATGCGTAATGGAAACTCAGCCTGACTGAATTAACACAGATGAAAGATGAGGATGGATTACTGCTGTGTTGACACTACACACTGTGCCGTTGCGATGATCTGCTATATTTATTTATTTACTTATTGATTTATTGAGCCGCATCGTCACGCGACTCAGCCTTGCGCTGAGAGTAGACCAGGTTGGAGCTGGCGAGCTTTCGGCGCACTCTCCGCGCGGTCTATCGGCAACAAATTGTCACTGCGCCAAGGTGAATCTGTCGACACCTCCCCCTGCTGCGCGACCACTCCCATCTCGGCGCACAGCAGTCTGCCAATTTACCGAATCCGCTGCGCACGTTGTTGCACTGGAGGAAAATGCCACTGCGCCAGCTGCGCCAGGGCTTACCTCGCTGCGCCACCCTGAGTTGCGCCAGGAAAATAGGGCCCAGCAGCATCAGGTTCAATAAAGCTTTAAGGAAAAGTAAAAAAAAAAGTTATCCTCTGCTCGCAGCGTCTTTCAGTGCCACACGCCGGGTCGGCTGGATCACTTGCTCTGAGCGTCACATATCGCCGTTCATCAGGCTGTTGACGCACTGGGAGTGAGAACGTGTTGACCCCACCCACTCAGGTCAGTTTTGATACAGGGAAAGCCGGTCAGCTCGATGGGAGGACTGGGTGGCAGACTGGTCCATGGGAAGGGAGGGGAGGCTGGTCTAACAGCAGGGGAAGGGGTGGGAGGGGGGGCGATGCAGGCGGCGGCTGGTGCAGAGAGATGGAGCTATCAGTTAACAGTTTGTGTCCACTGTCCAAACAAATATCATTTAGCTCCTGAAATAATTTGGCTTTGTTGAGCATCTGTGTCTGCAATAGTGACTGTCTGGCAGAGTTGGCAAATAAAATAGGACTCTTTTATGTCAATGAGTGTAGTGGCAGAAGCCTGTACAGTGACCATTACTGAGTCAGAACAAGCTAACTACACTGTAAAAGACAAAATTTGTATTATATTTACTGTATTAGGCTGCACTGTGTCATTTTCTAACATTTTCGGTTAGTGGTGTGCCGCGGGATTTTTTTAATGAACAAAGTGTGCCGTGGCTCAAAATAGGTTGAACAACACTGCTCTATGCCATTTGGCCGGTGGGAGGGAAGTAGGCGGGATGCGCCCCGCTGCGCTTCGAAGGAAAATTGCAAACTGCTCGTGGACACGCCTCGTTGGCGAAGCGAAGGCGAGGCGCAGGGCTCATCCGCCACGCCTGCACCTAGTCTAGGAAAATAGAGCCCGCTGTGTCTGACGTAGCTTTCGTCAAGGACGTCCTTTCTTATTTATTTATTTAGTGATTATGGTGCAGAATAATCAATCAATAAATAAATAAATTACGTCCTTGTCGGAAGCTACGTCAGACCAAGGGGGGGGAGTTGTGGATTCTACAGGTGAAGACCACTTCCGCGTTCAAAAAGCTGCTCTGTTTAATCAATATTCTGAAGAAAGATCTGATTATTAGCCATAACGCTGTAACCATCCAAGGAAGACTGTGTAACAATATTATGTGCTTCTGCTGAGTCCAAAAGCCCTGTGTAATATCAACTTTATTTTAAGAAAACACACTTTGTTTCCAAAGTCATATCACGGAGAAGCACTACATTACCCATAATCCTCATATTTATCAGCGACGTGTCTGATTGGTTGAGCTTGCTGTTACCAGCAAATGAAAAATAAAACAAATTGAGCTTATATTATTTTCTTAGTAACTAAAAGGTCTTCACATCTTTTTTGTTTTCAACATTGAATAAAAAAACGGTGCTATATTGTTAAAATTCAACAATAAAGTGCATACAAGTTGGCTTGACTTATTTCTTTTTTCTTTTTTTTCATAATTTTCACCAGCATCTTTCTGCTCCACATCACATCACATTTATTGTAATTTTTAATTCAATGAGTGAAATTTTATTTTTTAGCTGAAAAACATTGTTATGAATTCAAGGGTCAGAGGTTGTGTTAAAGGTGTTAAAGGTGTTAAATTTAACCTTTTTGACCCTGTTTCCTTGAATAAATCACTAAGACTTTGATGCGGGAAGCTGAGATTTTGATAGGTTGTTCAGAGCACTAGGGACAAAGTTTCTGTAGAATTTCAGACCTGTCGGACCTCCAGAAGGGTCACAACTGACTGTCCAGGCTTGTTTCTCGGCCTTCAAAGCCTAGATTTAGAAGCCTTTTGTCTAATAACGTCCACATTCTTGGGGTTATAAGGCTGAAAGTTTAATGTATTTGTCCGGGGCCTAAGGCCATCCACCATGTGCAATTTCAAACCCGTGCGACCTTCACAAGTGTCAATGGTTGCTGATCTGTGACCTTTTTGACCCCGTTTCCTTGAATAAAACACCAAGACATTGATGCGGGAAGCTGAGATTTTAATATGTGGTCCAGAATGTCTATTAGATTGTGTGTGCAAAGATTCAGAGCTCTGTGACATTCAGAAGGGTCACAAATAGCCAAAAAGCAATGCTCCTTTCTCTGACCTCATATTAAAGAAGAAATGTTTCAACAGCAATTCTTTAATAGCTTCCAGATGCTTCGGCCTATCAGGCTGAATTTTTAGCTAAAGGAGCCGGTGTACGATCAGGAAGTAGGGGAGCTGTGCATAAAGCCAATTGGTAAGTGTCAAAGGTCACAGGGGTCAAACATCAAAGTGAATCCAGCCATTCCTGCTTTTTCTCAACAAAACATACATGCTTTAAGTTATCATCATGAAATATAAATATGTTGTATATCAGAGAGTCCTCTATCAGAATATTTTGGTCCTGTTGCTCTAGGGGCCCCGGGGGGCCACTTGGCTTTCCCATGCTCCCACAGAGTTGGATCTTGGGGTCATGGATAAGGGCCTCACCATGAGTCCACAGGCCAAGTTTCAAGTGATTTGGTCGGTTTCTATGGAAACGGCGGCCTCAAGGATACAGAGGAATGCGGCTGTTTGAAGCCCCGCCTCTCGAAAAGTAATGGCTCGATCAGGACCGAACACACATGTACGCGTTCTTCTTGGGCCCCCGAACCATGTATTAAAAAATTAGAACTGTACGACTTTTGGAAATGTGTTTTGTCTATTTCGGCTTTTCAGACTCAGAGTCTGTCAGACTTAAAGCGTGAGAGACCCTCTTAGTCAGAAAAGCCGAATTATTAAATTATTATATTGATTAAACAGAGCAGCTTTTTGAACGCGGAAGTGGTCTTCACCTGTAGAATCCACAACCCCCCCCTGGTCTGACGTAGCTTCCGACAAGGATGTAATTTATTTATTTATTGATTGATTGTTCTGCACCATAATCACTAAATAAATGAATAAATAAATAAGAAAGGACGTCCTTGCCGAAAGCTACGTCAGACACAGCAGCATCAGGTTCAATAAAGCTTTAAGGAAAAGTAAAAAAAAAAAAGTTATCCTCTGCTCACAGAGCCGAGCCAACTGAAAGTCGAGCGCGTCAAAACCTGACGAAAAACGGGTACCTAATGAGTCAGGCATGTGACGATGAGGGACAGTGACCGTTCGTCAGGCTGTTGATGCACTGGGAGTGAGAACGTGTAGGTGGGGTACACAAAAACAATAGAACCACATTCTTAACAAATATGTTTGAGGTCAATACAATGTTCAAAAATAAACGTGTAAGAAAATATTTCTACTTGTGAAAAAAACTGCATGACCCATTCGAGCCCATACAAATGATGAGCCTGTCTGTTATAGTTCAGCTCTTTATTGTTTGTCTAAAACTCCACTTCAGTGGCAGAGTGATAAAAGCTTTTACCGTGATTTGGTTGATCGTCTGTGCATAACAGTCAGTTGACAATGCAGCAGTGTTTATGCATGATAAGCACTGAATATATGTTCCAGTCCTTAAGAATGACAAGTGCTCAGCAGATTCAAGCAGCATGGCTGCAGCTGATGCCTGCTTTTTTCACCAGCTGTCTTGTTTCTGACAACAACGTAACCACTGGTGACATTAAAACACACAATGCTGCTGACTTGTTTTCGAGCTTCAAAAGAACAAATGTTCAGTCATCTTTCACCCACACTGTAGCTACCAGCTGGATTGTCCTTATTTGTCTGGGTTGATAAATTATTATCATTATCATTTTAAATGAGCAAAACCATGAAAAAAACACAGTTGAATGATTAGCCTCAGGTCTGTTCTTATTCGTTCATGAGGCAAGTGATAGGGAGAAAACCGTGTGAGCTTTTTTAATGAGAACTTTGAGATACAAAGAGACACTCAATTTTGTAGTGCAATACTAACAGTCCCCGGGCAACTGAGAAAACTGCACATTTGTATGGTTTTATGCCTTTTCATAACTGTTGCAATCAGGCCAGTGTGTGTGTATGCATGGAGTGCATGTGTGGGGTTGCATTTGCATGATGATGAGCACAAGTGCATTATTTATTTGTCCTCCCTGCATGGAAAGACAAATAAAACTCAAGATAACATGCATTCCATTGGCTTCAAACATAATTAATTATTTTGCATTACTTTTAATGTAATAGCACAATTGCACAGAGGAAAGTTACTTACATTAATTAATAAACTTTAATTACGGTGCTAATTTTGTCTGATGTGTTACAAAAAATACAAGTCATTAGTGGAAGAACAAATTCAGGAACTTGTTGAATTACCTCTTAATTTCATATATTTTTTTTTTCTTTTTTTTGCCCCAAGTTACAGGGATGTGAACAAACAAAAACACGTCTCACTGACCAATGGCTCCCTCGGCTATTTTTACTCAGTGTGAATAGTTGAAGAGTGCACAGCACGCATCCTGGAAATAGCACAACAGATAAGGTAACATAAGTCATTTCACTGCTCTACAATGCAAATTCTGTAGTTTATACCAATTTATTTCATAATTAGTGTGAAATTGTCTGCGTGTGTATGTGCATGGGGGCGTGTACTGTATGTGTTTAACTTTGATTGAGCCTTCAGGCAAACTTGAACCACTTTTGGACAGTACAAGATTAGAGTGTCAAATTCCTGTGTTTCTCTTGTCTGCTAAATTCTGATAAAATGTAAAACACAGAAACATCAAAAGCCTGGTATTTACAACACAAACATCACACTGCTTTTACTATCATTACACATTTAGGTCAGTTCCGTGCATATAGAGCTAATTGAAACAGTTATAAATCCTCTCATTCAACAACCTATCAGTGCTCTTGCATGCCCATTGGTTGTTTCTGTTGTCAATAATGACAGTTTGACTTAATTCTAAAACAAATGTGAAACATAAATAAATTATAGTTTTCTGTTATATATGTTTTCCCCCTTATAATTCTCACCACACCTAATGCCATTTGACGCCTGCCAAAGTGATAGTTGAGTGAGTTCACTTTCATTTTTTCCTTCTTTGATTTCTGTGGGTTGACAGAAAACCGTTCGCTCATCAGAGGCAGGGCACTGGAGAGTTGAGGATGACAGTTCTGGGCTGATCCATTACCACTCTGCCCCCAGGCTTAATTACCATCTCCCTCCAGTAACATGCAACACTCACTCCTCCGAATGCAATCTTGCTCTAACTTCCCAGGCCAGTTGCAGCAGGAGCAGCACTTAGGTTCCTCTTGCATTTACAATCCTGTCCCCGTGGGGCCTCTGGATGAGCACACCTGCATGCTTAAGGAAAAAACAAAACAACAACAACAAAAAAGAAACTCCACAGTAATTAGAGAGCGATCATGATGATCACCGATGATGAATTCAGCTCCGTTGAGTTTGTTTTTTCTCTGTGGGATTTGGTGGCGGTGCAGAAGCAGAGGGAGCGGTAGCAGCAGCGGCGGCACAGGCATGCCATGATGCCACGTGTCATTTTTGACAAGTGGGGATAAAGAAAGCAGGCATAAAGCTTTAAATCAAATTGGTCACACAGCCTTGCCAATCACTGTGGACAACATATGCAGGCTCACAACCAAGGTGAGGCTTGCTGTTACGTGTCTAGGCGATGAGCAATCTTGCTGTGCTCCAAAATGGAAATGAAACTGTTACACACCCACAGCTATTGAGGAAGGGATTTGCGTGGGCCGAGGTACAACTATACTCGATCGCCACTGTGGGAGAAGCTTTAGCTTTGCCCTTCTTCAAAGTGAGATTTACAAAAAGGAAATGCTTGGCTAGGTTTATTCAAAAGAAGCTCCTGATGGTGGGAAGACAAAAGGTACTTCACACCATCCTCCCTGGGGCACATGTACTCCAAAGCTCCACTTCTCTGCTTTACTCCTTATTCTAAGTACATGTTCCCCCCTAGAGTGCACTGCACTCTCTCCTGCTCAGTCTTTTTTCTTTTTTCCTTCCTCATTCTCTCTGTTCCTACCCATATTCCTCGCACTTAATTTCACTTGTCTTCTCCCTGTGCACCCTGCTGTTTCTCTTGCTCTGTTTCTGCATCTCCCTCCCCTACTCCTTCTTGTTCCCACTCTCACCTTTAAGTTTCTATCTCTTACCTCCTGCTTTCACCTCCCTCAACTCCCTCCCCTCCCTCCCTCTCACTCTGTCTCTAGCCACGTGTTGGCTAGCTCAGAGCAAAACACTCTATTAACAGAAGCCGAGGCCAGATGGCGGCACAGAGATGGATCATATCAACTAGGTCTCTTTGAGTTCCAGTCTTTTTTTTTTTTTTCCCGGGCATCTCAAAAATAACTTGCACTTTACCATTTCACCTACAAACCCAGTGTGGGACTTGTTACTTCAATTCCAATTTTGTATCAGCTCACGAAAGATCAGAGAAACCAAACATACTGTACTTAGATTTAATGTTGCTGTCTTAATTTTTTATTTATTTTTTATCAGCAGTATTAAGTGCAGACAGAGGAAACTTTGATCAGAAAACATTTCTGGACCTTTCTTATCTTATCAAAACAAAAACTATTCAGGGAATAGATGTGTTTTCAGTACTTTTTCGACATATTTTTTCATCATACACTTGTTACGATATAAATTCCTTTGTGTACCCTCACTAAAGGCTGTCAAACTGTGATGGGTCTTATTAACACACAGGCTTCAAATCCCCCGGCGACACTGTTTATTCCCAAAGGGAACTTGTGGCTGTAGAAATGAGAGATGTATCATGTCGGTGAATCTCCAAAGAAGAGAAGCAGGTACAATATATCCATGGGGAGAATATCCTGCGGTTTGTCTAATGAGGCATAGCCAGACTATACACTTTGGTCAGTTCAGGAGATGAGCATGAAATTGCCCATTAAATAATGTGAATCTCACATTAAGAGGCCCTCCTGAGGCAAAGAGTCTGTAGTGGGGGATGACTAACTCAATTAATTCACGGTCCCTCCGAAAGTTTCCTCCCAAATCAAAGCCTTGTTTTTGGGGTTGTGTGTGTCAAAATGCCTGTTTGTCCGTGTCTGCATTTGTTACCGCCTGTATCTGTATCTGTGGGTGTCAGAAATGAGCGCACCGGTGCACACAGGGCTGAGACTGGCTGACTCTGAGCCGTTGGCCTGCCCTCAATACCAAAACAAGTCATCTACTTTTGGTTTCGTGAATCCACATCTTTGCCTGCTGTGCAGCTGAGATTGGCAGGTATTATTAAGAAAGCTCCCTGCCCCCATCCCTTCTTTCTTTCTTTCTTTCTTTCTTTCTTTCTTTCTTTCTTTCTTTCTTTCTTTCTTTCTTTCTTTCTTTCTTTCTTTCTTTCTTTCTTTCTGTTTGCCATGCCATGCCATCCCTCCTATCTTTCTTTTTTCTTTCTTTCTATCTGTTTGCCATGCTAAAGCTGCTTCACTCTTGCCATTTTTTGTTTTGTTTTGTTTGTTTGTTTGTTTTTTCAATTTCTTTTTTTTTTCTGTTCCTCCTCCCTCATCTTTTTTACTGCGGAGAAACAAGTTCATTGTGATTCGGGATGCAGTTCCACGGCTCAATGGGTTCTGTTTGAAATGAGATTTGAGAGAGGGAGCATGAGAGAGAAAGACACAGAACCTCACATCTTGATGAATAAAAGATGGAGGCACTAGCGTCTTATAAACAACAACAGAGCATAATTAGTTCAGTTCCTTTTATTTTAGGAACACTTTATGTGACATTTCCTTTGTGTGCCTGCTTTCATCACGCACGTCCTGCTCGCGTTACATGTCGTGTGGGCCTCTCTGTCTTCCCTGTAAGTCAACAATACAGCTGGGATAATATTTGCGTTCTATGCAAATGTACACAGTGACATACATTTTGGTGTGCTCTGACGTTCCCCATCCTGCTTGTGCAATATAGGCTCTGCCTATACACAAAATAGCCATCTCATTAGGATAAACCAACACTGGAGATGATGATGATAATTATTCATGTTATTTACATATGCAGCTCATACGTGCAGTATTCATGACCCAGCCCAGCTTCAAACATGCTTTGTGAATAATTCAATTAAAGTAGGGAGCTTACTTTTGTACCATATACAAAAGAAGAAAAAATACTTGATGAGGTGAACTATGTCATCATTATAGAAGCATTGTATTTATAATCATGTTTGCATTGGTTTGTTTTAACTTCTGTACACTGTTCCTCTATGGCTGTGCAGTTCATCCGTTTCTCAAGATTGTTTCCAATTCAAAACGCTCGGCAAACAGTACGGCTCTTAATAACAGTGCTTTTTATTTTTCCTCTGGAAATGTGCCGGTAATTTGGGTACAGATGATTTGTCCTCTTTAAATGTCTAATGTTTCCTCAAAATTAAGGGGCTAGTTGTCCGACTTCTTTTGTAGTGGACTACTAATTGGCTTTTAAAGTCATATAACTTATCTCCAGCTGTGTTTCTGCTTGCAGTGAGGCTACATCAAAAGTTATTTTCCATCCAGCATTTACATAATTGTGTCTACCTCCCCTGTAAAAAAGCACTATAAGTGTGTTTCAGTGAGGGACAGCCTACCTGACATTACAAAGACTTCCGCGGGCCAGTGTAGTCCGTCATATTTTTTCGAACACCAGGGAACGTGAAACAAATGTTTCAACTGCCAAATCTGTTTGACTCGGATCTGTGCAGCTGTCTGCTGATGCTCTGCAGTCTCTCCACATAACGTCTGGTCTGCTGAACGTGGCCCAGTCTAATGGCTTCTCTGATATCCCCGGAGCACCGTAAGAGAGGCTGATGACAGCATGTGTTTGTCTTCTATTCTTTTGCTTTCCTCCACAGACACGTATACACAGATTGATGAACACATACATACACAGGCAGGCAGACAAACATGGAAAAACACACACACACATGCTGCAACTTCTTAATCGTCAATTCCTTTCCCCTACCCACTGATGATGCTTCAGAGTCAGAGCCCTGTAAAGTCTTTAGCCCCCGGTACTGCCTCAGGGTCTGAGCAGTGGTGAGGGCATGCACTGGGTAGCAGAATCAAAGCATTATAATAGCGAACATATGCATATTAATGTGTGTTTGTTAGGGGTGTTTGTCAAATACCTTCCTGCCCCTCTCACCTTCCGACCCCTGCTAGCAGCTCTTTAAATATCCAGCCTTTCAGCCTCCTGTTCCTGCTCATCAGACCCCAAGAGTATGTTGAGTGGATTCAATTAGCGCAGTAGTTGAAGAGAACGTGCTGGTCTGCACCACACAGAGCTCCTGACATGACAGCCAACACACATGCATAACCTGGAATACTGATGTAGACCAAATTACCTTCACACACCTGCTCACAACAAAGGTCACCCCAGATATAAAATCTTTCATTCAGTGCGAGTCAGAGTCTGCAGTCAGATAAAATGTTAATTCTCAGCTATGTGCGACAGGAGCACTTAAACGCCTTAATCACAGCGTATTCCTGCTGAAACATTTGAAAGATTAAAACACTAATGATGCCAACAGCTATGAGCTTGATGGTGACAATCCAATCTTTCTTTTTTTCTCCCCCCATCATGGAAATCAAGCACATGTGAAATAATGGAAGGAGGATATAAGATAATTCTCCTTTCAGATTCAGACTGTTCAAATACATCCAATACTAATAGGGTGACACTATATAAAGATCTACAGCAGCTCTAAAAGAATGATTGTCACTGTCAAAACAGAATCTGCAGGTATAATCCATCTCTCTATAAAAGCTTCCCCCTAGCTGATTCATTCTTAATTAGTAACTCTCTTGGAGCCAAAGTTAATAACCCTGAACACCAAATCTATTTAATTATCATTTTGGATCACAGGCCAATAAGCTGTCGTTCAATAAAAGAGACACAATGCCACCTTCCAACTTTCAGCAGACAAACAGTCCAATATTTCTTTTTTCCACAGACACACTTTATTGAATAAGATAACTCTGTAGAACTATCACCAACTTCACCACTGGAACCAACAAAGGTGGCCCTCAGTGGAGGTGTCATTTCATACCCCACAGAGCCTGCTGGGTAAAAAAAGGACAGTACAAAGCCAACATGACACTGAGATACAGAAAAAAAGGAGAAATAGAGGAGATATTGAAATGGATATTGGTAGAACAGGGAAATTCTGTGTAGACCAGAAAAAACAAAAAAAAGCCTCTAGTTATGCACAAGTATAGTTAAAGCAGAAGTAAGTGGTCCGGTCGTTTTCGCTAATGCTGCGTTCCAGGCAGGCTTTTGAAATCGTAAATTACAGCTTCAAGTCACAACTTATGACTTTGTAGCGTTTCAGGCAACCCACTCGTGTTTTTCCGACCTGTTTTACCTGTGAAAGTCACTATAACGGCCACTCGTAACTTCCGACCGGTGAACTCGTACCAGATCGAACTGGTACCACTTCACGGTCGGAAAAATACGAGTTTCCTTGAACGCACCATAACAGTCCTCGTCGCTACGTCACCACATTCACGGCGTTCCTTGGCTGCACACACAGCCCTGCATGCCGTTCTCTCTCCTCATTGGATAAAAACTGTAGGATACGATAAATGTTTTCTCCTCGGCTCAGAGCAGAGCAGAGGGACTGAGAGACCCGTGTTTCAGTCCAAACACTCTATGTAAGTGATTGCTGTCGGAAGATATAACTATTTAAGACTTATATTAACACAAATATATCACTTACTTCTGCTTTAAGGCCCACAACAAACAATCTGAGCTAACATTTGATGTGGTCTTGATCAGGATGGATACCAATTGCAGTGAAGCATGAACAGGAAACCCTAGAGGGGCTCCTGAAGTGACATCTATTATTTCTTTGCACTGTTCCAGGTGGGAACTTCATTTTTTGGGGACAATGTTGAGGTTCATGTTGTGCTAAGCAGCAGTGGCACATTGAGGTTATCCTTTCTGCTTTCTATCTTTGTGAAGGGGCAGCGGCACATTAATCTGCTCCATTGTGGAGAACACCTCTGCTCCTTGCCAATTTGCAAGCAATTCATCTCCACATGAGGCGATTGGAAACACCCTTTGTTTGTGTCCACAGAAATCAGTACACATCTGTTTTACACCTTTTCTTCTTTTCATGACCATTATGGGCAAGGTGCATTGTTCTTCCTCGTGACACTCATCCCATATCAAACAGTGCCGTATAGCCAGTAGCCCCAAAAGCAAAAGGTTGATGGTTGTGTTTTTGATGTGCAGGTCTGACCAGAGGTCCAGTTACCACTTTATGCAAAAGATGCAGTGCAGTACCACTGGTGATAACAGAAGTAACTGGGGCAGTGGACAGTGGAAGGACAGCATTGTCTTCAATTTAGAGCCATCAAAATCTTTTGTGTGCTAATAACCATAGGGCAGCATAGCTTCATAAAACAGGCAGTGTAACCAAGTAGGTAGTACAGACTTTTCTCACTGCTGTGTCTTATAGGAGACATATAATGCCTCCTTTCCACAATTAAAAGAGTTCCCAGGTGTCTTGAAGACATATCTGTGACATGCTTTGGTCAAAATACCCCAAGGATCAAACATTACAGCTATCTTTTCATACTCTCAAAACAGCCCTGGTTTCATTGCCTGTCCCTTTAAATGCAAATGAACCGCTGCTTGCCCCGCCTCACCCCTTCTACCGGTGCAGGTAATGGTATTATGCAAATTTGAATTCTAGTTACATCACTGGAAGACAACAGAGGGAGCAGCTCGTAAAACCACGTGGGTTTCAACCGAGGGAGCCTGCACATTACTGATTTGTTTGTCAATTGTCACCTTTTGGGGGCCAGAAGGCGAGACAAACACCAAAGAGCCTTCAAAAAGTGATATTTCCATAATATTTCCCCTTTAAATTGGATACTTCCATCAGTACACTCACTCATAATATGCTGTGTACAGAGTATACTCAGTGGTGTAGTAGTAATGCCTAGTGTTTGTGTTGATTATACTAAACTCAAATATAAATGTTACGTTTTCCTGTATGTGCAAAGTGTGAGTGAGTGGGTAATTCACATACCACATGGATGTAAATACTGAGACCAGTGAGTCACAGGTTTATTCCCCAACCAGTCACACTTTTTGCTTAATGTCAGTCCCAGCTCTGTCTGTCCTTGTATTTCATGTATTGTGTCTTGTCATGTGCTACATATTGCGATGATTATGCTAATTTAGACATAACATATACCTTCTAGACACACTGGCATGGGACTAACATATCCTTTGTCATATCACAAGGTGAAATCGTGTGTCTTGGCATGGCCTATTGCAAAAAACACAACACAGCATTGAAAAGATAGAATACAACATTGCCCATCATGAAATCTCAAAAATAAGAATTTAACACACACAAACTTGTCACTAATGATTGTTTGCCTCAAATGTATAGCCACCAAGGAAACAATAACCCTTATCAAAACAAATATGTACAACCTCTATTATTATATACATGAATCTCTCCTTGGCAGGAAAAATAAGACCATGTTGCCATGAGTCGTGAAAGGACATTTTCAAAAACACTTTCATAGGGTCTTGTAACACCAGAGTACAATTCATCCATTATAAAAATTCACAAGCCACTCAACACAGACTACAAAAATATGGGATTCCTAGACAATGACACTTGCTCACACTGCACACTGCAAATGACTACTTGCTTGCCACTTAGCTCTGCCAGCCTATTTAAACATTGTGGACAAACATTACACACAAGTGATCTTTCTCCATCTGTATGCCTGCTGAGAGATTTTTGTCCTCAGTCGAACCAATAATAATAATTGAGCATCAATTGCAGAAGAAAAAAAACAAAACAAAGAAGTGTTCTTGATGTGGATGTCATATACTTGCAGCATATACTGTACATATAAAAGCAAATAGTGTATTGCAAGTATATATTATGCACTTTTCATGAATAGTAGTATTTATCTGCTTAAAAAAACTGGGCATTATCATGCAGCTCACCTCCTGAGAAGGACTTTGGCTTTCATACAAGGTGGTGAAAACGTTCTGTTTCTAGCACCTGAATGAAAAATGTGAACACATCAGATTCACAATTATACAGGATCCTTGCTGTTGTTGTCTCTGACCTTCTTCCCGGCCTGAGGCATGCTCACATTTCTACCACCTACTCAGGGACAAATAAACACAAAAGAGACTGAAGCAGATGTTGAATGAAAATGAATTAGGGAGAAATACAATTAAAAACTGAATAAGCATCTGGGAAGAATGTAATACGAATGAGACAGTCATTATTAATTGCTAATGATGAGATTGTTCCAAAATCAAAGAAGCCCCAACCTTGAGACCTTGCCCCTGCATACCGCTTTGATTGACAGTTGGGGTCCATGATAACCATTCATAATGTGGACAGGCTTGTGCAACGACAACCGTGTGCGGACAGGCCCATGGGCAGCATGACACATGACAGCCTTGAAATAGCCAAGGCTTTGTTTGCCTAGTAGAGACCCACCCATTGCTATCTATCTCCTTCCCTCTCTCTGGCTCACCTCATAATGGGCATCAACAAGTGATCTTTCTAGAACCACGGGCAGGCCGTAATGAATAGCCAGAGTGGTGCCACCAGCTTTTGAAAGCCTTATTATTACAGAGAGCGAGAGGCATACCTCACTGACAGAGGGAACGAGAGAGACAAAAGAGAGAGACTACCCTTGGGTAAGGAGGGGGGTGGGGGGAGTGGAGGCAGTTAGTTGAAGATAGGCATGGGAGGATATAGAGATAGAGGGCAGAGGGGAGGTTGATATACAGGATTTATGAGGGGCAGCATGTGTGCTTGCCTACGTCTGTGTGTATTTAAGTGTGTGTGTGTGTGTGTGTGAGAGAGAGAGAGAGGGAGGAGACAGGGGGATCCTGGCAGCCTCTCTTGACAGACTGAGCAGATTCTGTTAGTTAAGAATAAGGTCGGATGGACAGAAGGAGGAAAGAGGTGAAGTAAAGAGGCATGATGATGGTTGTGATTTTTGAATAATGCAAAATGGCTAATACTTAAAAAAGAGAAGAGCAATACCTCGACTCAACTTTAACTACAACAGTTGGATTTGTTTACAACAGATAGGACAACATTTGAAAATTTAAAGAATATGACCCCTGACCCTGATCCATATAAAGAGTGAGTCTGAATTGGCAAAAGCAAGAACGAGTACTGTATAGCCTGTGAATGTGGTGCACCACTGTCAAACATATCCTTTAATCTCTTTTCCCCCTGCCCAGCCCCGTTCTTTCTCTGAAAATCTAGGACATTCTTTTTCATCATCAGTGTGTTCCCTGGTCTCTGTGGTATGCTGAGCCCCAATGCCAAAATGAGACTTCACAGTTAAGGAGTCGGTTTCTTTTTCGTCAGCGTCTTTGGTCACAGGCACTGTCAGGAGATGGGTGGCGGTGGCGGTGGCGGCGGCGGCAGCGGCAGCGGCTTAGTTCACCCTTTGACCTTTGCATCTATTAGCACAGAGATAATTTAGATGTGTGAGAAAAAACTGTAATAAATAAAAAGCCGCTTCCTAAAGTGGCATCTCTGTCATTATACGGATGCACTTCTAGCAAAGCAAACCACAACACATTAACAAGAAGAAAACATAAAGCAACGAGAGCAAGAGTCGTCTGTGTTTGCATAGCCTTTACGAGAAATGGCAATTCATTAGAACCAGACTTATTAAGATGGACTTGAACTGTTTAACGTCTGAACCATTACTAATGCCACAAGATAAGTTGTGTTTGCTTTTAGAGGGGAAATCACCATTAAGAATGTATAAAATATAATTGAAAGAAAAATAAGACGTCATTGCAATGCAGCATTTCTAGTTTGATGATATACCCTGGAGAAATGCAATACACATCAAGCAGCTACGATATGATATTGTTATCATTTCCATTGCCCATTGGCTTTTCTTGCTATCATTTCTATAATGATGGTTTCATACCACACCATTTGGCTTATGAGCCATTGTGCTGTTTCCCTAATGCCTCTGAAAGATACAAACGGTAATGGCAAAGTAGATGTTCCTCTCTCTTTAACACTGTCGGATTCTCCTTAATGATTCTGGTGTTGATCCTTACAGTAAAGCCAGTATTAGATCCATGTGTGTAAATGCCTGAGATTCTAACCCTTATGTTGCATTAATGTGTGTAGAGACCTTTATGGGATGCACTTTGAATCTATTCCACAATCAATGCCCTTTTTTGGAGGGGCTGCCACTAGATGGTGCTGAAATGCTATGCTGCTGCCTGGTCTATGGACCCCCATGGGCTCCCTTAAATGGGGCTGACTGTGTTGCTGTTGAAGGAGTTTGGCAGGCAGAAGGCAAGAGTTACAGTCCCAGGTTTAATTGTGTTTTGGAGGAGAAAAAACAGCTATAATGACATAGGAAATACAATAAAGCTATAATGGGATCCAGAAATCCCAGCTTAAACACTGAACAGCAGAGCACTTAGCAACCCCCTGTTTCCAGTGGTAATATGAAGATAAGAACTGATGGGGAGCTTTCTCTTCTGTTCGCCCGTGTTCAGATTTAGTCCTGTGATCTATTATTCATTCTGCTGATTCTTCTTGTTGCAACTGGTTTGCATAAACCCACAGCATCATTAAATAAAATAAGCTAATTGATTAGCTCTACTGTAACATGCTTTGCTGTTCAGTGTGCAAAATATTACGGACTTCAGCTTTTTCCCTGACCCCTGGTTGTTCCCCGCTCTCCCCATTAAAACAGCACCAGACTGGAACAAGAGGAGACAAGCTAAATAAGCATTTTAAGCCTCAAGACTATTGAGATATTGAACTAGCAGAAACGGATTCAAATCAATAGTTGGAGGGTGCATGTTATTTTATGCACTGATCCTACACAACATGAAAAAAGAGGAAAATGCAGAACTAAAACACCTCTCACAGCTATGTGGGAGAGAGAAAGGAAGATGGTTTTCATCTGGCAAGTGCCTATGATCTATAAAAAAGGAGCTGAGGAAGGGATAGACAAATCTGACTCTGCAAAAGCAAACAGATATATTGGTCTGCACAACTAAAACCTAACCTATGGCTGGAGTATCAGCAATATTTGATTGTCTCCTACTCCTTGGCAGCACCACCCATGCCATGCTGGAGCCAGTGAGGAGAGATTACCTGGGACGTTTCTCCATGGTCCAGCTCATTGTGGCATATGACTGCCAGTGGAAAATTAATTAGTGAAAGGGACAAGGTTACAGACACATAATGAAAGTTATTGGCCATGTCACTTCATCATTTCCCCGGCCCCCCTATTACTTTCCATCAGGTTAGTCAGCCGTGAAATGGGGGTTTCATATGATGCAAGGAGGAATGTGCCACCACACCTTCAACACCAACACCTCCCACCCTTTTTTCTCCCAGAGGGTTTGCACATGGATGATCAAGGCACTTAGACTAATGTGGATGGTGCAGGGTGATGAGGAGGGATTGGGAGTGTTAACCCACCATTTTACATCATTACAGCACATTTAGGGATCATTCTATCAAATGGCAGCTTTCACAACCAGCTCCAGCCTGTATTCACCTACTTAACCTATATCCAGCTGGGGCTCAAATAGCTCTGCCCCTGATTGCAATGTTCTTAGCACTGGGGGATACAGTCAGGTTGGTAGTATGTTTGGATTGGTAACTATATTTTTCCATCAAGGAAAAACACAAGACCAAAGATGAATGGTCGACAGAGTGTAATTGCTTTTCCTTGTCGGTTCTAAATGACTTGAATGATAAGAGCTGTGTCTCCTTCAGAAATAAATCAACAAATGAAGTGGTTCCAGATAATTGTCTCTTACTTTTAGATAAAGGCTAATGGTACCAATACTGAGTTATGATAATAACAAAACAATACCAGACAATAACCATCACTACAGGCTATATGAGGCCATGATGTGGCGTAATGATATCCCCACTAATGCTGCAGTATGTCCTAATCCAGCAAAGCCAATAACCTCTGCAATCCCAGCAACAGATGAGGTCATAGAGGAAATACCCTGCTTTTCCTGCTACTCAGTATAACTGTTAAGTACTGTTTGTGTGCATTGTCAGTCCATCTTTTTTGTACAGCACGGCTCCGTAAGTGTATTTGCACACTTAGATACATCCATATTAGTGCTTCATCAGTCTCTCCTATGCAGCTCAACTCCAGTGAGACAAGCTCGAGACACAAACACAACTAATACAGTTAGGCTGTCCTCACAAAGCACATCATTTGTTCATTTTTCAACTAACACCGCCGGATTTAAATTTTTCTGACAGAACACACAGTGGTAGAATGGAATAATGAGGGCTCGTTCGCACCCTATATTGAACTAACGAGTCTTATATTTGTGCTGGGTGTGCATTGACTATCTTAATTTTGCCCTGTGTTCCACCCTTTCTCCACTGTAGACGTTTTCTGCAACACTGACCAAAATACACCCTTGAGCAAACCGAGAAGATCAGCACACACAGCTGCCCGCATGGGTGTGTAGTTTGTGTTAGATATGAGCGGACGTGCATAGAACAATAGATACCATGCATATAATTGGTATCCTGTCTTTGATGATACCATGGTCTTATGGGGATTTTATTTATAATTTATGTTTCTTTTTTTCCACACGTTGGTGTAGGACATTCATATAAAGTAGTGTAAAGAAGTTAAGTTGGAGAAGGTTTGTCAAGTGACATCTTTTCAACGGCAGGAAATAATGAAAAGGAAACAACAATGGATGGAATGGGTGGCGTTCGTGCAGCACACCCACAAACAAACATTCTGTCACTTACTATGTGTTCTGTACTCAAATTGCCATCTTTGATGTGACATATGTTTGAAATCTGCTAAAATGCATGCAGACCTTAAGATAAAAAAGAAAGGAATTTCATTGTGTTAGATAATGACATAAAAAAATAAATGAATAACTTAAAGACAAAAACGAATGACCATCGAAGAAAAACATGGCGATGAAAGCATTCACAATGAAATGGCTGTGTGGACAAATTCTAAAGTTTTCTGAGCTAATATGTCTCATACTTTCACTTGTTTTGTTATTACAGTCTTTTTTGTCTGTTTTTACCCTCTATTTAAGAAGGGGCCCATCCATCACATATGCATCTGAGACATCAGCACGTTCTCCAAATCAATGGCTCATTGACTGCCCCAACAGCAGACATGGACACACGTCTGTCTCCCTGACAGTTACAAAAAAGAAACAGGAATACAAAGCGGGCTTCACTGTCTGACTAAGGGGGCAAGAGAATAGATCATTGACAATCATGACACAAATCCATCTCTGATTCTTGAAAACCCCTTTTCCATTGTTACTCCTGGTCTCCCCAAGTCCCCTTGCTTCGTATCCGTCAATACATAGATGGTTGGAATAGTCATTTTATTTGGCTGTCTCTACAGGAGTTTGAGCTTAGGTGCTTTAGAGGACATTTTGACAATGGGAGAAGGATTGAGGCAAAAGCCTGTCAGTGGCTTTGCTGTTTATTGATTGCAAATGTGGTGAGAGCTTAATTGATTCACACTTCGAGATCAACACGATAATCTCTTAGCCCTGAGACTACAGTGGGCCGTGCAGGTGGGAAACAGACAGTCAGGAAGGGCATGGAAAGTGTGAATCAGCTGAGTGGAAAGTTTAGCTTGTTGTTTGCCTCTGGTTAGTGTTCTCACAAAAGTCAGAATCATCAATGCTGCTTCAGGGCTCAGTAGTTAAAAAGACCTTGGAGAAATTGAAAGTGCACTGCTGTGGAGAGGGGCATCTCAAGAAAAAAAAAAAAGTATTTCTTCACTTTAAAAAAATACCCACAGAAAACAAAAACACCAAGGGCTCTAATTTCGTAGACCAGGCGCAAGCGAGACGCAGGTGATCAAATGATCTCCTCTCCTCGCCTTTAAGTGCGCCTCGGGCGAGGCACACTGCAATTTTGTCATTTTATATTTCGACATGGACGAAGGAGACAGCGATTGCTGACAGCCAAACTTTTTCCTGGAGAAAACTGATGTTTAGGTCCAAGCTCACAGTGGCTGAATATATGGTAACACAAACAGACCTTCACGGACTGATGAAGCAGTCCGGGAGGAAGTTACTAATACCTTTAATCAGGTTTGCCTAGATACAATGAGAACCGTTGCCAAAAAACCCCCACTTTGCCCAGTGTAAAAAAACACACCCCTTCTCCACTCATATTAACCTAACAAAGATGAGTAGTGTGCACAGATCACAACATAAACAAATACCTGCGTAACAGGGATGAAATCAGAAGCAGAAATGCGCCAGCCAGCCAAACTACCAACCAGCTGCACCGTCTTGCGCCGAGGGTATACCAGGTTGGAGCTGGCGAGCTTTCGGCACACCTTTGGGGCAGCCTCTTGGCACAAAATTGCCACTGCACCAAGCTGAATCTATCAACACCTCTCCCTACTGCACCACCACACCCATCTCAGCGCATCTCTGTCTACCAAATTGCCAAATTGGCTGCGCTTGGTATGAAATTAGAGCCCCAAGAGTCTAAGGGCTGGCTCTACTAAGATCCCCGCTAATTTGCGCGCTCCTAGTAAAATTTTGCTTGTTTTGTTAGCACACGCAAAATAGGTTATCTACTAAGCGTAACCAGTGTGTGATCCCCAGTTGTCATAAAGATCTGTTGAAGCCAGTCGGTTGGGGTGAACTCATAGTCCTTTCTAAATCGGCAATGAGTGTGAAAATCGCGTAGTGTGTCCCCAGCTTTAGCTGAGCAGGTAACTGCGATGAGCAGCCAGGTACTGGAGAGGGAGGAGAGGAGAGGAGCGTATCAGAGGAGACGTGGGGCGTGTGTAACGGCGCTTAAAGGACTTTTAACACACCTGCTACAGCTGGAATGACCCAGACACGAGGAAATGCAGAGATATAAGGGTTACACGCCGCCTTTCCGAAAATAGACTTCCATACTTCGTCATAGCGGGGTTTTCTATTTTTTATAAAGACCCCGCTATTCCGAAAAGGCTTGGGGAAAACCCTCCATTCCAAACCCCCCCCACTCTGAACAGACAGATGGACGTAAATCAGAAAGGAAACGGAGGCTGCGTATTGATCCTTTTTTCCTTTTTGGGATCAAATGGATCATGTGCATAATTAACTGCAAAACAAGCAAATAATGACGTTCATTATGTTTCGAGCCTGTCTAGCCTCTGCTTGGTACTAAACTTAACCAACTCCTTTCTTCATTGCCTAAACCCAACCAAAGCATTTCCCTCAGTCTGCTGTCAGCAGGAGCGGCTGCAGCAGGCTCGCGCCGTGTGGGCTCAAGCCGGGTTCAGCCGCGCTCGACCAGAATGACCGGGGAGAGAAAAAAAAAAGTGTATTTATTTTACTCTGTGGAGATCACCCACAACGGAGTGGGGGAGAAAGGAAGTGGGACAGATCTGCCCAGTCCCTGAGCAGCATGCATTTCACAGACAACGCAGAGCGTAAACAACGTCACCCCGTTCAGCACCATGGACAGCTGCAGGAGGGATGGGGGGGTTCGGAACAGCGGTGTTTCGGGGGGACGTTCGGAATAGCGGTGTTTAGTAATGGAGGTGTTTCGGAATGGAGAGCTGTCCCCAGATATAAGAACTTTTGCTCTGGAACATATTAATTCAATAACCGCAGCCATTGACTTGCCTTTCAAACGCACTAAATAAAGACGCAATCTGTTTCAGGTTTGGTAAGTCACATTGCGTGTGCTAAATAAAGCTGTATTCATCTACTCCTCCCAATATTTTGCGCATTCTGGCAGAAACTCCCATATTTGAATATGCATCAAGGCAAACACGCTAAATGGATTGCCTGTTTGAGAGATGCAATCCTCGGTGCGCACGGTTAGTAGATCAGCTTCAGCATGTTTGCGCGCGCAATCAAGTTTGCACACGTTTTTTATACACGCAAACCTTTATTAGATCCGTTCCTAAGTGTACACTACAATATAATAATATATAGTTTGGAATAGGGGGCAAACACCCCATTCCTTACTATCTACATTTCTTCAACCACTGAACGACTGTTCCAATGCTGTACGGTCGCGGAACACACCAAACTTAAAGTGGTTAAGTTGCATTTTTGAAGATGGCCCCATCCACAGCACACCATGCTGCTTCTGTTCCAGTATCTCTGTCTGCTTCTCCAAACTGGAAAAAAGCATCAAAACTTGCAAAGTCACATCCTTGTACTATGCTTTTATGTAGTCCTGTAGTTTAGATTTTACCTGACCAGTCCATTTAACAAGCAGAACACACACCTACTGTACACTCACGCCTTTTTTTAGTACCAGTTTCACCCAATCATTGCTCACTGACTGTGCACAAAAACAAGTTCTGTAGAGGAAACTACTCTGAGTCCAATTACTGGTTGAATTCATGGTCTTTCAGTTAATAAAAGTGGCTGATTCATGTGGCTTGAACTGTGTTTTAAAAGCTGTCCAACTACAAAGGCTGTGCAGATTTCACATCCACATATTCTCCATCAATCCTTCCATCTCCCCATCGCCTTTTTAGGTCTCTATATTTCATCCCATTCACATCTCATCTTACTCGAACAACCCATGAAAAAATACCAGTCTCAGTCCCTTGTCCTCTTATTAGAAAACTTCCAACAGTTTCTCTTTCCACCATCAAAACCAAAGGGCCAGTTGTTCCCCCATCAATACGACTTCCCAGGGTGAAAGCTTGAATCCGACAAGAGACAGAAGTTGCTGATGGGATTGCTGCTAGACCCGCAGGCGGCAGGCCAGGCAGGCTAACAAGTAAGTAGATGGACACCTAAAAGAGTTTGTCAAAATGAAGCTGCTTTTTCACTGGTGTTCTGGGGCTTAAAATGGAAAAGGCAGGATGAAAACAAGGCTACATGGGACCACTGCCATTTCTCTGTGTTCTGCAGATGAAGAAAGGACGCCTGATCAAGCGCAGCAGGGGAAGAAGGCAGGCTGGGAGGCCAGAGGGATTTGAGCCTGTGTTTGTATGTGTGTGTATTAGTGTGTGTGTGCGTGTGCGCATACGACAAAATGTGTATGTCAGGGCATAGGAGTCCTAAGATTTAGCTGTTTTCTGGGAGAAAAAAATAGAAATAATAAATAAAAATAAAAATAAAACAGAAAACTTTGCAAGAGGATGAACTCTGCCATTAGGTCAAATCTGCAGCACTCAGGAAAAGTTTTAAACCAAAGGGAATATACTGTAATGGTGTTGCTGCTTCTGAGATGAAAGGGAAAGTTGTCCAGTGTGTGATTGATGTTAACACCAGAGTGTTCGATGTGTAACTTACCCCGCAATACAGGACGGGTGCAGAACGTGATGCTATTCCTTTTAATTTGGCCAATAGCTTTGATTAAAACTGGAATCCATTTTTTTTGCATCGTCATTGCAACATGAAAAAAAGACTGCAATCCAAATCTCCTGTCAACCTTCCTTGAAACTTGAGTCGGAGGCAAACTTTGGGAAGCACAATAATCAAAGCAACATTGCATATGCACATGAATCTTGCCAGTAGCAATAAACATCAATAGAGACAGATCAATATTGTCTCCAAGGTCTGCATCGGGTAAACTGAACTTCAGTCAAGTACATTCATTTAAAAAAAATATACAGAATATCCCTGATATTGGCTGTAAAAGTGGCTGTATAGAAAAAAGGAATTTAACTGAGGATATATGGGACAATATACTGTAGTTGTACACTATTGTAACTATTCTATCTCCTACAGTGATACAGTGTAGACAGCAATTTTCCAGTCCTATATAAATAGATTTAAAAGAATTAAAAATAATTGGTCTGAGTTAAGATGACTTGTCCATAAAGCATTTGTTTCCCTATCATTGCATACAGGCGCTACATACATCCAACAAGTGACATGAGCAATCTCACCTCTCATGTACCATACAACTAGGTAGGAAAAAGATTTCCATGACCTTCCTCACTGAGTAAGCAGGAAAAAACAGAACTGTCACCTCAAACCTGCAGCGAGCCAAAGGACCAGCAGGAAAGGAGCAGTGAAATTGGCAGCGGCATAATCATCGCAATTTGTTGGAGGCACCAACATGTGCTATAGGTGGACTGGTGAAGTGCCAGCTGTGTAATTGTAAGAGCATAAGTTTAGAGGGAAAAGAAAAAATCAATCCTCTCCCTCAAAGCACAATTTTCCTAAACTTCAATCATTTGCTTTCTGTCGCTGAAACTATCCAGACCTGTTTCATTCAGAACACACAGTGATGTAACCCGGACCTTAGGCAAAGACAGAGTGGCAGGTCTGAATGTTGCAGCACACCTTTAATATAAACTGACTTTGGATTTAGCGCTTGACTGTGAATTGCACCTGAAGTATGCCAGGAATGAGAAATGCATTTTCTTGTTTGTTCTGACATGGAAAATATATTTTATCCTCAGCATCACAGCCTTCCTTTCGCATCATCTACAGCTGCCTGATCGGTCTCTTCCGCTCGCCCTCTTCATTGCGGGTCTCAGCAGGTATTCAGTCAGGCGAAAGTAGCGTGTTGCCCTTAGGTGAGACATCCCTGCATTCTTCAGCTTCCCATGCATCAGGAATATAGCATGATGTCTGTCCTGGCTGCTACAAGTACGACAGGCGTCTGCCCTACTCTCACAGCTACTTGACTGCCAAAATGCATTAAACATCACCAAACTATAAATAATTAAATATCTGGGTGACATGGCTTGGCAAGAACACCACATTGCTTGATTAAAACTTTATCGCCAGACTGAAAAGTTTCCAAAACAATTAATTACCGGGGTATTAATGGTGGCTTGTGCTATGTAAAACACGATAAAGTGGGGGACTTAATTAAAAAACTCATTATACTCATTCTGTTTTCAGAATTTCAGACTTTTCAAATGAATGTGGCAGCATTTCCTCCTCTTTCTCTCTCTATTCTATTCTCTCTCATTCTTATACACAAGATGACTCACACATAGACACACACATATACTTTGCTTTAGCAGGCATTAATGTGCCACCCCTGTGGATTCAGAGCGGGCGTGTTTGAACTTTTGCATTCTCTCTCACAATTATATATCTACGTAAATCCCAGCTCTTTTTTTTTCCTAGTCCCGTTCACTTTTTCTTTCAAACAGAGAAATTTAGAAACTAATTTCCGTTCCCCTCTGCTGCGGAGAAAGATTCACATGAGAAAGCTGCTGAGTTTTGTCACTGAGGACATACAGGAGACAAACACCTCAGTGGCAGGTGCTGCGCTGCTCTTTTCTTCCCTAACCACCACCACCCCCCCAACCCCCCTTCACACGCCCTCGCTCATTTTGGCACAGACCAGGTCCTCATCTTTTATGGAGTAAAACTGCATCAGAATGGTCTCTGAAAGAAGCTTTTTTTTATTGCACCTGACCTCTGCCTTCCTGACATGCTCAGCCCAAGGCTGCAATCCACATTTAAATATGAAGACGGAGGTAGCGCAGTGGAGTACTTCACGCAGAAAAGCACCTTCCTCACTTAGTAGATCCTGTCATAACAAACCTCATCCCAAGGTCCTTATCCACTCTTAAGGGCTCTTGCCTTATTTCAAACTATTTGGCAAATACATGAATAGAGATTGCTGGTGGGTCAGAGAGCTCCCTGGGGAGACAGTATGAAGCATCACTGGAGGGACCTGTGACTGAAAGCCCAGGCAAACAAGCTCTTCTCCCTTTAACAAAAATGTAATAGGTAGAGGTTGGATTGAGGGCAACCTGCGCTCACACACAAATGTAGATGCACACATGCTGACTCACGCATACACTTGGTCTAGTTAGTCACAGCTACGTCAGGCACAGGCATACAATCAAAGACTCACAGGATTAAAAATAAATAAATATGCAAACAATGAGCAACTTGTATAAAAGACAGGTTTCCTCAGGCACTCACTGACACTATGACAGGGTTCAACTCAAGTACTTGAGAGACGGCAGCGCAAGTCATTCATTTTGGTCCAGCTGTTAATGTTTTGCCCGTGCTCCTGATGCAGCTGGATAGTTTTTGTTTTAACTCCTCGTGTATTGTTAACGGTGTGTTTGGGGACAAAGCATAGAGCGGGTGGCTGTGAAAAAACTGGAAACGGATGATCCCATTTCACATCCCTTAGAATTTTAACGATGAGCTTAGGGTATTGTGTGTGTGTGCGTGCGTGTGTGGTGTGTGTGTGTGATATTCATGAGGCTGAGGAACAGAGCAGGAGGGTAATTTTCTGCACTCACTGAGCCAGGCATTCCTCAGGACAAAGGGACTGGGGACAAGGTTGAACAGGAGTAATGAGGGAACTGCGCACACGCACACACCTACCACACTCCTCTATACACTCTCCAACACGCGCACACACACACATACACATTCGACACCCCTATTTTCTCCTCTCACAACTTCGCCAAATCCGACTCCACCCCACCAGCTCACGGCCGCCTGCTCTCCCAAATCCCTCTCTATTCCCAAATTGCTTGTCAAAAGGACAAAATTGGAAAATAAAACTCTGCGCTTGACAAACAAGATTACATACTGTTTGCACCTGGCCGTGGCAATTAAAGCTCTGATGACAAGCGAGGATGGCCTCCTAATGTGGTGTCTCAAGGCATATCAGCGTTTCCACAACAAGATTACGCCCCTTGTGCCATCGTGGCGGCACAGCCAGCCTGGCCGCCTGTCATTCTTTGGCCCCGTGTGTTGTCTGTTGTAGTTTGTCGTGGGCGCGTCTGGGATATGCTTCATTGAGATATCCATAATTAAAACTGTGGCAACAGATACAGTTATACAAGTGACACTCCAGTGGTTTGGGTTTAAAGACTGATTTAGCTTTTCCAACAAGGAGAGAAACTAAAAACAAAAAGACATAGAGAGAGAAAATGAGAACGAATCGTGTATGTACAGAGACAATTCAATTCAGATTTAGCAATACAAATTGCAGATGTGTTTGAATAGACTGGAAATATTGTTGTGAGCAAATATCAGAGAGTAAATATGCACATTAAATAACTTCTAAACGCATTCTAATTTGATGTGCTGTGTGTTCTGTGTAAACAGTGCAGTCTGAGGCTTCCACTCCAAGTCCTTATGCTCAGCAGCTTCAGCTCAAGGGAATTCTCTGAAAGCCCCTTTATCTTAAATAGCCCCCATTTGAGTGACAGCAGACAAGCAAACAAAATAGTTTAAATGTACCACTTACACGAGCCGATTGCTTTCTTCTCTCTTATTTGTGCCAGAATAATAAAACGGACCCTTCGCGTAAACAGACGCCACATCATTATTTCATAAGTTTGCTGAGTTGAGCATAGTAAATTATGTACACTTTGCTTTCTTGTGCAAGACAGGCCATTCCCTCTGCATTAGTGTATAAGCTGCCACAACAAGGGTAATGTCTATATACCATATGCTGAGAAATGTATCAAACCTGCAAGGAGACCTCAGCATGAAAGAAGACTCAATTTAGCCACCTCAGTTCACGATAATAATAGTGGTAAGTGTATATCTATAGATGTATTCTGCATGAGGTCTTCTTATTCCTACAGTAGTATGCATGTCAGTATAAAAGCACTATATAAATGTAGTCCATTATCTTTAATTGCTTGTATTCTCTATCCAACGGTGTAGCTCCCTTTGCAAAGTGTTCCTGGTTTTGATTAGTACAATACTGAGCTGGTTGAAGAAGCCATTCCCTATTTGGCTTGATGTCAAACTAATAATGTTGGCTTTTCTTGTCCCCTTTTGGCTTCTTGACTGTCTTTTAAGGTCCATGATTGACTGACTAGCCTCAACTCTCCTCATTAGCAGTTGCTCTCCTCCTGCTACGTTGGCTCTGTGTGGTACCTCTGCCTTTAGTGGTTTCCAGTGTGTCTCTGTCTGCATGTGGAGGAGTATTGGAGAGCTGGGGGCTTCAGAGTGACAGATGGAGGCTGCTTTGTGACCCCTAGAGATTGGCAAGCCCTTCTGTCCCCTACTGATTGAGTGTCTAACTACTGGTCGCTCTCCTCGCGTCAAACAATCTTGCTTTATGTTATCTCAAGCCGCTCCCACGTGGCCCACTGGCTGTGATGGCCGTGTCAGATGCTGACAGCAGTTGTCATCTGCAGCTCACACTGATGCCATTGAGGCCTGATAAATGGCACTTTTATGAAAGTAGTCAAAACCAAACAAGACAGTGGTTAGGATATTAAAAAGTGTATTAGGAATAAGACAGAAGAGGAAAATAAATCTGCAAATAAATCCTGGTTTGTCATAGGAGTAGATAAGTCGGGTTAACTCTCGGTGACAATACACCAATACAATATGTGCCAGAAATGTTAAAAACAGCCCAAAAAGTTTTTCTGTGGTGGAAAACTGACTAATTTTAATTAAGACATGTACAGGGAACACATCACTTGTGTTTTTTGATGTTAAAACTCTGTATTAATTTTCTTTGCTGAAGCCAACAAAGAACCTAGTAGATGGTGCCAGAATGGGCAGGCAAAACCAGCTGAACTGGCCACAGACAAAAGGCACTGAACTGTTCTCCTCAAGAGGCACAACTGACTGGAGTGGAGGCAGACCTTAGTGCCACTCAGACTCAGCAAGCAGGGTCTGGAACAAAGAGGTATGCCCCCACTCACACATACACACAGAATGTTGAAATTTTTATTTTTTTTAACAAATTAATTTAATGAATACAGCACAAAAAATATATGTGTAATGAGAATATGCTAATTGAATGTATGATACTCAGATAGCATAGACAGTCAGTTCAGGCCATTCAAGACAATTCTTTCTCTCGCTCTCTCTGTTTTGTGTGTGTGGGTGTTATAAGGTAAATGCTGCTCCTGAACCTGAAAACTCTCGAACACCTTCAGAGCTAAAAAGTCAGCACTTTAACCTCATACAGGTAGTCGTTTCCTTTCAAATCTAGTGTGCTGGAGTATAGAGCCAGAACAATGAAAAACATATAATCGTCCTAATACTTGCTGACAGCACTGCGTATTTATTTTCATGTAGTGCGACGCATTTGCCTCTGATTTTGTGTAGCGTTTGAAGAAGAATCTGGTATGTGCTGCTGAGGTGCTGGTTTTCAGCTCCTGAACACACTGTCATTGAAGTGGGAGAGTGTCTGGTCTATTCAGGATTGAGAGGTACCCGGAGATGGAGTGTTCTGATGGCTGCAAAGAGCATCTAAAACACTAGATTGCTGCATCCTGTGTGTCTCTTTCTCCTGTTTATTACTCACTAAATACATTATTCACACAACTGAAACAATGTTAGAGAGGAAAAACTGTCCAACTGCATGACTCTGCCAGCTTGTTTATCACTCTCCTTCTGGAGGGACCAACCACTCCTCTGTCCTTATAGTGACTTTCTTTTTCAAAGGAGCTCTCAAAGGGAGTACCCCGGACTGTCTTTTTTCCTCAAACAATATTAAAGTATCTCCAAAATAGATGCACTCTGCCTTTCAACCGACAGGCAATTATCTAGCGCTCTGTAATTGGCAGCAGGGGAAGGGGGAAAAAAAGACAGAAATAATAAAATCAATATTCACGTATGAGTTTCTCAGCTTATTTAGAAATAGCTTTGACTGATGCACAAATGCCCTCTCTATGCACACAAAGGTATACACACTGTAAAAAAAAAAATGTCGTTTTTACAGGAAAACGCTGGCAGCTGGGGTTACCAGAGAATTCCTGTAAAAAATACGGCAGCACAGTAGATAACTTTACTGATGAAATCTGTAAATTGATTTACAGTGAATAAATCACATCTGAATCACATTAAAAAACTGTTACGTCTACAAAAATAATTTGTTAATTTCGCATAACGATGTTGTATATAAATAGACCATTTCCTGTATTTTTTACATGTAATAATTGCTTATTGTGCATCAATAAATGATCAAATTAACAGGAAAATATCAAACAAAAAACTAATTTAAACTGGTAGAACAACAGTAAAACTTTGCATTTTAAATGGAGCTGTTCTGTATATTATACATAAAATCTATTCATAATATGCTGTATCTTTATGTTTTAATAATCAAGTTATTATGTAAAATTTACATAATTTATTTATAAACCTGCAAAATGACTACACCTACACCAAAACATGTAAATTACATCTTGAAAAAAGACAAGAGAGGAAAATATAACTTTTGGGACATTTATTTAACAGCCATCATCAATAGTTTCAAACAATTTTTTTTCAATGTCAACATATAAAGAAGCTACATGAACTGGTTCTTTTAACTATGACTGAATCCAGGTTGAAAAAAAAATGTCCATGCTATAGAACAGCAAGCTGAATTGAACTCTGCTCATTAGTAAGCAGGAAAACAGTATTGCGGCTTCTCCCAAATCACTTAAACCAATGGTGACCAGTTTTCAAGAAAGAACCCCCCCCCCCACACACACACACACACATTTTAGCAGAACTCTCAACATGGGTGACATGATAAAATTGTTGGCATTTTATCTAGAATAACTCAACCATGATTATTCTTACCAATGAGTATGTGAAAAAGTCCATGTTATGAGAGCATCAGGCCAGATTTAACTGCATATAGCTGAAATACACCAAGAACAATGACATTTTGCATCCATCTAAAATGCACCAAGAACAGTGACACTTAACATTAAAGTTCCACAACAGTAAACAATACCAAGTGCAATTTCACTATCACTATTCACTAACTCTTATGTAAGCATTAAGACAATAGTACATCAGGGTGAGCGCAGTCTGTGACTGCCCTCAAACACAATCCTGACATCCACTGACCCATCTTGGTTCCACAGCAGGTTAATCTTCATCACCTCATTTACAAATTCCTCTTGAACACCGACAGATCCATCAGCAGCATCCTGCAGACATTGTTAAGATAACCGTTAGGAGCTCACTTTCAACCTGCATGTTACAAGACAAATACTACCACCGCACCTAGAGTGTAACAGGACATAAAGAGGACAACCTGAACAAGTATTGTGGTAACTTTAAAACTAACACTGTTAAAGGGATATTTAGGATACTTTTTACATGAAGCTGTATGACATCTTTATAGTTACGTGCATCAACAGTGACTTTCCCCCGACTGCGTCCTGTGAGCAGAGTTCCGGCCTGGTTTTGGTGTGGACGAATGTAGTCCGGCTAGTTGGCTGGGGCCACTAAAATAAAGCGTTTTGCTTCTCAAAGCAATATGCATTCAAAAGAGTGATACATTTGCATCACAAAACCGTTATCCACGAAAAAGTCTAACCTCACAATTGCTAGGCGCTACTCCCTCCGTATCACTGCGTGCTGCCGCCTGTAGACAGCTGTGCACGTTTCCATCACCTGTTTCACAGAGTTTACTGCTCGGATAGTTAACGTAAACATAAGTGATGAAGCCATCCCTTGTTTTAGCACAGAGCCAAAGGGATACCTTAATGAATCTGAATATGATGCTGAACTTCGTCAGATGGAGTTGGAGCAGAGAGGACAGGGTGATGGGTGATCAGTAATGCAGCACAGTGCATGGTGGAAGATCAGACTGACAAACGTACTCAGACAGACATAGCGCATCACCTGCAAGGACATTGCTGCTGAAAAAAAAATAGAATGGCGCTACATTCTCCAGCCAGCTGACCTGTAGCTCACCTGCGGCTCACCTGCAGCTGTCAGAGGAGCCTCTGCTAGTTCTAACTGCCATCTGAACACCGGTCAGCTGAGCCAGAGTACAGTGGACGTGGCTGGTGTGTAGGCTTGCTATATGTTTTATAACGGCAAGAAAAACAAATCATCCTCAATCGCTGATTGTCTGATATTCTGTGTACATTTGTCGGGCTGATCTTCCATCACGGACTGTGCTGCATTACTGTCCAACTTCAGCTTGTCACTTCCCTGTCCCTCCTCTCTCTCTCTGCCTCTAACTATCTAAGCACCGTTAAACAAGTGATGGAAACGTGCACAGCTGTCTACAGGCGGCAGCACGCAGTGATACGGAGGGAGTAGCGCCTAGCAATTGCGAGGTTAGACTTTTTCGTGGATAACGGTTTTGTGATGCAAATGTATCACTCTTTTGAATGCATATTGCTTTGAGAAGCAAAACGCTTTATTTTAGTGGCCCCAGCCAACTAGCCGGACTACATTCGTCCACACCAAAACCAGGCCGGAACTCTGCTCACAGGACGCAGTCGGGGGAAAGTCACTGTTGATGCACGTAACTACTAATAAGGATGTCATACAGCTTCATGTAAAAAGATCCAAAATATCCCTTTAAATACAGTATTATACTAACCTCAATGTCCTTGAACAAGGCACTGGCATCTTCTTCCAGATGGTTGATCAGAAATCAGATGACAACCTCCCGCGTCCGTTGAATGGGGATTCCACTCTGCAGAGTATTACAATTGATTAGTTGCTGAAAGATTTATTTAAGCGTTTAAGAGTTTTGCTTTTACAGTACTAACATGTCAAACATTTCAACTGAATTTACATTAGGAGGAGGAAGCCAATACAGATGTATTGTATGTAATTAACTTAAAGGAGAGAAATGTGAATGAGACAGGTGAAGTTATGATTAAAGCAGTTAATGCAGAAATTGAATAGGTCGAGAATACATTTTAATACCTGAAGTAGAACACTCATTTGGGTCAGACGTCTCTCTCCTGCGGCACCATCCTTCAGCAGTTCAGGTGTATTGAAGTCCAACATTGCCATGAATTATAGCTCAAGATTCAGTGTGGTGATCCTCAGAAATTCTGCGCTAACCTGAAAGAGAGATGAGAAAAGAGAAAAAAAGTGGTCTAATCTATTGTCATTCAACACTCAAAAAAGAGTTGTAATGAGATGAATAAGATGCAAGACTGTTCCATATATTTTTTAATAGGATGTGCACTGCTATGCCATAAATTCTCTGCTTACAGGGCTTCCCCCAGTGTATTATGAGCCTGGCCAGGTCTTACTTGCCCCACTGCCAGGCTAAGCATCGTTTATTATTTTTTTTTAAATCAGTTTTTATACTCCATAAACATGTGATCAGGTGTCTTTTTCATCACCTGACAACGTCACAACTTAGTCGCGCATAACGGGGCACGTTACGGACATCATGCTCATCAGACCGCTGCTTCACCAGCTGAGCGAGAGGAGCGCACCGAGTCCACGTTAACGTGAGCCGATCCGCGGCTGCAAGAGGCTCAATCAGCTGATGTAGCAGCTGTTAGCTGTTAGCACGTCGTCCCCTGCAGCTGTGAATGCGCAGCTACGGCGTCACTATGAGAGCCCGGCCACTTTACATCACGCGCGCCGTAACTTACAGAAATCACTCACGTTTGTAACCACGGATGCAGCCCTCGTCCAAGTAACGTTCAACCAGCAGCCACAGAAACAAAGCCCCCCCCGCCCCCCCTCCCTCCCTATGCTCAGCATGCGCGATGAAAAGCCTCGTCATGTCTGAGCATGTTGTGGAGTGCTTATTGATGAATAAATTAACCATTTTGCGTCCATTTTAGGTGGCATTAGCTAACGGTGCCTTAGCTGAATGAACCGTGTGTTAGCTGAGCAGTTTTGTGGAAAGCTGTAAACTAAGTTAGCTAACGTAGCCTACAACAGCTTGGTGCAGCTGGTGACAGTATTAAAAATACACCATATAAAGTTGTATGTAGGAAGACAGGGTCAATATTAAATAAAATATTAACGCTCTACTTACCAGCTTATGGAGTCCTCCAAGTGGTTTTCACTGTGGTGTCGGCCGTTGATTTGCCTCGTGTTTTTCAAAAGAAGCAGGGTACCGTTAGATATCCCATGAGTCCACTCTCTTTGCGCGCGAATGGCGGCACGTCATGACGTTCTGCGTAAATACTACTCATTTTCTGAAGTTGTTGCTAGAGATGAGGTTAGAGTCAGAGTAGCCTAATTAAAGTTCTTGAAATCGATTGATATAATTGCTCCATACTCAAATATTCTGACTGGTATTCACTGAAAATATTAAGGGTATCTTAAAATTATAATTTGTTTGTCAAATACTAATTTCTTTTGTGAAAATAGGCTAAATAATAGAAGTAATATAAGACCAAATTATCAGTAGAATTTTAAAGCATTTATTTGAATATGTCTAACTCAAATAATCACTTTTGTGATTTTCAGAGATTTTATTAAGACTATATACTTTTTTATTATTGTGACATAATTGGCCCTGAATGTTTCAATTTTTTTCAAATAAATTTTCAAAAAAAAAGAGGTCCAATACAGAACAATGTACAGTTAAATATATTCAAAACATGACCCCCTTGAATAAAATAAGGAAAAATAAAAAAACCCAGCAAACTGATACCCTGAACTAGAGTGCACGACTCACTGCCACCCTCACCACCCCCTCAGCCAATCCCACCCCCAAGCGCTGAGAGGATTCAGGAGGTCCTTTTCCAGGAAGGAAAGCAGTGGTCGCCAGATCTTTTCAAATAAGGCTATGAATTACTTTTTAGTCTACCTCTCAGATTCACAATGATTTTTTTTGGTGAAAATATTACCTATATTTGCATTATTTCATCAATCATGTAAAAGTACAGCATAAACTTGTAAAGTGACGTACATATTTTTTATGTATTTTTCAAAACAACTGACTAAAACTATAGTTTTTACAATATTTGCATGTCAAATTAACAAAATTGTTTTGTCATGAGTATCACAGTATTTCTCAGTTTTTGTTACCAATATTTGTAGTTTTCACAAATAAATTTGATTAAAATCACATGTTGTTGTTGTAAATATAACAAAACATTCTGTTTTAATAGTTTACAAATGTTCGCTGTGATTTAAACAAAAAGTAAATGTTTTGGGGTTTACAATACTTTTCTGTAGTGATTTTACATAGTTTTTATGTAAATTTCACAGTCATTTTTTACAGTGCAGGGTCGGATTTAAAGGGATCTGCAGCTTTTTTTTCTTTCTTTCTTTTTTGACTTGTTTGATTTTTCAACTGCACTAGCTTTTAGTTCCATAAAAATCTTTACACAGATGTCAAGGGCATGCAAAGCACATGCTGAAAGTGCTAAACTCAGCTTTTTCAGAAATTCCAGAATAAATAAGACGATAAATAAATGTTTTAAAATGTCCAAAAGGTGTATCGTATCACCTTCACCTTACATAAATTCGATTCCAAGACAAAAAAGAGAATTATATTATTCCACCCTTTTTTGACAACTAAAATGATCACAAAAATGCACTTAAGACTTGTATTATTATTTTTTTCCTTTTCACTTCTGACACCATCAAAGTACATTGTGGACTCCTTTCCTCTCTGTTTTACTGTAATGTCTGGTAACAGGACCTGTCCTTGGGAAGGATTAGACTGTATCTTGGAAGAAAGTCTATAAACACAATTTCATATTCATTCTGCTGTTCTTCTTTGACTGCATGTGGAAATATCATGGGAATTCATAGACAACACATCCTCACACTCAAAAACAGTCCCTGCTCTTTTGTACTCAAAAGATTCTATTGCATCGGTCTATTGAATATTTCATATTTTCTCATTACACAAAAGAGATACAGTAGATAGATAGATAGATAGATAGATAGATAGATAGATAGATAGATAGATAGATAGATAGATAGATAGATAGATAGATAGATAGATAGATAGATAGATAGATAGATAGATAGATAGATAGCCATAAGCACAACTTGTCATGCTCGTCAGACCTTAGAACCTCCCACATGCCATCTGGGAAACACAAGCCCAGATGTCATGTGAGTTTCCTTTGACAGCCAGCATTTGCCGTACACAGTGTCCTCTTTGCCACAGAGTCCTGTCTGCTTCAGGCACATTTATAGTTGAACTGTATTATTTCCAGTTCTTTATGAAGGTCGAAGGCTTATTTTAAATAACTTGAATTTTTTCTTGTATATTTTCTATGTGGGTGCTCATCAGTGGCCTCTAGTAGTCTTGGTTTGAAATGTTCCTTTGTCATCATTTTCCATTAACATTTTATACTGACAAAGATGTAAAAAACAAGGGATTGACAGTGTGCAAGAAACCTTGCCACTATCTTAAGTGTAGGGGAGACTTAAACTACATGTAGTTGAACTGACGCTGCCTCTGATTGGCTGGCCCTGGCGTTCCTGTCATGGTTTTAAACATTGTTGTTTAAATCACACCGAATATGTCTACCTCTTTGTATTTTTTATTACATTTTTTGTTGACAAGTGGGTATTGGGGTAGGATTTTTATTTTTTCTTTATATTACCCACCATGTCTATAGATTACCCAACATTTCTATGGTGGACCTACGTTGACCCAAAATGTTGTCTTTTTTTAAGTTTTCACTGAAAACAAACTCCAGACTCAAACAGTTTAGTTGTGGGACTTTTGATATCATGAAACTTTTACCAGTCAGACCAGTTTGATATCTGAGCAGACAGACAAGACATTGGGCAAATAACCTTGCTCATCCACCTGTTGTACAGTAAAAAAAAATATGATCTGCAGTTGCCCCAAGCTATTCTAAATGTCAGTGTATCTACAGTCCTGTTCCTGGGTGACCATTCAACAATCTCATCTCTGTCACTGATTGCAGTTACATCACTTAAGTATTTGCAGGTCACATTATTCTGAGACTCTAAGAAAATAGTGAGTCTGTTTACCTTCACACGGTATAGCGAATATTGACTCATATCCAAGTGAAGGTTTTATTTGAAATAAGATGTTTATAGGCTGTTTGTGGCCAGTCTGGGCAAGAATCCAGACTAGGGAATAGTGCCTTAGGAAGTAATATTTGAGTAAATATGCACATACTGTACACAGCACTTCAATGAACACAAATCAGTTTACTAAGAATGCCTCTTTGAGCATTCCTTTCTGTACAAAAAAATGTTTTATTGTCTCATTAAAGAGGTAAAGGCGATCACATGTCCAATCTTAAAATTGAACCTAGGCATTAGTGGGCACTTCAAGAATAAAATACCAGTACAGAGGCAGATGGGCATACATACACACTTCACAGACACAGATGAGCCCCCTTTAAAGTCACTTTTAAAAATTGCAGTATGGCAGTTGAGAGCAACAAACACAACATTTGTCAAGGTGACTCATCAGGCGGTGGCTATTTGAACAGGAACTGAAGAGGACGACAGCTAGCCTGGAAGTCACACTGCTTTTATAAGTTTCAGCCCACATCCTCCAAGGGATAAACATCATCACAAACAATCTCAAACAACATTTATATCCATAGAGAAAAAAAACACACAGGCATGTACAGAAGTTAAGATTCAGTATTAGTTAGTGATAAAAACAACCTTTAAGATGCCTCACATTGTTGGGATATTTATAGCTTATCCTGGTTACTGAAAATGGGATGTGACATTTACGTGCAGCAGCTCATGAATATTATACTTGAGAGTGAAATATTAAGGGAATAGTAGCGTGCATGTAAACATGTTCTCTGCCAGGTTCATACGTAAGCAAGTGAATTAATGAGTCACAAGAGCCACTTTCATTGTCTGCAAACGTCAAGCAGTTGCATCTTCAGTTGGCAATCCTCTTTTCCTGTCCCTGCAATCTTGTGTTCTGCAATCATGCTTAAATATTATGCAAACACATTAAAGTGGATGCAATGATCTATATGAATATCACTTTCCAGTGTTTGACACCAATTATATCCAAATAATTTTGTGGCATTATGTGTCTAGACAACTTATGTGCATCTCTAAAGACAAAATGACAAACAGACTATACATTATGTACAATTGTCTGCATAACAGTTTGACCACACCTCATAGTATAAATGTAGTGCATAAATTGATGTGGTTTCCATTAAAGCAGAAGTAAGCGATCCGGTCGTTTTGGGTAATGCTGCATTCCAGGCCGGCTTTTGAAACCGTAAATTACAGCTTCAAGTCACAACTTACGACTTTGTAGCGTTCCAGGCAACCCACTCGTGTTTTTCCGACCTGTTTTACCTGTGAAAGTGCACTATAACGGCCACTCCTAACTTCCGACCCGTGAACTCGTACCAGATCGAACTGGTACGACTTCACAGGTCGGAAAAACACGAGTTACGAGTTGCCTTGAACGCACCATAACAGTCCTCGTCCCTACGTCACCACATTCACGCGCATCCCTTGGCTGCACACACAGCCCTGCATGCCGTTCTCTCTCCTCATTGGATAAAAACTGTAGGATACGAGAAAAGTTTTCTCCTCGGCTCAGAGCAGAGCAGAGTGACTGACAGACCCGTGTTTCGGTCCAAACACTCGATGTAAGTGATTGCTGTCGGAAGATATAACTATTTAAGACTCATATTAACACAAATATATCGCTTACTTCTGCTTTAATGTAAACATTTTGTATTTAAGTTCATGCAAGCTCATGCAATGCAGTGTCATTATTTTTCTGAATTTGATGTGACAAAATACAAAGTTCATGCATAGTCCAGCTGGAGCTGAAAAATGAAAGTAGAGTTGAGTTATTAGCTGAATTATCAGTCCACCTAATAATGTGTTTTAATGGCAAATGCACAATGGGGGACTAATGAGCACTGCTCACTTCAAAAATGCTTAATAAATGGCAGTTAAAAGTTGTGTCAATTTACTTCACTTAGCAAAAAATGTGCTTTAAATCATATGCTGACTCATTTGGGAGCAATATGCAGTAGTACAGTGCACTACAGAATACCGTATGTAAAGTCAAAGCTGTTTTTTTTTTCTGAGGAGAAAAAAAAGTCTCTGTCCTTGGTGCTGAAGTCCACATGAAGAACGCCTTTCGAGACAGGATTTCACACAGTATGTACAGCACATAGAGCATAGTTGCATCCAATTGTTAATGCACACATCACAGTGTTGTTACTGCGGGGCACATAACTCATATTTATCAGACCTGACAGCTGTGGATTGAAATCTAGTGTCTCACTGGGGAAACTAATGTCAGATACGGTATAATGGCTGTGTTAACTATATTTCTCAAAATAAACAGCTTTGGAGTCAAGTCAACAAAGTTTAGTCAGCTAAAGTTGTCACACTGTATTCAAACATGAGTTGTTGTCTGTACGCAGAAGCATCCTGGTTCTGCAGTGACAGGTCACTGTCACTTTAATTACAACAGACGCTTTTGCTTTTCCTCCACTTGCACATTTTAAGACAAGTAAAAGAGGAAGTTACAAAAAAGAGAAAGAGATAAATGAAGAAAGAGAGACTCTCCCCTGCTGCTCATTGGTTCTCCATGTCTTCCCTGGTCCAGGAGGAGCTCTGTCACATTTATGCCTAAGAAGACAAGTGCTCCCGCAGCTCCCTCTCCTGGGTTTTCAACCCCGTCCCTCTCTTTGAAGATGATTTTTTTTTTTTTTTTTTTTGCAGCATCTGCTTTTTTCTCCTTCCCCAGCCCACTGCTACATCGCCTCCCTGCCTCTTTTCACACTTTGATTGCATGTATCTCTCATCGGAGTCCTCTGGCTAATTGCATCATTCTAATGGTCTTTTTCATGATCATACTCTGTGGTAAGTTGACGTTTCATGCGGCTTATTAATTAGAATTAGCGAGAATAGGAGAGAAAAGTGAAGAGAAAGTGCTGATCAGTAGTTTGAGTGTAGAAATTGCAATTGTCTTGGTTCAGGGTATTGGGATTGTGAGGGGATCAGGAAATGAGGCTGTAATCCAAAAAGTTTACATCATTACTGGCTAACCCCATTATTTTAATCCCATAGCACCCCAGTATAAATAACCACTCATTCTCTGCTCATACCAGTAAACAGCCAAGTGTAGTAGTGCTCTAATGTCTATTGACATATTATTTCACTTGGCTTCAGCCATTATCAGCAGCATCCACACAGCAACAGGACTTGGCCTGCTAGTGGAGAGAGTAGGTGTCTCCATCCTCATCTTCTCTTGGCACACACATACTGTACACACACACACACACACACACACACACACACAGAGCGGTGGTGGTGAGGATGTTGGAAGTCTCCTCCTTTAGCTGGAGGGCTTACCTCTCTCTCTCTCTCTTTCTCTCCCCCTCTCTCTCTCACTCTTTCCCTGTCTCTCTCTCTCCGTCTCCTTCTCTCCTTTCACTCTCAGTGACTCCGTGATGCTGCCACGTCAGTGCAATTTAACAGTTCTTTGATCCATGTCCTGAGAGTGAATGGCAACAAATTAAGCAAATTATCTGAACCACCCACGGGCCTAAGGCAAAGAGAGAAGTGGAGGGGGGAGGGACCGGGGGATGCTACAGTTGTTAAAAGGAGGGTCGAGTGTGACTGCCAGAGCCGTGAAGGAGGACAGAAAAAAATAAAAATAAATTTGCTCTGTATATAAATGTATGGGATAACCGAGGAATGACCTGAATCGGGGGAGATGCGTTCTGCTTCAGTGGTCTCCACCTGTTCTCGGTGAGAGCCTGGTTCTGTAGTCGGTGGACAGCCAGCTCAGCTATTTACTTTGACTTTGGCAGCTGTAGGATCAGGGTGTAGCAGGATGTAGGATTTTTGTGAACAATATAAAAAAAAACATCACGGCTATGTCTTATCTTTGGAAAGAAATCAATTGGGTGTGAAAGGAATTCCTGTCTCTTTTCTTTTCATTGAGTGTTTAGTATTTACTCCCTGATGTCTCTCTGTTTTTTTGATATATTGTTATTGTACTTCTGTCGGGATGCTGACAGTGCCTTTTAGGAGAGAAAGAGAGAGAGAGAGAGAGAGAGAGAAGAAAAAATGCTAAAAGCCAAGGAAGATTCAATTGCAATGCTTTAAAGTGATGCATGAAAAACAATGTGCCTGTGTAGCGATAGCAATAGCAAGATTCTTCACTCTTACACTGACCCTACAACTGAATTCAAGAGAGGTTTAATTTTTTGAATTGTGATCGGGCCTAAACATATGCACACACTTCATTCATATTCAGCGACCAGTCTCATTCTGTTCTGCTGAACAAGAGCAAAACAGCAAATCCGGGGAGGAAGAGTGCTTATGAGTAAACAACCAAGGCTTTAAAACATTTTAAAAAGCTTTGCAAATTTTTTATGAGGAAGAGAATTGACTCTTACTGTATGTTTTGCCAGATCTCAGTGATGCATACAATATGATTTGGTGAGTAACACTGAATGTAAACCACATTCATGTAGTCACAAACATGAAAATTGCACTGTGGGCACCATCTTTAAGATGGCAAATAGCTTTTAATGCTTCAGATCAAACAGAAAGTTGAGAACAGTCAAATGTGCTCTTGCTGGACAGTGCTCTTGCTGGACATAGTTTGAATATATAAAAAATGAGTTTGAATTTGACGACTGTGCAGAACTGTTACGCCATATATATATATATATATATATATATATAGTTTATTAGCATATAAGAAGTCCTCATACATTCGGTGACATGGTTTGGGTTTTATGATTATTTAATCAGACATAAAATGTATCAATAGAATATAGATACTATTCAATGTAAAATGGGTACATGGAGTCCAAAGGCAGATTTGTTTGTTTCTCAAAGTTTTTCTGAGTTCGCACGTTAATGATCCAGTGAGTTTTCAGCTTTCTTTGGCCACAGTTGAAGGAAGTCACTGAGCCAGCTGCTTTCAGACCCCCAGTCCTGTCTCTGTACTGTGGCTGTAGCTGTTAGAAATTCACTAATCGATCAGTTTGCAGTTGATGAAACATTAGTCAATTCATGTTTTTGGAAAGGGGCACTGCACACTCTTCCAAAGTCAAAAATTTGAGAGTTTTTTTTTCTTTCTCTTGGGTAGGAATAACTTCCAGATATATAATAATGTCTTATAGAAATAGCCTTGACACAATCAGCTGAGGTCAAGGATGGTCTTCCCAGTGCGGGTGCACCCAGTGTCATTTTGGAGAAGGTTTTTCCTGCATCGAGTGTCTGCTTACAGAAACCCTGATGCTACGAACTTGCTATGTTGCTTGAAACTTCTCCTCAGATGGTAAAACAGTAAAGGTGATGCAAATCCAAGCCAATTTTTCATCGACCAAAAGTTGCTCTTTCCAAAGGAGGCAGAGTGCACCCTGCGAGATGTCAATCATTCCCTGCCATTACCTCTCCTCTTCCAGTGCTCTCACTCCTAAAATAACTGCTCCATAGCACTCACCATTCCAGTCATCATGAATATGTCGCTCCCAGCATTCAAATCTCAGAGAGCCTCCTGCACCGTACCCCTTTACTCACTCATCAGAATTTAAGACGTTGTCCTCATCCTCACTGTCCTGTGCTCACTTTTCTAAGTTAGCAGGGAGGAACTGGGCAGACTGGAGCCCTGGCTTCTCTATTCATAATGTAATTTCACAGCTCATTATAGTCCAAGGACCATTCCCTTCAGATGGTGTCAGCACTGGTACTAGATATGAATTACCTGGCAGATCTGGGTCATACAGTATTTGGAAATCACTCTTAGCTTCGCCTCGCCATCTATCCTATTATTAAGACAATAGTAAGAAAATAAAAAGTAAGTGCTTTTTGCTGTTACTGTGGTTGTTGTCATGGTGTGCAGCCCATCTGGTGCTCCATGCAGGTAAAATACACTCTGGAAGAATAATATTATGAACAGAGTGGTTTAATATAGACAGCAGCTTTACTTCCATCCTACAGAGCATTTTGTTTTGGTCTAAAAGTAAACCTGACAATCCACAATGGTAAACTAATTAATGCTTAATGCCTGGCATTATTGTAATGAGCCTTAATGAAGCATTTTCCCAGAGCCATTAAGATAAAGATCGTAATGGATTCAGTTCACAGGTGTGCTAACATTTATCTTCAAATCAATGGATTCCCACTGCCTGAGCTGTAATTAGACTGCCAGACTCTGATAAGGGTCATGCCAAACTTGTGTTGTGTGTACTCGGTAAATGTGTGTGACTGTGTGTTCATGCGTGTGCGTACCTGTGCATCCACTGCTACCTCAGCTGAACTGCCATGCAACAGAGGTGGCTTTGCAACAGGCTTCTTATAAATTATCCAATTAACCTTGTGAGACTGGGAGTAACTTTTGATTTTTGCTCAAGGTGCAATTGCTTTATTAGGCTGCATAACAACAGAAGGAGCAAAACATGTAGGCTGGTGTAATTTGGTGGGGTGATTGTATGTCAGCAGCTAGTCGTATGGTAACTTAAGACAAGCACCTTCCTTTTTTTTAGTGTGCTGTGCTGCAGGAAAAATAACAACAACCTGCGAATGAGTAATGAAAGCCTGGTTGATCTATTGATCTGGTGCGCAAAGCTATTATGCACTAAAAACACATGGCTGCATCATGCCGAGATTCTGCTAATAGGCTCCTTTACAGAGCTGTTTAAGGAACCACGGGTCAGAGATCAGTGGAAGAAAACTGACAAGACATTGGACACAGGAAATCTGCACACTTTAAATACAAATTAGTGCAATGCAATTTCTGTAGGTTGGTTCAATAATGTGCTCTCTGACGGACATTGAAAATAAACAATCTTAAAGCTTTTACAGGACATACCCTTCAGGATAGAAGACCAAATTGTGTGGACATTTTTGAAACTCATTAGGAAAGATCAGCAGAATATGCTAAGTAGCCATTTAAAAATATATATTTTAACTGGGTTAGGGTTAGGGAACTTGAGGCTTCTTTGTAGAAATGAAATGGTGGGAGATGTTTGTCTGGCAGATTTGATCTTTGAAGGGGCAATTTACATGAAAACAAACACCCTATTGGATTGCCAGATACAGAAATGAGGTAGTCCAGGAAATTACACACAAAGGTCGCTAAAAGATCCAACATAAATAAAACATGCCAAAATCAGGCAGGTTTAATGAAAACATCTATGTGACACATACTGTATATGCACAGAATGATCTCATAATAAGTATTGTATATGACTATATGAGACATAAAGAATTGTAGAGAGGCAGGTAGACATTCTGTATTTATTTTTCTTTTAGAATTCTTAGGTTTTAAGGTTCTACAATACACATCACTGGCTACTGACATAATACACTTTAAAAAATTCCTTTTACCTCAGTACAATAAAGACACCGAACCCCTCACGTTAATCTCCCAGCTCACCTTGCACCTGCGGCTCCCTGACAGAAAACTCACACCGCAGTTTCACTGCAGCATCCATTATACATTATGATATGTGACCTGCTATGTTCTGGATGTTTGATGTGTCTGTTACATTTTGGAAGTTTTACAGTAATGGACTGCTGTGCGTTGTGTTACATGTAATGCACTTCTCACACCTCTTTAACACTAGTGCTAGAGCTGAGCTGTTCACCCCTGCAAGCAGGTCTGTAAAGTCATTACAGTCATCAGTGATTATGATGATAACTATTATCATGTTTTAAAAATTATTATTATTTTAAGTATTATTTCAAGTAGTAGTTTAGTACTATATTTTTGTTGTTGTTAGCAAAGAAAATCACAAAGAATAATGTAAAACACCATAACTGTATGGATGCAAATCCGACTAAAAAGCTTTTTAAAGAAACTATCTGTTAACAATGCTAACATTCATTAGGTGAACCATGTTCATGCTGTGTACTGTTTATGCATTGCCTTTTTAATGTGGGCATTGATGGTGATATCAGTGCATAAAATTGTGAAAGTGGACCTCAAACATATTCTGATGAGTTATTTATCTCTTCTCGAGTTCGTAAACTTCCATCGGGTACAGGCCAGGCACAGAAAATAATCCGCAAGTTTTCCTTGTAGCCGTGTCACCACAGGCAAACTAAGAGCTCATTGAAGTGAGAAGAAAAACAGAATCTGAAAATTCAAATTCCACATAGCTTTGAAGGAGCAGCAGTACCACTTCACTGAGTTGAATTTTCAAGAGGCTTAATAAAGTAGCAGTGTTCAGTCAGAAGTGAATTAGAAAGTATCAGTACATGCATCAGTTAGTGATCAAAGTACTTAAATGAGTTTTAAACCATTACAGTAATTTGTTTTTGTTGAGGAGGGAGGGGGCAAATTCAAACCTTCTCTGCTACTCACTTCACTTCTTCTCGCTGAGACCTAGTCAAGCATTATGGGGAAGGCAGTAATTACATGCGCCCATAATGAAGGCGTTGTAAAATATTCATGGAATTCATCTTCGGAACTGCTGTTGTACTCCATGCTGCAACTCCTCCATCTCCACACAGGGTTAACCAGTGCTGTTTTGTCCGTTGACTGACAATGGCCACAGGTACAGCTGCTTTATGCCTGTGAGCAAGTTTTTGAGTCACAAAGCATTTCTAATTGGTCATGACAGGAGCTTCTGGTTGCCAGATTTGATCTATACAGCCCCTGGAATATTTATTGTTCAGCATCACCCCACACTGTGCCTCTAAAAAATGCATTATTTGAGACCTAGTGGAAGTCTCAACCAGAGGCAACCATGACCCTAATAACAACTGGCTAGACAAACATAACAATAAATAAATAGATGAATAAATAATGAACACATGAAAGAATAAATACACAAATAGGCCTACACAAAAAAAAAATCCTTGATCTGTTGAAGCTTAACCCTGTATTGTACTTTCTGTGTTCTCTGTGCCTTATCTGTGGGACTAAACTCCCGCGCATGAAGCTGAGTAGCAAATCTATTTTATGTTCTCACTGAGAATAAAACCAGGTCCCTTAGCAAATGAGTCACAAGACCTACACTTCATTAAATGTAAGGTCATTCCCAAGCAAACTCATATTACCTTAACTTTACTTTACAGATAAATCACACATTTTTTGGGGGTTTGTTTCTTTTGTTAATTTTTAACAATTTAGGTAAATGGTCTGGCCTATATGAGACCAATTATTTATGTTATGCACAAGACTTCAATTTTGAGCGAATAAACACAGGTTAATTTATCCAGCTACTTTAGATTTGGAACAATAATCCTCAGTGTTGCAGTATTTCTAAACAATACTTCACTTCATCTTCAACAAACTTCATGAGCAAACTGTTAGTAATTTCATTGACAATATAACAGAAATTGGTGCTCTTGGCTAGCTGACATCCAACAGCTAACTCTTGGCTAACAGCTTGGCGAATTTGAGTCATTGACCATGACCTTGGCTGAATTTTTGGTGTTAGGATGTGCAGTTAATGGCTTGTTAGCTTATCTCGTTAACTAACTAATTACGTAGCTGGCAAATGGATTAGATTTTTGTGATAGCCTTAGAGCTAGACGCCCAGAGGGCCAGCTGTGGCAACAATACTAATGGAAGTATGTGCTTGCCACAGTTATTAAAGCAACATGCAACAATGTCTCGGCTAAATACTGTATACGATTAGCCTGAGGTTAGGTGGAGTCTAGCGCTGCCAAGATGGCAACAGCAGAGAGGCCCAGTCTGAGCTTCAAAACCTTTCTTACGAAGCTATTGGTGGCGTCCTCAAGCCTATGTCCATATTTATTGCCAGGCAGTTCATGAGTTGCAAAAGTTGAACATTGGTCAGTTTTGAGCAGAACACAGCAGAATGTAAAATAGAAAGTAGGAAGTACAGCTGCATGCTCTTTTGAACCTGCTCTTAAGACTGCAAGGACAACATACTGTAAGTGAGTAGCCTAGTTATTTTGCCACAGAACTGACTTTTCAATACAATATCTGCAATAATCAACGAAATTATTTATCCTTGTTATAACTCTCATTCTGACATGTTAAAAAATAAATCAATATCAAGCCCATCTATTTTTAGCAATGGTCTTTTATTCTGACCACCTCAGCTCATAGACACTAAACTCTTCTTGAACCCCACTGCTGCCAGACTGAATTGTGATTTGATTAACAAACACACACACACACTGAATATGTTACTGATTGACCTTGTTTTATTGCTAAGAGATGCTTAATTACTCACAGTGGATATAAAATAAATGTAATATACAATTGTTCTCTTTCTTTGTGTGTCTGAATTTGAGGAAAATTATACAAAATTTGATTCAATAATAACATCACTGGTGAGCTAATGTCAAATCTATTATTTAAATTCTGATCTCATCCTCACTAATTCTAATATCAATGGTTAGAGCATTTGATGCATAACAATACATTGTGACATCTGGCCTCTCTTTAATTAGTCCTCACAGACTATTACCATGTAAAAACCCAATTCTAGACATTGACGTTTGAACATGGAAATGTGACATTAGATGGTGGAAAAGGTGGCATTTGGAGCAGACTCAACCTGAATAGGAAGTTCGTTCATTAGGAAAGTCAAAGGAGAGTTCTGTGTGAGACACGCTTTTTGGGGGGAATAAAATCAGCTTAGATAATGTAATGTCAGAGAATCCCTATCATTAGTGGAGATGTGGTGATTTCCTGTCTAGGCTTAACTTTGCACTGCAGTTTGAGCGACAGAAACAGTGTTACAATGTGACAAAAGTTGTGTTCAGTGAGAGACCTGATTTCATACAGCGGAAGATGGAAGTATTTCTCACTGAAATCCTCACAGGCTTGACTTTCAACACAAAGAGGTATGACTCTATCTTTAATTAAAATGTTGGATATTTTATTTTATATTGACTTGTGAGGCAGATTAAGGCAAGGTTGAATGTAATATATTTATATGTGTGTGTGTGTGTGTGTGTGTGTGTGTGTGCGTGTGTGTGTGTGGTATATGTACACTGAGGAAAAACAGATTAAGAAATTCCAAACAGTTTGCCTGATGCAAGCATTTTGCTTCCTGCAGGCTCTTAAGCAGCACTGTGCATATACCCAAGGCGGAGATGAGGAAAAAGCCTCTTCCAATTCCCAGGGTGCAAAGAGATGGAGCAAGGGGAGTTTTCTAAATGATGAACTCTTACAAATTGATGACTGGTGAAGATCACCGACAACTTCAAAGCTGTGTGGATCCAGGTCACCTGCAAGACGGTTTATATAGACTATTAATGCATCCTGATTAAAGAGAAACCTGCATTGATCCACATCCACCCAGTCAGGCATTCCCCACTGGTGTGTTATTAAGGAGAATATCCCTTAGAAACAAAACCAGCCAATCAGTATGCTAACCCAGTGCAGATATTATGGACTGACATTATTAGACACGATTTTGTTTTCCAACTTCTCACGGCCCCTGGTTTCTTATTTTTCTCATTTGATGCAAATATATTTGTTGTGACGCTTGTCTGGCTCTGAATGTCCCATGATCCATTGAGTAAGCAGTGGACCACGAGGCATGTCGTTTTTCTCTCATCTTGCTCTTCCACTAAGTCTCTGTACTTGGGCCATGGACATACTGTGGCTGATACCCAGCAGGAGGAGTTGTCATCACGGTGAAGTAGCGTAAAAGTGCAGCAGTGCAATTAGCATGACAAGATGCTTCATTCCCTCGCCTTATAGAGTAGTCACTCCAAGTATGACAGAGATTTTAAGAGCAGTTCTCCCTTCATCTGTCTTTTCCACCAACACTCAGATTAATTTAAAATCAGTGTGCCAGTATCTTGTAGTTTATCCATGCATCAGAAAACTGGTAAAAATGTATGCAGAGCAGAGAGAGAGACAATGTTTGATTTATGTGTTTTCTTCTGCAACGATACAGTACAACTGCGTTTCCTCATGGGTGTCATTGTGACAGTCACTCTTGATTTCATGATTGACATTGCTGAAGTGATGGCTGTCACCAAAATCATCCATGTGTCTCTCAAATACATGTACAAATAACCTGTCTGTTTAAATACAAGCTAATGCATTGGCTGCATTTGCTTAGAATTTACACTCAGAAAAATGAAGAGAACTATTTGTGAAAGATTTTGTTAATGATGAAGTCAAGATTTTATTTTCCAAAGTCCTCCTTGCTGCCACTAATATTATATAAGTAAAAACAATCCATTGACACATCGGGAAATGCACCTCCTTGCTTTCTTGTGGAGATATGAGATTTTATTTATATGGTAAATATACACCAGCTTGTACCTCTTATACTCACAAATACTGTGTATACACTGAAATTAGTGGTCCTTATTTGGTTTTCAAATGTGCATAAGCACAGATGGACATATGCAGATGCAAGGGAGAAAGTCTGAGCCGCTAGCTGCCATGCAAAAGGATACAATTGATTTGTTTTGTCTTGTCCATTAGTAGGTAAGTGTAAGTTTCAGAGCAGTGTTCACTTGTTCACTTGTGTGCTCGGTATTTTATTCCTAAATCCAGTGTAGCTGTGGTGCAACTGGTATCAGGTCTTTGTACTCAAAGATGTCACAGTGTGGAAAACAGAAAGAAATTAGATCTTGAGATAAATACCCAAAGACGCCAGAGTCATTTGACTCAAGATGCAATACAGATCATATCATTTTGCATTTAAGTAACACTAATTCCATTACTTTGATATTATTTTTTTTGTTTTGTTTTTGAGGTAATAGGCCTTACTAGTAATGTAACTAGTAACATAACTAATTACTTTTGAAAGTCACCAGAACAGTAACATGATAACTTTTAAAAGGAGTAATAATCAGCAATTTAATTATTTTTGCAGATAAATACATGCTGGCAAAACCCTGATGTTTTGCCAGCTGCTGCTGATGTTAGCAGCTGCTCACAGGTTTTTTGACCAGTGTAAAAAGGGCTAATCTAGCATTTAACTGCTACCACCATATCGCTTCTTATGTTGTAGTCATTGCACAAAGCCAGGCTATCTGTTTGCCTCTGTCTTCATTGATTGTGCCATGATACGTTAACCAGCTGTAGGCTCAAGCTGTACAGATGTGGTATCAACCTTTTCAGATTGTTGCCCAGTGAGTGAATATTCATTTATCATTTCCTTTTTTTCTTTTAATTTTCAATGTATTAACCTCCTAGCACAGCATCACCCCCCTTCTAATTCAAAATTCCAAACACGCACAGTGATATGCATACACAAGGAGACTGAGACGTACTGTAAGTTATAGAAAGAAACGGAGAGGGGAGCGTTACAGTAGAGATGGCAGGCGTTCAGCTGGGTTGAGGACTGGGACATAAGAACAAAGGCGGCCTCAGCACAGATTCTGCACTGGGACTTCACACTGTAAAAGGGAAGGGACGGCTACTGTTTCCTTTTCCTCCATTACCCAGAGGTCTTAATTAGTTAGGTTAATCATGCACTGCTATAATTGACTAGTGTTGTTTCTCCTTTTCATCTATCATTTCACTGCCTGGAACCAACCTGTAGTGGGGCACCTCATTTCACGTACCAACACTGATGCACCCCAATTCCCTAATATGATTGTTCTATACTGTAGCTCCCTTCCTTTCTCTCTGTCTCTCTTTCTCTAATCTCAGTTTCCCACATTTCTCTTTGTTTCACATACACATAATTAATCACACATATACACATTGTGCCAACACTTCTTTGTTTTTGCAATCTTTACACTCAGTTGTGTTCAGTTTTCAGCAGAAAAAGCTGAAAATATACTGTACATGCATAGCACATGAAACAGAGAGATTATTAATCAGGAAACGGTCCACTCATGCCTCACAGCTGCTGCTCAAATCCAAATCCAATGTGTTGATGCCTAATAGCTTCACACTAATTCTGGCAGTTCTTTTTATTAGTATTATTGTTGTTATTTATTTATTTATTTGTAACAATTCGACTATTTTATCAAAAAAAAAAGGAAAGACATATTCGCACACAAAATCAGCTGGAGGGCACTTGTAATCACAAGCTGCACATGAAAAATGTTAATCAGAAATGCTAATTGCATTCAGTTTTCAGGAGGTGAACTCCTTGCTTGAGATTAATTTAAGCTAATTGTGAAGTTGATGATTTTTGGGTTGTATGTGGCTGTCATCAACAACTTCAGAATATTTAACACCAAGCTTTTGGTTTTAAATGAAAAACTAAACTTGTGTGCATGTGCAATGAAAATAATTTGCCACTTTTATGCACACTTCCTCAATTATTCAGGAGCATTTCAGAAGCTTTCCTGAAAAGTTGTGGATGATTAATTATGGGGCTGATTTACACAGTTTTACACAGATAATAAAAAGGTAAAAGTCGCCTGGAGATAAACCAGTTCAGGTCAGTAGTATCTAATGTGAGATGAAAGAGGGGAAGTGTTTTCTCTTAGATGTTAAAATGTTTCCTCTCAGAGTAACCATGAGGGCATGGTTAGTAGTGGATTTATTTGGCACTACTGTACACCTGAAAGGGTTCATAAAGCATCTGAATGGGTAAAAGGTAACCTTTCTGTATAAAAAAAAGGTGACATTATCATGCTCTGTGGTGAAACATGGTCTTGACTAGCAAATGAGTACATAATACTGTGTCATAACATACTGTAAAGGTATTCAGTTCGAGATGATGCAGTGTGTTTCATACGTAAAATGTAGAATAAATGCTGTAATCCACATATCCTTTCTCTTTTTGTCATTCATCTCTTTGGAATTCATTATCATGTTGGTGACTTCACACCACTGCCAACATGGCACCAAACACATTTCCAGTAGGAGAAGCTGCCCTAGATAGCTTGCATGTAAGCCCATGACTGCATACATGCATGTGTATAGTTAACTGAAACTTGAGCAAAAACAAAAACTCAGCTGCATTCTGACTCACCCCAAACTGCAAAACTTATAATAATACAATGAAAGGGTAAACATACAGGTGGCTCTTCCATCTGCCTCATCTGTTCCCACCATCTCCAGCTGCCAGTATTTGCTTAGGATTTGTGTTTACCTCCTCACCTCCACAAGTCTATAGGCTTCAGCAAAATTACGTTTAGCAACTTTTACCTGAGGGGAAGGCATGTTGTTATACAGGACACTTAAAGGAGAATTCCGGTCATTTTCTAAATGATGCTCTACAGCTCTAGGTCCCTGAGTGCTACCATAGGAAAAGACCTGAGAAAAAATATGTGCAGCCCAGACCTAGCTCTCCTCCTGCTAGCTGCGCAACATTGCAGTTAAACAGCAAAGTAATGGAGGCAGAACATTAAAACCATGACTTTGGCCTCTATTATGCTCAAAATATCACTATACATGCTTTGCAACATCCACCAGTGCCTTACAGTACCTCACAACACTGACTGTGCATAAACTCTGTTAATATGAGAGAGCAGTGATTTTTGTGGTGATTTTGTCATGTATCTCCGTTCATGCTGGCTTCCTTGGTAGACCTTACTAGTCGACTGTTGAACGCATGCCCAGTCTGCACACAAATAACACACAAAAAGCACTGCTCTCTCATATTAATAGAGTTTATGCACAGTCAGTGTTGTATGATAAGGCACTGGTGGATGTTGCAAAGCATGTGTAGTGATAGTTTGAGCATAATAGAGGCCAAAGTCACGATTTTAAAGTTTTGCCCCCATTACTTCGCTATTTAACTGCAATGTTGCGCAGCTAGCAGGAGGAGAGCTAGGTCCGGGCTGCACATATTTTTTCTCGGGTCTTTGGTAGCACTCGAGGACCTAGCTGTAGAGAGTTATTTAGAAAATGACCGGAATTCTCCTTTAAGAAAGAAAGTTTTTCATACTAACAAAACAACAGTGGTATTGCATCCACATGCACTTAAATAGAAACTGTTAACAAACCGTTAACTCATACTGTAAGAGATTAAAAAAAAAAAAATCACACTGGCGGGCAGAAGGTGACGGGTGTGTGTACATGTGTATGCAACCTACATTAACCAGTCACAAGCCTCATAATATATATTCTGTGTTATTTTAACAAAATGCTTTAATGCATCCATATGTTTAGTGCAACTCACACCTGTTTTTAAAAACAGTACTGTGGGTCTTGATTGATGTGTTGACAGGTAATCACGATAGAGATGCAACACATATGTAAAAATGCAAACACTGTAGAAGCTGCGAGAAAGACACATTTTTTTATAGTGCACATGGTGATTAAAACCTGACATTGATGTATGATGGTAACACTGGTAAATACTGATAAAGATGACACAGAAAACACAGCACTGCTGCCAGAAGCTTTGTCATCTAATTAATTTCTTGTTAAACTTGAGATTGCGTCACTATAGCTGATGTGTTTTCAGCTGTTTGAAGACAGTGTGTATGACATGTACAGATGTAAATTGTTAGTAGCTTTCTTTCATTTGGTAATTTTAGGCAATTGTTTTATGTCTTGTCTTTGAAAATGAAGGCAATAACAAATTCATTTTATCATCACAATAATGTCAGAATAAGAATCAGGGGACTTGTTTATGTCCTGGAAAGACCCAGAAAATTATATTGTATTGAGTACATTTTTTTCAGGCAAAAAAAACAAAATCATCTTCAACAGTTTCAGTCCAGAATATTGCTGTTAGCATCCAAATAAGGGAAAGTAAAAACATCATAGCCTAGGCTACTCATTCCCATGTCTTTGCACTGGCTTTTAGCGTGTCACAGAAGCAGAAATTACCAGAGATTGTTACCAAATTGCACCATGGTTGAGGCCCAAAATACATCATATTAAGCCCTTTGCCATTGTCTTTCACTGAATCTTAAAACTAATCATTATCCACCTTGTAATTATAAACCAGAATTGCATGTTGTTTGCTGTAGCACTTATCCAATGCCTTTCATATTTCTTCATGACTATTTTTATCATAATTTATTTAATGAGAAGTCACATTGAATTCACATTTACAAGTGTCATCTGATTACAAGGAATAGAAAAGACAGGCTCCCACAGGTGCATAAATGTACATATACTGGGATACAATTTTAGATGGAAAGAGAAACCCTGTCTCTTATAAAACCCATATACTGTACTACTGCTACAACTTAAAGCAACGCCATGTAGGTTACCTGGTACTGGTACTCTGGTTGAGAAGGGCATCTGTCTGCTACCTGTGTCGTTCCCGGAGAAGCACAGCCTAAGTGAATTTGTTCCCGTTGCCAGCACCGCTGTTGCTGATAACGTTGCTGTTGCCGGTAAAGGTGCCGTCGCCGTCATCCATAGGCCATATGGAGGCCATATCCAGACCTCGTCTCCAGAGCTCGCTGGGAATCTGGAGGGGAGGTTGGCTGGCTGTGTGGCCTAGCATAGGGTGCTTGTGTGTGGGTGAGAGGAGCAGGGAGACTGGGCTTGAGCTTGTGTCTCTGGAGCACTGCAGTGTACCAGGACCACAGTGGGGCTGCGTTCCTACCATAGACTGTAAAAAGAATGGACGTAGCGTCCGTGACGTCACCCATTGGTTTTGGTGAGTCTGTTTTGTGCCGCTACTACGGGGGTTTGAACCGCGCCATGTTGGATTTGACTTTCCATATTTGGAGAGGCGCGGCGGTTGGCCGGCTGAGAACCCGCCCACTGGCCTCAAAGCAGCGGTCTCCGGACCTGTCACTCAACGTTTCCGCGCCCTAATTGGCCAGAATTTTAAACCTAATAACAGTAAAACGGTAGCCTCGTAAACCAGCCTCTCGCGGAAATGCATTTCATTTCATTTCTCGGGAGAGTCTGGCCTCATCCCCCCTCTAAGCGTTTGGGGTGGGCGGGAGCTGGGCGGGAGCAGAAGCAAAGACGGTTTAATATCTTTGGTAGTAGCGTTGACAGACAACCCCATTCAGCCAATCAGCAAGTTGGTGTAGTGACGGGGCTTTGCACCAGTCGGTCCCTGATTGGCCAACGTGCTGTGTCAATCACAGCGGGCAACGCTGATTGGCTCGGCCTTCTGAGGGTTTCAGTCCAATAGGGATGAGGCCAGACTCTCCCTCGGAATGAAATGAAATGCACTTCCGCGAGAGGCTGGTTTACGAGGCTAGTAAAACGGTAGAGTTTAAAAAAAATTCACCCCCCTCAGAGTGTGTGTGGGGGTAGAAACCGGTTGAGACCAAAAAACGTAATGGTACCAGGCTTTTAACATGTTTATTGAGGACGTAAAGTCGGCTATTTTAACATGGGGGTCTATGGAGAATGCTCCCTTCCGGTACCAGCCCCCAGAGGAAGCCGGGGGGATTGCAGTTTTTTGAACGCGGAAGTGAGCTTCACTTCTCAGACCCACAACTGCCCCCTTGGTTCCTACCCTATCAGGAAAGTTATAGACTGCAGTTGCAGCCGGCGTGACCCTGCTCAGGCTGCAGTGGTGGCACAATTTATCCTATTAACTGTTTTTCTACCACTTAAATCACTTTAGAAACATTATTTTAAGGTCGAAAAGCATTGTGTTGCTTCAACTTCTTTCCTGCTTATGCTTAGCTGGCAACGTAATCACCGGCCAGACACATTCATTCCAATGCCATGTTTATTTGTTGCTGATTTGAGTGAATGAATGATCATTATTAACAGATGCGGCAGAGTCATCAGGAGAGGATTGGATGAATGACAGATGACACACAGTTACCACACCGGAGACAAGTGTTTGTATTGACGGTCTCATCTGTAGTTACGATGGAACAAAAGTATTTTGCAACCAGAAACCAGGATCTTTCTTTCATCCTAACCTGCTTTGAGAGCCTATAACAGTTTAATAAAGCTCAAGTCACCACAAGTACAGTATATATTGTACTCCAAGATTGGATTCTTCTTTTTTTTTTTTTTTTGCTTTTCATTTAACATTTCATCTGCGACTTGCCAGATATATAATTTAAAGACATATCCTCCCACACTTAATGTATCCAGTCATGATTACATTTCCTGCAAAACATATTTGCTCGTGCATAAGAGTTGTGTATAAATATTTGGAAGAGACAGTGCTGGAGAGACAGACTGAGCTGTATGAGCTCAACATAAACTCTTCACATTGAAAAACAAAGAGCTGTTTTTTTCCCTCTCCTTCCATTTCCCCAAGGTCTCAGTCGAACGACTGGATGAATGAATGAGTTCACAAGAGTGTGACTTAGCACTAACTCATGTGAACATACCAAAGTCAGGAACCGCCTGCCCTGTTGGGAAGCACAGGGGAGAGATAATGGCTACTGTCTGTGCACGCGGCATATGCTAGAGCATAAGTGTGTCTGTCAGTGCCTCATGCAGCTTTGGTCTACTCAAGGCTGAAGGACATAGATGAAAAAGCAGTGTTTACCAAATCTGGTTTGAGGAAAACAGTTTCAGGTTATTTTGATTAGAGAGATCAAAAACAAAATAGATTTGTGGTGTCGTTAAAGAGGAACCTGGTGCTGCTGCAGGTAACATCAATTTCTGTAAAAAAAAAAAAAGACTTGATAGATGATGGCAAGTTATCATAGTGTCTATAAGCTAACATAAAAATGAAACAGGCTGTTACTAACTGACGTTGTCTCTCTGCTCTCGGTACCTGCACTCGTATCCACAACCTGCTGCTTTTCTTTCGGCATTCTCGATGAAGAAAATTGAAATTATCACAGAGAAAACTCTGCACATCCTGAGCTCACCTAGAGCTGATATAGATATTAAAAAAAAGGCATTTCACACCAACTGTGCAAAACAAATGTGTTTGTTTTCTCTGTCACATTTTAATGGTCTCTGTCCCTCAAGGGGGAGTCCTGCTGTGCGAACCTGTTTCCTGATTGAGGCGCATCTTGGTGGGTTTTCATATTCCAGTTCAATAGTGCCCTCAGATTGTTAATGCCTAATTTTGGTGTGCCACTTTCTGTGTTTATTCAGGGCTAACAGCTCGTCTTGGATTGGATGACAAACCAAAGAGACAGGCTGACACTGGGCTGTCAGGGTGATGCCAAGCCATCTGCTCCTCTGGAGCTTCCAAGCGGGAGCGAGGTGGGCAGGAGTGGAGAAGAAAAAAGAAGAAAACTAACACTAACCCCCGGAAACTCTCTTTTTGCCTAACCCACAATTCCCTAGCTGATATCAAATGGAAAATCATAAAATTATCTCAGAAAATATGAGAGGGGTGGTTCACAATTTTCAGTAGGGGGTTACTTCTGCTTGCAAGGAACCATTTTTTTTCCCAGAGATTTTGTGTCACTCATGGAACCCTGAGGACAATCCCAGATGGCTGCACCTCAGCAGTCCTGAGTCATTTGGTTTGGAGTGCATAAAGGTCACTTCACAAGTAGAAGAAGACGAAGAAGAGGAATAAGTTGAACACGCAGAGAGAAGCACTGCATAACATCAAGAAACAGTAATAACACTCAATGAATACAGTAGCAGCAGTAATTGTAGCATTGCAGCAACTGTGAGGAGAGCTTCAGTTATTTACTCACATTTCCTGAAAGACTTTGAGAGCAATGTCTTCAAGGGTGATCCTATTTGGATGAAGGTCTGCACCAACTTAGAGTATAGGTGACACTAGATCATCTTTGATTTGCACAAAGCAAAGGTGACACTGCAGGAAGAAAACTGTGAGAAGTTGATAAGATTATACTTATCTACTTGTAATACAAAAACACAGGATGAATGAGACAACAAACAGTGATCAGACAAATCACTAAAATAAAGCCTGTTCAAAAAACAAAACAAAACAAAAACAGTGAGGGTTGAAATAGTGACAGAGGGTGACAGCAGTGTAAGGTGTCAGATTGGATATGGATTAAACTGATACCATCTCCCACTATTTTAAGGCCGAAGGTAAATTTAAAGTGAAAAATGGAGCAAAATCTGGACTTGGACTTGTATGCATGCCACTGCTGTAAGTCACCCTCAGCCATGTTGAAACACCAATGATATTGTGTGATCCTCCTAATTCTCATCTACATTTGTGTTAAGTCATATTGTTAAGTAATAGCGCACAAATAATATCACTATCCCAATCAATTATCAAACCAAACAGTCCACCAGCAATTTGGTTTGTATGCTACTTGATGCTTATGCTACCGTTGCTAATAAAATAGTCTTCCGATAATGGCAGCGGTGTGGATGCCGCTCTTTATAATTTATCGTCATCAACTACACCATTGATTTTAGCTTTTTTGTATGACATAAACAGTGTAAATGTCATCAGTGTGATCTGTCTGTTTAATGGCTTGCACCCATGGAAGTTTCTGTCTTGCTTCAAAGGGCGTCTTCAACAACAGTATTCCATAAAGATCAAGGTTTATTTTTTTATTCCTATATGATATCCAGCAGCACTACAAGGTTTTTCTATTTTCTTACACCAAAAATCTCACCCCCACATTTTCATTGTTCCTACTTCCTGTCTGTCCTGCAACCACAGTGATGTAATATTATTAACTCTAAAAGGTTCAATGGTTTTCCTTGAGTCGTCCTTACTAACAAATTAAATGTCCGCTTTTTTATTACAACTTTTATGAAACGAAGAACTGTTACCTGCAACTTACCTCAATTCAAATGGCCCTGGAAACGCTATCATCGTTTTCCGGTTTTTCAGGTAGAATTATACATTTGATGAATCTAAATTTGACACTGCTTTGGTTTGCAGTCATGGAAATATGTCAGGCTTCACACTGTGAACACTTTCAGGATCGTTCAGCCTTTCAGTATACTTTCAGTTATTCAGGTGGAAATGAAAACAAGCCCTAATGATTATGATGCTTGCACCCTCTGTTATGTTTGCAGAGAAACAGCCATACATCCTCACATCCCAAGACACAAACAAGCCTTGTTTAAGAGCAGGGCTGTTGTGATTCTATTTTGGTTGCCTATTTGTTAATGTCTACAAAGACTTGCATTTTCATTTCCTTAATGTCCTGAAAGTCACAGTCACTGGTATGCAAAACTGGGTATCAATTACCTCCATTGCACTCCTGCATTTCTTTTCCCTCTCAGTTCCTTGCCTCTAAGAAGGAACAAACAGTGACTTGCAGGCATCTGAAGTCCTGGTTCAGTGATGGAGTGGATGACAGGCAATAACAGGTATAAAACAAATGCGGCAGAGTAGAACAATAGCAAATGGGGAGCGCACAGAGAATTTGATGACTGGCTTACACAGAGGAACTTTTTCCATGGTTAAATATAATCATCCTCTGTTCTGCATGCACAAATTCCCTTGGGACTTCATTTACATGAAACTTGGCAAATTTAGTAACTTCTCAGATTCACTGCTGTGTTTTTGTGGTTAATACATCCCACTAAGTGCACTTGGGACTTATCTATTGGACCTGAGTGATTGTCATTCGAATGTCTTCAGAAGGGAACTGAATATTGAGGTCATAAGAAATTTACACATGTATATTATGTTCATGGTGTGCATAACAATTGGAAATGGGGGCCATAAGACCATTGTTTGGGTTGTTATCTGTATAAAAATGTTCACAGACATTTTTTGCAAAATGTTATGAAATATGTCAAGACCTTTTGCACATGATTAGTTGCACAAGTGTACAGTAAACATGTCGGGGAACAAATAACAAATTGATCTGCGAGAAAATCACAAGTCTTGGTTTAGAGGCTAGCACATTCAAATATCATGGCTTTCAAACATGTCCCACTTACAGCAACTTCAATTAATACACAAAAATAATAAACAGTTGTGACGGCAAGATTAAGAATGCCCCTGGTGAAACATGCTGCTGCTTATGGTTCTTGACAAGAGAAAATTGAATTTCATCTTTTGTAAGAGAGGCGTTAAACAAAAGCGATAAAACAACAGGGAAAGACTGAAAAACACATACACACAATGTTTAATTATGATCTGTGTGTCACAACTCATCATTTACAAGACTCAAATTGTTAACAAATTAGAACAAGCTTTCTTTACTTTCTTTGGGTTACACTCCTCACTGTTTTGTTCAGTTCATCAACAAGTCATGTCACATGGTTGAGGCTAAATTGCTTAAAGAGCTGCAGTGCTAGTGTGGGGGTATTGGCATTCAAATAAAATCTATAAATGTATCAAATGTTGTATTTTAATTTTCCAAGAAAGCTTTTCCTCCTACTTCTGTAGCCTGTGGTGATAATGGTTCTCCGAGGATCAATCCTACTGACTTCGGTGATCCCCTGACTTTTCCAGGCCACTGCGAATATGGATGGATTGCCATTAAATTTGGAGCACGCATTCATGTTCCCCTCAGGATGAAGTGTAGAAACTTTGATGATCCTCTACATTTTTAAAATTGTCAGTGCACTGATTTACGACCAAATACCCGCTGAACTAATGACACCCCTTTAATAGCACCTTGTAGGGCTAATTAGAAAATGTTAGCATGCTACCACACTTTTGTGGCCATGGAAAACATCTTCAGCTCAACCTCACATGTGTTAGCTGTGTCATTGTGACAAAAAGCATCTAGCCCAAAGCCCTAGTGTGCAGCCACACAGAGCTGCTGTCACGTCTGTGGGCTGTTGGTTTGGATTTAATGATATGGAATCAAAAGACTTCTATGAACTTCCAACTCGGCAGTCCTACACAGCTTCTGCTCAATTTTAGTGCATTGTTTCCTTTATTCTTTTTAGTTGAGTGCATGCTGTACAGCGACAGCAGCTCAGACAAGCTGAGTCTGTGTCACCCGGCCACCACAAGAAGACAGGGACCTGCAGGTAAACAAGTCACTGTTAAATAAAGCCAGGGATGCCAGCAGCTTTCAGGCCAACTAAAATAACTATAAACATATTAGACTTGGCTTACATTTGTCAAGTGGCCAGAAATATAATGAGATGTCCATGCTGTTGCATGTCTCTCTCTGTTATTACAATAAAATAATCTAGTGGAGCTTGTCACAATAATTTCATATTGTAATACATTTTTGCATTCAAATAGCCGCACACACAAAACCAACTATGTACGCACAGAAGGAAATAAAACACCCTTGATGCCCCAGTGATTCTATTTAACAAGTAAGTAGCTTGAGTGGTCAATAATGTTTAGATATTGCCTCAGAAGCATCACTTCGGCTGAATCAAGGCTGGATTGGTCATTTCACCGCATGGGAAGCTGAATTAAATGAGCAGAGAGCCAAGGTGAACAGGGGGAAGTGTACTCTAGTTAAGTGGGATCCTACCGTAGGTAAATACGTGGCGGTGTGATACACAAGCTTTTTTTTTCTGCTCCTCCTAATCTTGCATCTCTCCCTGAAGACATTAAAACAATAGACTTGGTAATTGAGAAACTACAATAAAATGAGGGCAAAAGTTTGCTCTTTGAGGTGTAATGATTTTACTCACTTCCACTCACACAATTTCATGGAACTAAATAACAACATTCATCAGCCATTTGAAATGAATGTTGCTGTTTATGTACAGGCAAAGGAGCATGCTCCACAGAACAAACTTTAAAAGGGAGAAATATAATCTTGTCGTTTTCTTGTTCACTCTTCGATATTTCCTACAAACTGTCAACAAACTTAGCTGCAGTGAAGTTATATTTTTTTCTCAAGAAACATTGTTTGTGCGGGGTATTATAGAACAGCCCGGATCCAGGCAGTTTGTGCATTGTGTACTCACCCCCCCAACCCCTCCTCCCCTCACCAGACACACACACACACAACATAAATGCATCCAGATCCAACTTTGCTTTTAAGTCTTGTGGCTTGACACAAAGGGGATCTTTCCTTCCCAGCACATCATCTGAAAAGAGAGAAAATCAAAAAGACACAAAGAGCCGTGTCACTATTCAATGGGGAGAAAACTCATTCTGTCACTGCTGCCATTCTGTGTGAGATTACAGTGGGGACCCATGGCCCGTGTTGCCTCTGCATCCCTCTTGCATTCTATCATTGATGGGTTGTGTGTCTGCATAATGAATGCTCCACTGTAGGATATGTCAACATTCACTGTGTTTGTACTCCTTGTGTATATATATGTGTTATAAGTTGATATTAACAAATCACATATTGACAGATACCACTGATACATTATATTTGGTTTGGGATGTGAAGATTTGCTGAATATGACATTTTTGTTTTGTTTGTTTAGGCTGTAGAAATATTCACAGCTGACCTATCTTTCTTAGCATCTGGAAATACAGGCATTGTTAGCAGCTGCTGTATCCATATTTGCATGGAGCCTAATGATGTTCCTCATTTTAGTATGGAATCTGTAATGAGGCAATGAAAAGCTAGGCAACTTCATAACATGAGAGAAAAATGCACATTAGTAAGTAAAAAAAAAATCAAATAATGTTTTTTGGTTGTTTTTTTTGTTTTTTTAGAGTGGGAGAAAGAAGTCTGGGTAATTGGTTTTTCTGATAATTTGTTTTGTTCTGGCTAAGTTGTACTGCCATACTTTCCATCAATTAACAAAAAATGCACTGTTTCTGTCTGTGATAAAGCTGTATTGCAGTTTTGTGGCCTAATTTCAAGCAAAACAGAGTAGCATGAAATGAAACTGCAAACACGGATACACTCGAGGACTCCGGGCATTTTACATTTTCTCCTGGGTCGTTAGTGACCTCAGCCCCCCAGTGTGATGTCATAGGCCATCACCTCCAAAGCAAATATTGTTAATATACTGTATATATATATATATATATATATATATATATATATATATATATATATATATATATATTTCATAAAATCATTTTCTACATAAAATGAGCTCAATATTTGAAAGTGAATTTATATGTTTGCACATAGAGATCCACCTGACTATTTGTCTGCCACCTGATTACAGTAAGACTCGGTTAAGCTGAATGACATACAGTATATGTCACATGGTGTGCTGTGTGGCCTCAGCTGAACTGACATTTACATTTTCTCCCTCGTGTGTTGTCACCTAAGTGTGTAAACAAGAACTTCCCCTGTTTCTCTTGTCTCCTCATTAAAGACTGTACGACTGGTGACAGAGAAGACCCAGCAACACAGGGAGATGTTGTCTTCTGTGCTAACAAGATGCAATGCAACAGTTTCTGCAGTGAGATCAAAATATAGAGTGTGTGGAGTGAGATGTACAAAGGTATGGAGGCAGCTTAACCTCTGTAAATCTTGTGTTTTGCTGTCGGGAAAATGACAGAAAGAAAATGACTAAAGAATTGTAGTGTAAAAACCCTCGCAGGAGCTGATTGTGCTAATATGAAAACAACCTGAAAATCACCAAAAAATCATCAATCAGCAAGAGAGCGAGGACTGATTATTACTGATTATTGTTGTGTACATAGTTGTCCAAATTCACTGCTGTTTAAGCACCTTTTTGTCTGTTTCTGATTAGATACAAGCTCCATTCTCACCGCGCACAGAAGGTAAACAGAGAACATTTACATGTGCAACAAAATTATTAATTAATTATTTAATTAATTAATTAAATGTGTGACAAAAACAAGTAATTCAGTGCGAAGGAAAAGTGAAGCAAAGTGGAAACCCACCCAGAGATGCCTCAGAGCTGAGATGACAGACACAAGTTTAAAGTGTCATTTTTGTGACGGTATCAGCTTCAAACAATGAAAGGACCTCCATCTAGATACGGCTGTAGATTTTCAGTATAAAACATTTCAAACCACACACTTTAGTATGTATGAAAAAAACAAGAGTGCACTCATTTCATGTATGAATGCGAGACGCAGGTGATCACTATCACACCTGCAAATATGAATGCTGAAGTGGAGTTTATGTAAAAGCTCTGAAACATTAGGGACAAATGAGCATCAATTACTTAGGCAGCTGAGATCACGTCAGATTTTGTTTTGTTTTTTTAACCTTTTTTTTACTTTTTCTTCACACTACAAGTGAATGTAAGGCAGATAATCACATATTATCACAGCCGTCAAATCCTTCATATCTAGAATTAAACACCATGGAATACACACTAGCACAGACTAAGCCATTTATAAGCCTGTTTACAAGTTTCATGTCCCCAGAACAACACATCAATGTGCAGCAGAAAATGAATGAAAAGTAATTTCCCTGAGAAATCCTTCGCCAGAAACTGAGCAAAGGGATTCACTCTCTAATCCTCTTTCAAAATGTCCATAAATGCTTTGGCTCTGCTGACAGTGGTCATGTATGTCTAATCTATATGAAACTCCTGCTGCATGTTTTACAGGGCCTGCCCCGCTCTCCTTCCACTGTCCCCATGGCAACATTTCCTCACTGGTAATCCCACCAAATCTCACGGCCTGACCGCGCGGTCAGAGCGTAACCTGGGCCGTGTTACACTTATCAACCCTGGCCACATTGCCCTGGAAGGCAGCCACTTTCTTTGCAGTGCCAGAAAAAACAAAAACTGAGATCTATGCAGATCCACCACACACACCCACAAGCACAGACCACTACCAAGTCAAACTGTTGTTGCACCTTATATTGGTATTCCAGTTTGTGTTTTGTTGAGTCCAGATACTGGAATTTGGCAGGTTTTTCACTGTGACTGTTTCACTTTCTTTCCTCAACAAGGTCTAACAAATAGTTAAACATATTTTCTGTTAAAGTTTATTATGTTTCTAAGAATAATTAACACAAAAATAAACCTGAAAGGAGCTACTCAGATACTGTATGTATCCCTGCCCTCACCTCCACACAGATGTTCCAACCTCTCCCTATACCTTATATGTGGGTCACTGTGTCAGAGGAGACCAAGGTCCTATCATTAACACTGTGATATTATGAACAAATGCATCACTGTCCATATGTTCACCAGTGGGAATAAAAGAACAAAAAGGAAAAAATGTACAATTAATTTAATGCAGTTATGGTTAAGTTTAATCTGGATGATATAGCAGGATTGTCATATTTTATGGCCTTCAGTATGCCTATGAATAGGGCACAGTGGGGTAAGGGAAGGGCGTACTTTGATGCTGGAGGGGCCATCAATGATTTTCATTTCACAGCCTGGTGAGCACATTCATTGTGGTCTTGATAAGAGTGGGAAGAGAGAGGGGAAGCCTTCACCCTGGGCATATGATAAGACCATGGTCATTCTCCAGTCTGAGCTAATGACCACAGTAGTGAATAGTAAAAGCTCTACCATTGTATATGATGATCAGGTATTACATTGTAAAGGGGTTGGTATTGCTTGCGGGCATATAACTAAACACAACTGGATGAATTATTGGATAAATGGTGAAAGCTGTCTGACAGATACGAGCGGGTTTCTTCAGACTTTGTTTAGGTGAGAAAATACATTTTCATTTGGCCTCCAGTGGTTTTAAAGTTGCAGGAGTAATTGCAAACAGTTGATTCCACTGAGATTGCTCTCTCTGAGGTGATGCTCATTGGTGAAATAATCTTATATTGTTTACTGATAAATTGACACAGCATACTTGGCTTACAGTCCCACTCATTTTAAATCGACAGGTGGCCACATTTTCATTAGCACGTTTCCTTTTAAAATGGGTAAAATATAAAGTATTTAAATTCCATCTTTCTCTCAAACACTCCTGAATTCACATGACCATTCACTGGGCACAGGCATATTAGGTTTCGGTTTCGGTTTCAGAACGCTATATTTGCCCCAGATTCAGTTCTTACAGTCACCGACTTAACAAGACAAACATTTATATATTCTCAAACAAAGGAGGAACACAGTATGTGACAAGTAAGGTATAAAAAATGTTAATATGCAAATAAGGCAGAATAAAAACCAACTTAAAGAAAATAAAAACAATTAAATAAAGTGCCCAGTAGCCTATATTGGACAAGTTTTTTGCTCTTTAACTAGAGTAAAGTGCCTGAGTATACTGCACATAGGAAACCTATACTTTGCATTGGTAGAGGGCATAAACAACCTGGGGTAACAGTTTGTCTTCCTGAGTGGGGACAGGTAATGCTGATCTGACAGCATGAGAGTGAATTCTTTGGACAGAGCATGATCCTTGTTGATGACACTTTTGGCTCTCTGGAGGACCCATCTCAAGAGTTTAAATCAGTCAGCTGCACTACAATAATTTTAGAACAAACTCTGACGATATTGTTTGGACAATTTCTGTCTTTCACCATCAAACTCTTAAACCAGCATAAAAACAAGAAGGTTAGCAGCTTTTCAATATGACAGGTATACACAGTACACAATATGGGTTTTGACAAATCAAAGGAGTTCAACTTCCACAGCAAGTGGATTCCTTGTTGATCTTTTTTGACAATTTACTCAGTATTAGCATCAAATCTGAGATATGGATTCAAAAGAGGAGTCAGTTTGCCTGTTTTGCTCCATGAGTCCATGATGGTGGTGGACTGGGAGTAGTATGGACACCGGGCATCAACATTGTAAAGGTTTTGCAATTTAAAATGTATAAGTGCGGCTGTAACCAATGTTTGACTGGTCATTGAGATAAAACATTAATTTGATCGACATAGATTGTCCAGAATTCTCTAGGCCATGATGTTGCGATATGTCCTGTCTCCTTCAAATGCACAAAGTATTTCTAAAACAGTCCATATGACAAATAAAGCCATCAAGGGGACACAGTGCAGAGTCTATTTCAGTTGGAGATAATGCATTTGATACTGTAGCTTAAACACCATGGCACAAAGCATGGTGTTACATTTTTACAATGATACCCTGATTAGATCTCAGTGCAACGGCATAGGAGCCATCCATTGTCATGAAAGTAATAGGACACAGATTATGGCCTCATGGAAGGCTATTTTCTCTTCACAGAGATTCATTCATGATACAAATAGAATTTTTCCTCCATAGTGGTTGACATGCAGTACATCATGTACTACCACAGCAAACCTGGTATACCTTACAACCTTTAAAGGGTCAGGTTGCATTGGGACAGGAAAATAATCATACGAAGTGTCAGAGCAGTTAAATCCACTTTAAAAAGACATAAATTACTTCTAAATACTTTTATGTATTTTATTGTTTTTAGATTGAATATAAATGTCATTGTTCCGGGAGCTTCAACCTTCTCATTTAAGCTTAGCTTCTCTTTTTTGCTTTTACTTCTTTCTTTTTGTGTGTGTGTGTATGTGTGCGTCACAGACATGTTATTCTGTAGCTCGGCTTACTGAGCAAACTACAAAACAAATAACCACTAGGGAGATGTGCACTGCTAATGTCAGTTGCAGGCTAGATAGCAAGCAGCGAACAGCTTAGAAACCTACATGTTAATGTCAACATCAGTTTGGTTGCCGCTGTGGTCCTTTTTCTTTAATACCACTGCTAACAAAACCTTGTCTGTCCTTGTCTCGTAAACAACATAGTTTCTTAACTTTAACTCCCAGTCTGCTGTCAAACACAGACAGCCAACCAAGAGGCTGAGAGAAAAGGACCATTTCACATATTTTCCCAAATACTTTTTTTATATAAACAATGATGATATATTAACAAGGTTAAACTGAATTCAAAAATGACTGTAACATGATATTTGAATGCAAAAAATAAGACGTGTGAAGCTTGATTTCAGACCCACACGGACACGGACACACACACACACACACACACACACACACATTTATTTTTTTTCTTTGAATGCTAGCTGTCTTTGGCCCAATTAGTACCACCTTCTTGTTGCACTAAATAATTTGTGCCATCTGTGTGGCATGCATTATCATTATTGTTAACAAAACAACCACCTCCTCCACTCCAAGGATGGAATCTGGTCACGGATGACAGCTCACTTGCTCACAATGGATCTCCAAGGAGCCCTTAATCCCAAAAGCAGCAATCTGTAAGTAAATTTTTTAGCCAATAATATTAATATCAAAAAGACAACAGAGTGGGGGAAAAAACACTGGTATGTTGCTAAGGTATTTGGATGATGGCTGGGGTCTGAGGCTTCTGTCGTCCCACCAGGATGACTTGCTGTTATCTGCTGTTTACCCTGCTTAATTAACCAAATTCCCCAGCCTTCCTCTCCTCGGCAGCCACCTGTACAACACACCTAAGAACAGACGTAGATTATGGTAGTGGGTCCCGAGAGCCGCTCAAATCAACAGCCTGTAATGCCTTCTCAGCTGGGACACACTGATATTTGCTCTGAACGCCAGCAAAAAAATAACAGCAAACATCCTCCGACTGTCACAGATATGAATACATGGATGCCACACAGACACAGACATGGGGTAAAACTATTGAAAGCTAAACCAAGGCAACGTTTTACTAACCACTCATGCTGACCACATCAGCAGAGTACGTGCAGAAAATCAAAATACAAACACATAGTGAGGGGTTTGCATGATGCAAACGCTGTGCAAGTGAGTGATTACCACACAACCTTAAATTTCATTTCACACCATTATTCCAAATTACACATTAAGCAGAAATAAAAGTGCAATGTAACAGTAAACAACAAGAGCTTTCCTTTTTAAAGAGAAAATATAAATAAATAAGAAGCATAAGGGAGAACAGTCTCAAACATGTGATAGATAATGCGGTACTTAGTACTTGGAAGAGTCGCCTGTGCTCTAATTTTGTCAGATTACCATCTGTTTATTTGATTTTCCTTACCCCATAAACTGGGGGCGGCACAAGCAGATTAAAGTGTGGCTAAGCAGCCTAAACCGCGTGTCAAGAAGTCCACTAATGGGCACGAAGGGTGTTTTGGGGAGAGTTATATGAGTGGATATGAATGGATCCATAACTGAAGGACATGTTTATATAGCCCTCCTAATGGATCTCTGGTGCAAACCCATTTAAAATCCACTGAATATCTCCACCTGCTTGTCTGAATTTTAGGGTTGTGATTGCACTGTGACATGTGTTTTGTAATTACATGTGTGCTGGGTGAATGGAATAAAAAAATGGATTCACAAGTGGGTTTAACATTAATTTACATTATTCATGTCTCTCCACTTATTGTTGCTGTTTTAATGAAAACTGTATAGTATTTGAATGAGTAAAATAAATAAACCATTATTACATAATTTAACAAAACACTTGCTGTAATAATATGCTACTGCAAGTCCCACATTACAGAGCGATACTCAAGTTAAACAGTGTTTCAGATATACCTCATATGATTACATTTGCCCTGACATTGACAGGGCATTATTGCTTCCATTATTGTAAACAAATGCTCACTCACTGCAGACCCTTAATTTGTGTCCATCTCTGAGGTGAATGTTTAAGCCAGCTGTCCATCTGCATTCAGTCTCCACTCTATTGACCTGCTAATGCCCTCTACTGGTGCTGCAAATGTCACACTTGTGCTGACCCTTCACATTTAGATGAAGGGCACCCAATGTATGTGTGCACTGCACAGATAATTCCCTAAACAAGCATTCATTTTCACCTATGAGTCTATTTATGGGCTCCAGAGTTTGCCACAGCAATAATCGCTCTTATTGGCTAATCAGAATCTGGTAATTGATTGACGCTCATAAATGTTTCCACTTAAACTGAATAGAGCAGAAGGCAAATTATGACAGAAATACATGCTGTATTTATATCTGTTTTTAATTCCTTGATAGAATAAGTCATAAGTTGCTTGCTAATTGTTTTTGATGAAACTGTATTTTCATTCTAAAGCTTCAATTATAAGTTTGAATTGTTAAGAGAAGATAGTCATTAAGAAGTGAATTCTCCAGCCTTCAAAGGCGGGGAGGCGGGGGGGGGACTACGAGTGCTCGTGGTGGAAAGAAAGGAGTAACTCCAGGTGTTGCGGGGTCCTCTTGAAGTAGAAAACATTTTTGAGAGACGAAAAAAGCACAAGGCTTACTACAGGCACTCACACACAGGAGTCAAGGTGGTGCGTATAAAGCCTTTAATAAATCAGGGCATGGATACAAAAGGACGCCGACCGGTTTCAACCGACACGGTCTTCTTCAGGGTGTGGATCAAGGATCAGAGTCACAGGTGGGAGTCTCTTATATAGACTCTGTGGGTGGGCCAATGGCTGGCTGCTAATCAAAAACAATAAATGATAAATTAATTACATTGTGCGTATCAACCAAATAATATAATAGTCAGAAATTATATATAATCAAAGAATATTTAATCAAAGAATAATAATAAGGGCTATGTTTATAAACAAAGAGGACATGCCAAACAAATAAGAAAAATATATCCACACTAAATAATCTAGAGCAAAGAAAAATTGAAATGAAAAAAAAATAATAATTCTCCAGCCTTTGGACTTCCTAAGAAACCTACTGTACAAGTACCTTCTGACTTGCCTGCACCATACTGTGAGCAGAGCACATACCTGCACCAAATGTAGAGAGCAATTTATTTTGTATTTTACTCTTGGTGGTTTACAGTTTTAAACAAACACCTATTTGTGTGGACGTGCTGTTTATGTGTTTCATTTTCCGTTTCTTTGTCTGGCCTGTGCAATTTAGCATGGAAATTGAAAAATTGTTTATAGTAGCAAAGCCAGGCTGGTAAAACAATTCAATCTGCTGTCTTTTAGAGACCCGGCAAATACCATTTTCTCAGAGCCCATTATGGCCTTGCATTTATCTTTATTTACTATAACTGTGTTCACTGTGTGCACGTAAATAACATCTTGACTCTGTCAGTTCTTTGAGGGAGATTAAAATATCTGGTAGAACCGCTATGGATGTCAGTGCAATATTTTGGGGGAGACCTGCAACAGAGGGGTGGGTTGGCGTAGGTGGTGGAGGACTGGGTGTTTTGTGTGTGTGTATTTTTCTGTGCATCTATAGCACAATAGAATAATGTATTTGTTAGCTAACTACTGTGACGGCCGTGTACAAATATTGGAAAAACTGCTACACATTGATGTTGTGTAAAATGTTGTCCATTGTGCAGTATTCATGGGGAAAGACTTGTGCAAACAATTCAATACAACTTCATCTCATCAGACGTTGACACTAAAGCATACCAATATGCACAGGGGACATAGCAGCGTAACAGCCAGATTTAGGTTTGAGGTGGTGGGGTGGGGTGGGGCATGTTTGCCTTATTAAGGGCCGTATACAGAGCAAGACCCAGCAAGTGATTTGTTCCTTTGCCACCTAATCAATGCCCCCAAGCCACAAATGAACCAATGGGTTACTCCTAAAAGGCAATGAAAGCCATTACAGATCTCTGTGTTCACTAATCTAAAGAATAAAAATATTTCCTTGCAGTGGATGTACTCATTTCTAAATGCATAATGGTTTCACATGCAGATGGCCATGCAGTGCACATTGGATTCACACGCACAAATGCAATATGCATGTAGACACACAAGTGAGTATTTGTGTGCAACCTTGCCTCCAAGGAACTATATCAGTGCCAGCATCAATCTTGTTAAAGGTGAAATGGGCAGAGAAGGCAGTATGCTGTCAGCTTGTTTTTTCTAAAACCATAAATTCAGTGCATAAAACTCACTGGAGTAAAACTCTCAAAGGGAAAAGTACATTTTCTTTGGAGCCAGCGAGATTATGCTCTGGCAGACAGTGAGATTTAAAGTGTCAATAAATGTTCAAAACAAAGCCCGACTTTCCCATCCTTTACGACTGAGATGGAAAGATTAATCTACATTTAACATTCATGCTAGCATCGCAAAGCAAACAATAAATTAATGTGACAGCAACAACACGTTGTAGGCTATTCAAAGAAACCTACAATAAATATGTCTTTCAGCCTCAGCGAGTTTTCTTGAGGGGTGTTGCAGCTGAAGCCCTCACAGTGTCATCTTCTGCAATTAAATCAAAAGTAAAGACTTTACTTATTCCATACATTATATATTTTATTTATTTACTTTGTTGGTTTTCGTGATGACACTGAAATAAGGAAAAACCACCACTTGTTTTCTGATAGATATAGGGACTTGGTTGAATTTGGTGATATACAATAGATGCCGGAAGCTAATGTCTCTCGGTGCAATGCATTAGTTGCAGTTTGATGTCAGCGGCTGAAGTGATAGAGTGTTATCATTCGCCCATGACCTGTGATCAATCACCACATTCATTTTGAGGCCGATGGCTGGGGAGGGAAAAGGTAAATTTAGGACACCCGTCCCTGTTGGGTGAATACAGATGACCTCAAGAGGATAATGGTAGAATCAATGTTTAGATAACAACTATAGATTGTTTCTGCTACCACAGGGGGGGTGGTCCGCTGAGACAAGCCTTACTGAATGCCAATGTGCTGCTTGGGTTGGGAAGCAACAACGCAGTTTTGTATCCTCCCTATGATAACACCATTACAACAACATCATGAATATGTTTTAGTCAGGGTATGTTTTGCCCTGACAGCATTTAGAGAGGGAGAAGAGTAAATGGTGATCATCAGCTCTTGCAGAACAATTAGATTGAGAGGTAATGAAAGGTATGGTCTGGGACAAGAAGATGGAGTGCTAATAGAGGATCCACAGGGCTTCATCTACCACATGACATCCGTCTCCCCCCCCCCTTCTCTCTCTCCCTTCTTCTTCTCTCTCCCTCTCTCCCTCTCTCTCATTTTGTCTGTCTGCCTTTCGTCCTCTCCAGCAGAGCACAGTGTAATCTCCCACTCCCCTGTGGGTCCGGGGAGTAAATCAGCACAGCTGGATCACAGGCATCAATCTCAGCCAGCCCTCAGGATGGGCCACTTGTGAGCCCACGGGGAGGCATTTCCTCTTCATTCCAAATGAGAGACAAATGTTGCAGGGAGAAAGCGGCACAGCGCGGTGGTGGTGGTGGTGGGGGGGGGGGCACAGAGGGGGGTGGGCAGGCATGCGATGAAGGTGGTGGAGGTGGTGAGAGAGGCAAGATTGGCAGGGAGTAAAAGTGATAGAGTGTGGAAAGGAGACAAGTGGGTGAAACAGGAGAGAGGGAATATACACGTCACGGAAATGTGCAGTCAGCAGTAAAATCTAACTCTTTGTCTTTAAAAACTAATGAAAAAGTGCCAGTGGGGTGAAGAGATTTTACTTCTTACAGTGTGCTGGATTTTCTTAAAAATTGGATTGAAATTGCACTGTCGATGAGTAATTCACCTTTATGGCAGTGGAGATTTTAATACATGATAAAGTGGGGGTGTTTGTAGTGCGGTTTAAGAGGGATACAGCAGCAATAATGAAAGGGATTGAGAGATAATATATGCAGCATTTTCCAATACAATACATTTTGATACAAGAATAGTAAAAATATCATCTTGAAAAATGAATTAACACCTTGCTACAGTAGCATGGCATCAGTCACATGTGTATCTGGAGATATAATGCGATGGCATGATACATAACCCCTCATTACTTGTTGCCAATTTGGGTGCTGTAATAAAGGTATAAGAGCAAATGATTAAAAATAATAGATGTTAATCTGATTAGTCATGACTTAAAAGTGTTTTTTTTTTTTTTTAGATGGTAATAATGCCACCACTCTTTATAGCCTTGATAATAATTAATTTTCCATACAAAGAATCATGTCAGGGCTAATGTGACACTGTAATTTCAGCTGCAGCCACATCTTTACCCACTGTTCACTTACAGTGATCCGTAAAGTTAGAACAGGATGGAGCTTGAATGAAGCGGAACAGACTCTGAAGCCATTTTCTCATTTCACACAGGTTAAAGTAGCTACCAGTTATGTAACTAAAAAGGTTTATTGTCACTACCTTTACATTCACATTTCTTGCATTTGCCCATTCTCATTTTCTCTCATTCTCATTCAAATCTTCTGGGGTTTCTACAAGGTCTGCATATTTAATATAAGAACTGTGGGCTGCTACTTTTAATGTGATTTATTATTTTATGAATCTGTATTCATAACATGATTGTCCAGACATTTTGGCCATATTGCATGTATCATTTCCATTATTAGGTTGTGAGAGCTCTGGTCTTATTTCCCAGCTGACCATGCAAAATGAGCAAGTTCCTTATTCAGTTTATGCAGTAAGTAACATGATATAAATCACATGCTTACAGAGCTAAAAAGTAATAAAAAAAAATAACAACAAAGCCAGTTCTTCAAACTGTTTTGCATTGCAGTTGCAGTCGTGCTATGTGCTACAAAACTATAGATCATGGAAAACTGGGCGTCAAAATCTGAAGAATAGATATAAAACTTCTATTTTAGGACAAGAAATGGAAATATCAGCTCCACAGACATCAATTCTCAGCATACCCGCTTCAAGAGTTCCTCCACTTGCATTGAGTTGCACCACAAGACAAATGATGAGAGGCGCTCCGTTCAGGATAGACAGGTTTGAGGATATTACAGTGGTAAATACGCATCTGTTGTCCAAAAGTCCTGAATTGGCAGTCAGGGGCCGCACCATTTTGCTGATTAAGAGGCTCAATATTTTATGGATTGTCATGGCAAAGTGTAAATCTGCTCAGCACTGTCGTGCCTGGATCGTATGTGTACACTGGGAAGATTTAGTGGTCCACTTTCTACCACATTTTTCATGTAAAATGCAACTGGTACAATGCTTCCAATGGAAGGTAACAATATTGACCACAGAGGTTCTAACTGCTGCTGCACAGAGAGCATTTTTCTACAGAGCTATTTCAGCCTAAGCCCATTATCTGTGGTTTCAGTTTCTACTGAAGAAATTGATTGTTAAAAAAAACAAACTGCTGTCTTGTTTTCTTTTCTACTTTTCCCCTTTCTGTCTCACTTGCTCTCTCTTTTTTGTCCTTAGTACAAATTAAGATTTGTTTTCTATATCAGTTCATGTTCAGAAATAGGCACAAATAATGCAGTAATAATTTAAAAAGGAGCCATCCCCCCTTATACTGACAGTATCAATGTTCGTTAAACTGACTGATCATAAAAGTCCCTCACTGCATCCAAGGATGCTTTTACTCAGAACTGTTTTGAAGCAGCCTGTGATTACTCGTTAAGCCATCAAGTGTTGTCAGTAACTGCATTGCCACATACAAAAAGAACAAGCAATGCACATATTCACATATGCACAACTAGCTCATTAAATAAGAAATGTGTCTGGTGGACAAAAAATGTCCATTGATATTCATGCAAAATGTTATTTTTGCATCAAAATATGCAGAGTTGGCTCTTGCCTTTTTTCTTTCTTTTTTTTTCTTACAAATCCCACAATAAGGGAGGTGGCGATGGTCCTCACAATCCCTGCCGCTTCCCTCTGATATCTTTAGATTTCTTTATTCCACATCAAAGGAGTGCAAGCCTTGGGTTATGCTTGTAAATCACCCAAATGACACTTCTGCAGGGATGTCTGACACTCGTCAGAGGCTCACGCTCGGCAAAGTCTATTTTCTTTTGTGAAGGAGTTCATTCCCCATGTTTTGAAGCTGTCTCAAAAGGGTTGAAGTGCCTCAGCATCACAGCCACAGGATGTGTTGACAAATCACACAAAGAGCATACCTGTATGTGGGAGATTAGACTCCTCAAGCCTTAGCAAACACCAGATGTGTGACAGTAGGCAAACAAGAGGTAAAACCATTATTCTAACAGCTACATAACAATACAGTATGTATGTAGCTCTTACAAAATTGGAGAGTCTCCATGCATATACTGTAAAGGGACATGACCTGTGATAAATCAATCTAAAATGCCATGACATCCGTTTTTATACTTCACTTTTAACATCTGCAGGTAGCGAAAGGCACAAAGGACAATATGTCTGCCATGATGAGCAATGAATTTCAGTGATAACTGTCATTTCTGTTACTTTGATTTATGCCTAATTGGAAGCTGGCTCCTCAAAGTAGAAAATAATGGTTCAAGAGTGAAGCTGCTGTGGTGGCTAATGCCCCAAACAATCAGACATTAGTCATACTTTGTAAAAGTTGTGATGGATGCGTGTTTGCTAAATGTTGCCACTGTACCAATATTAATCCATCAGTTTCCCTGAAGCCTTGCCTAAATAGAAATTCTAGACAGGAGATTGTGTGTTATTTGGTGCAAGGCTTTGAGGGCCCTCAGAGGAATCACAACAGGCAAGCTGCAGGTTCTACACTGAATTAATCAGCTGGTACAATCTGTGAATGAACAGGCATGTTGGTTAGGAGGGGCCTCAAGCAGAACAGGCCCATTAAGAAACATTATATTTCTTTTTTGTCAGTACATTTTAATGCCTTGGCTATATCTCAATATAAAACATCCTCCAAAAAAAGCCTCCATAAAACAGTTTCCCAAAGAGATCAAACTGTGCCTCTGTGAGTGATATTTACCAGTCACCCAATTATTTTTAGCATGCTGTCAATGTGCGCTACACACACCCACGTACAGGGAGACAGGGTTGTAGAGGGTGTTTGATTGTGGCCTTTATACAGGAACCTTTGCGTCAGATGCAACAGCTGTCAAAGGAGCAGCTCCCTTCATTAGCAATCCTACCAGAGTGTTCCAGCAGCTCTGCGCCAAAAGCCAAGAGTTGTGCTGGAAAATGCTCTAATCTTACAGCAAGGAATGATGGGGAGAGAGAAAGAAATGGAAGATTTGGAAAGGATTTAGGCAGGGAAAAGATTAGAAACCCATATCGGCCTTATCGTGCAGCCTCCACACTGGGGAGTTGAATGAAGCAGCTGTCAAATTTGAAACATACAAAAGCAGTAATCCTACAGTAAACAGAATGCTGGGTTTTAAACGCAGCAACATCCAGAGAGAGAGAGAAAGAGAGAGAGAGAGTGCAAGCAAAGAATCTATCAGCGTCTAAACAGCCAGCCTATGGAGACAGCACTCGGCTTGGTCCTTTCAGCGCATGGGCCTGATTGTCAGCACTGGCAGAGGAGCGTCGGCCACATGGGGAGCGGATGAAAGTGAGAGGGTGCGAAGATGCTGACAAAGTCTGCCACAGAACGGGGCATTTGGAGAGTATTGGTGTGTTGTCGTGAAAAGCCTGAAGGGTCTATGGTCAAGTGAAGGAGAGAGTTTTACATGGCTCAAGAGTGAAGATTAGGTCTGCGCTAACCTCCCTCTGTGACCTTTGTAGCGCTTGTGCTTTTCAGTTTCTCCTTGAATTGAGCAAAATAGCTATTAACTGCGTGACAGGGGTTGAAACAGGGGCCTCAGCTTGAGTTGAGTTGCCCCATCCAAAACTGCTAGTTGAATTGGCCAGGAGCAACTGCAACTGAGGAGGTGTGCATGTGTGTCTGTGTTTGTGAAAGTTTGTGCACGGAAGAATGGCTCCCCCCTCCTCCTCTCTCCACTGACGCATCAATTATGAACTCGGAAATGAGTGTACGCTGCCCTGTATGCCCTTGGCAGAGACTCCAGCCAAGAAAAAAAGATGTGTTAAGTTAAGCGTAGTGGATATTTCCATACTTGATAAATTGTTCATCATTTTCATCTTTAATTTTTCACACTCCGTGACTCATCGCCCACAGATAATATCATCAATGATTTTGAGGCACTGATATTAAAAGCATGAGTATTTAGGAAAAAAAGCACAAATATTCAACATTCAGTGTCCTGCAAATATTTTTTACTAGTTTCCCAATTCTTTGGCCTTGAGCACCTTTGTGTCTTTTGTTTAATATAAGTAGTACTTGGAGGGCTCTTATCGGAAGAAGTCAGCAGGAGAGATATTGAGTTGATAGGGAAATCTCAGGGCGGCAAAATAAAAAAAGATGAAAAAAGAAGGATATAGTGTCAACAGAAAAAGCAAGAAGCTTTTAAGCAGATTTTTTATTATTACTTTCTTTACCATAAAGATCTCCTCAAACAATATACACACAGAGCCCCTGGAACAGTGTGAGGAGTTTTGGGAAGCCAGAGCGGGATCAGTAATTTGTCCATTTTTTCGCATAATAATTTTAAGTTATCACAGCTATTTGTGTGAGTGCTGTGACACACAACAACATACTCAGCCATCATTACATAACTACACTGATGCAATCATTAAAACTTCTAACTTTTATATAGTTTGCTAGCTACACATCACAGACAATACATGTATAACTATACACTTTATTGCCCTATATTCACTAAGGTAATGTGCTTTCATTATGCACAGAACTATTATCATAGGGACACTGTTTTTTCAACCTCCCTGCCGATACAACAACAAGGCAACAAATCCAACCTACCAAGCTAAATGCTGTAGGCACAGAACTAGCACACAGGCAGAATATTAAGTTGTAATCAGAGTTGGTGACCCTTTGAAGAAACAAACTGTGCCTCATGCGCATGCAGGAATCAAAGCATTTTGCTCATGGAACACAATCTGAGTTCACTCTGCATGTGTACAGAAATGCCTCTAAACCACTGATTTGAAAGACATATTTGTGGGACTAATGGGGCTGTGGCCCAGCTGTGTCAAAACAGCCCCCAGAAAAGCTGCTGTGTGGTTGTTCATGATTACTGAACAGGTCATTTATATATGCATATTCAGCAGCATGTTTGATACCCCACTCGACTTTCTTTGGCCGCTCGCTTTTAAAGCTGCCTTACGCTGCTTGGTATGCAACCCACACAGGCTCTCCTTCAGGGCATCATCAGCAGAGGCTGAAGTCTGATGAGGAAAAAGAGAGGGTGAAGAGAGGGAGGGAAAAAAAAGTAAAAGAGAGAATTCTTTACACAGCGTACCAGAAAAGGCGTAGCATTTCCAAAAGTCTGTGCCATGTTTTGACCACAGTGTTTTCATTTGATGAACCGTAGCTCAAAGGCTCCAGCTCCTTGGACCCCCATCATACCCATTCAGTCATCGATTGCAAAGTAACTTTTGCCCCCAAACTTTCTGACAACTATTTGACTGGTACATAACATGCTTCTGTGTTTTTATAAAACCTCACCACAGTGAGCTTGCAGACAGTGCCTTAGAACGAGTACCTTGGTTGCCTTTATCCTTCCTAACTTCTCCTCATAACTCCTTTGGGAAATGAAGCAAGTTGATTTGCCATTCCTGAGCCAGGGCCTTAATTACGTACTAAGTCATGCCTGGCACAGAATTCTCATCTCCTTCTGCTGTATTTGGCCGACACCGTGTGCTCTGCGTGCAGATTGAGGACAGGATGCAGTGTGGGTGCAGTTTGGACATGATGGTTTGTCTCTCCCATCAACCCTGATGAGAGAAATCTGAGGTCACGGCGATGCCCGTTTGCAGTCCCTGTACAGCCAATATATCCATACAGTAGAAAAGCTCAGCACAGCTTCAAAGCCTATGCATGTATAATGACATACTGAACTAATAAAGGGAGTCAATCTGTTTCGTAAATCCCACTTGTGCAATTCCAGAATTAAAGGAGAATTAGAGTGTAGGAATGATGGAATAAAAAAAAAACAAGAAGAGGAAGAAAGAAATGAGATTGCCTCCCTTTGCCGGAAGCTTTCCAAAAACCCTTTCTTTTCCTCTTTCCCCTCTTTCTCTCTCTGTGTCTGAGCTTATTGGTATCTTATTAGATATATCTCTGCCATACAAAGTTATTGTGCTGGGAGTCTTTTCAAGGCCCAAATCCCAGCAAAGCCTGTAATAATCTGTCAGTTGAGGGAGATGCCCCCACAGACAAGGGCCTCCTAATCCACACAGATCAATAGCAGACTGGCTGGCGAGCTCCCCAGCCCCCTGTACCACTGTCCACCCAGTGACAGCAGTTTCCTTTGTGTCTTCCGTCTCCCTAGTGTCACCAATCACATTCTCAAAGACCCAGCGGGCAGTGGCGAGGTTAATGAGAGGGATAATGGAGGCATATTAGAGTCAATATCTGACCTTTGGATGTGGGTCAGTGAGAGCAATGGGAGAAGCACCACATACCACAGCCAATCATCATCACTAGAACTAATAGGTCCTTTATGGAATACAGAATTTCCAATTACACTGCATGCTTCAACACACATCTGCTTACAGCTGGCCCTGCTTGTCAAAACACAGAGGATGTTCTACGAGATCCACCGATTTTGAGTTTTAATTTTCGTATGTGGAGAGAGGCCTGTATGACAGGTCTAATATCTTTAATGTGGATGTGCATCTGTGGACTGACAGATTTGCATCAGTGAGCCATAAATGAAGCAGGAGGGAAATTGTCTCTCAGCCTTTTCTTCCTCCTCAGAAGAGAGAGGAAACTTTCTCTGTCTGTCTCCGCCTCTCATACCATCCTCTCAAAAACAAGATCGCTCTGCCTGCCCTTCTCCCTTCATTTCCCTCAGCTCGAGGACAGAGCAGACAGTGCATGCCATAAGGGATGGACTTAGAGAACGGTGAATGACGGTGATTTGATTCATTAGATTGGTCAAGATCACTGCTAGATTATAAACTCCGACAACTGGCTGTCATCTCGGAGACAGGGGACCATTGGTATTTTGGTCCCTAATATGGCTATCTCCGGGGATGTCCGAGCCAATCATGACTCTAATGAGGGAGACAGAAGTGAGGAGCAGTACAGGATACTGTTCCGTCAGGCTGGTTAGCCTGCTTTATAAATCAATTGCTTGGTGAGTGAAGACACATGTCAACTGCTTGCAATGCTGTGGGTTAAAAAATGCTCCATGACACATCTGATATTTTTACTCAGCAAAGAAAGATGCAATACACAGATGAGACTGAGGCTCCTGCCAAGACTAGCCGCATTTAGTCTGTATATTTTTATCTTTAATGTATCACCGGCTGTTTATTGATTGCTCCATATTATTCACATCCTTGTGTCCTTCACCTTCCTGTCGATATTTAGCCAAAACAGAAAAGTTTGAGAAAACAGATGACAGTACATTAATGTTGTTTCCAACATTTTATCTTTGAGATTATTTTCTTTCTGAAATACAGTTCAGAACTGATCTACCAGTCTGACTGTTCTGGATAAACTCAAACACAGGTCCTAACTATATACAGCGTAGGCAGTGTGGATACATAGAGCAGATGTGTTACTGCTTACTAATTTTCAAGATAAATGCATTATAGGACAGATAACATTTTTCCTCTATTGCTCTCTGCTCTGGAAAACAATGCACTAATCATTAAAAATGTATGTTCTCAACTACATTTCGAAGACAGAGAAGCAAATCTTTGTATTCTGCTATTCTTTACTTGATGCTACTGGGAAAACGTGCTACTGAAGTTCATGGCATGAGAAGCCCCCAGCCTTCTGTTTCTACAACTGATGGGTAGCTTTTCAAAATAAAAGTATGACCGCTATCAATAAAACAAAACTAATTTACAGTAATGCCTGATTTTGTTGTGCCTAACAGCGACCCCTCAATCTAAACTCAGCCGCAACTCACTTGATATAACTTTAAAGGGCGATCAATAGTGGAGCTGTAAGAAAAATAAACTGCAAATGCGGTGACGTTTGAACTAGAAACAAATATTTACAATCTTTCAGAACTTTAGATTTGGACAAAACATGAAGAGAAAGCATTTCAGATATTTAACCAGTGTATATGAAAGTCTTTTCTATGCTGTTTGGATTATACTATCTTGTTTACCCCTCTCTGCCTCTGTTTTGCATGTTGGGAGTAGAAATGTAGCGAGAACGTAATTTAGTGATGGAGAGGCATGACCGCAGAATACAGTGTCTGCTCTCTAGGGAAGGAGTTAACAATGTAAATGGGAGTCAAGTGGAACGCATGTTGCCCTAAGTGCATCTACGCTGAATCACCCTGCCCCGAGGACACACACTGTTGTCCTACTGCCTGTTCAGGGACATAATGCGTGTACGCCTGTGGACCTCCCTGGACATCTGCATTAGTCAAACGTGTGAATCTGTAAATATATGTGTCTTATGTGGAAATATTATTCATAATGGGACAGATCGCCGGATGATTTTAAAACCAAGGCTTCAATTACTCCTCCTGGCAAGCCCATGTTACAGTCAGTCCTGACTGGTTATAGACGTACATTTGTAAAAAATGTTGAGATGTGAATTTTTGATTTGTGGCTCAAGGCAATGGATTTTATATGCAAGCCTCACTGCTGATTATTTTTGGAATAATCACTCCATTACATGAACATGTCTCCAAGGCATGCAGCGTTATAGTGTGTGTTTCCTCAAAATAAATATATCTTTTCTCAAAGCAATAGTTGTTTCATCTGGGGTAAAATATGAATTTCCGCTCAGCATTGAAAAAAAGTGAAAGTTATCTAAATGATAGCACCAACAGAAGAAATACCCAGAACAATTTAAAACTCACAATGTGGGTTTTTGTTAGATCTTAGCTAGAAAACATTGTTTCACTAATCATTTTCCAACTTCTATGAACAACTGATTAACGATAGATAACCAAGAAAGCAAACAAAATGATTTCCCGGGAGTTTAACAAAGTCAGATACAAAAATAAAGCTGCAAGCACTGATGTGGGGGCCAACCATCCCAGCAGGCCAAGGGAACACAATGTTATTATGTCAAGGGTATGGTTGTAAGCACTCGCAGCATGTCATGTTGATTAAAGATTGGCTGAGATATGACTTGATTTCATGTTTGGCACCTTTGCTGCCAATTTTGAATGATTGTTATGGTTGAATGAATTTGCAAATCAAAAATCCATGTGATTAGTCTTGGTCTGAAAGCTTGTCTGTGCCATCTTTGGTAACAATTGGACAAAGGTTGTCCAGGCAGCAGCAAGAGAAATGATTTTCTAAAATCTGAATTAACCCCTGGATGATGTAGTAATTTCCATTGTCTTGATCATTTTGCGATGGAAACAAGAATCTTGTTTTTTAAGGCAAATAGTCACTGGTTTATTTCAATTCACCAAATGCCAGGTTTGGTCTCATACATCCAGGCTATTGCTGTAGTTGGAGGACGTGTTCAAAACTCAGTAAAGATTTGTAAGATCCTGATATGTTTTTTAGTTCCTTAATCTCTTTGTTGAGGAGCCGTGTTATGCAGTTTGATATCAAAAACATTTCTTGTATCAATTTAACTTTTTGTATTAGGCTGAAATATATGACTTCTGCAAGAAGAAAGAGAATATTTGATTGGTACATAATTTGTTGTAGGTGTGTATGGTGGAGCTGCTTCTGAATATGACAAAACCTGATTTAATTCAATCCAGCTGCAGCTGCACTGTGTGGGGTGTGAAGGGTCTGAGTATAGAGTCACAGCTATGTCAAGGCTCCAGGTGGGGTTCCCTCTGGTTTCTGTGCACCAGCCCCAAATTGAAACTCTGCAGGAACACAGAGACTGCACAAATTGCAATCACACCATCTCATCAGCGCAATAGAGTGGGGAGGAGGTCGTTCTCACACCTGACCAAGAGGACTCGGTTCGATTGGGGAGCTGAAAGTTGTAACATTGTTGCATTTATCACTTGTTTCGTTTCTGCTTTCACACTACCATTTTTTAAGCGTATACCAAACTTTCTGAAAAATGTCACACATTTGAAAAAAACGTTTGTCGATTGGACAAATTTGAAGGGGAAATCCCTCCCTCCTGACCCGCAAAAAACAGACAGCAAACACCACAGTTACTTCCATAGTTGTTCTTTCTTTTTTTTTACTTTTTTACTTTTTTAAATAATTGTGGCTCAGCAAGCTGTTTAATATGACGACCGGCAGCGAGGCAGAGAGCATTTCACTCTTATAATGATAAAATGAAAGGAAAACGGCTCCGGAGGAAAATACGATCGATGACAGACAACAAGGTGTTTGTGTTGCTAACGTTACAGACGCACTGTGTACAGATGCACTGTGTATTGCAACACTTTCTACATTTGGTCCTGTCCTGTTTGGTCCAGTGAGTGTTCACACTGCATACAAACCGCACCATGAACCCTGATCACTTTAAAGCAGACCAAACAGCTCTGGTGTGAAAGCGACCTTAAATTCACCACAAACGCTACAGGTGGCCCAGTCAAAATCCACACAAACCCCGAAACTACACAAAACATAGCTGAAGGCTAGCTGACAAGGCCTCTCTAAAGGCGAAGATGCACTCACTTCCATGGGTGAGTTAAAAACTAAATGTATCAGATGTGGACTGACGGGTCATGCAGTGTAGTTGCAACAAATAGAAAATGACTCGGTTCATATTGAGCGCTGCTGTCAATCCATGTGAGGGCACACACAAACACAAAAACTTGTCTTTATTCCTGAATTAAAACGTATTCCTCTCTCAGTCTCTCCATTCCTGCCCCACATCGGAGGTTAGATGATGAATTGGCCAAGTGTGAGCTTGCGACGGGAACTGCATTGTTCATGGACGATCAACTCTCGCAGAAAAGTCTAGGGCAATGATGTGTTAGCACATCCTCCTGAGATGAGTCACCCTGATGTCTTCTGACAGGCCTCATTCCACTAGTGAGAGAGGCTAACCAGGAGTGCAGCTTTGCCCCAAACACATGCTTCAGGGCAGACTCCATCTGGCCCAAATGAGACCAAGGGAAGGGAGGTTAAAAATAACCAACAGGGAAGGTATGGCTGAAAGACAAGGAAGGGATGAGATGAAAGCACGCACACACAATAGTAGGCTGCCATAGAGGCAGAACTGTACAACAGCCTCAGATGGGCAAACAAGCTTTATTGATTTGTTTTGTTTTTCTGACAGAATAAGGTTCAAATGAAAACGTAATCCTGACAGTTAAGCCTATTTGAAAAATATACAAGAAATGTGAAGCAAATGCTAATCCACATGTTAATCCATTGAACTAATAGTGCTGTACATTTGACTTTTCATAGCTCATTTTTCCTTATTTTCAGTCAGCTCAGACAATATCATCATGTTGGATGGACATATGAATGACATTTTCATAAAGCAACCCGGATTAATATCTAATCTGTCATTTTGAGAGGGATCAAAGACAGCCTCATCATCATGGGCGTCTTTGTTGATGGTTAAAATATTGCCCTTCAAAGCATTTTTTTATTATTTTTTGTCAGCTAAAATTGTTGAAGAGACAAAATGCTGAATTTGTACTGGAAACAGGCTGAGGTTAAAAAGAACAATACATTAGAGGTACTAGTTTAAAACCTCAAACATATGCTGTTGATTTACACCTTTTCTGTAAATGTGTTAATCTTGATTGAATTTGTGGTCCTGTGTCAAAGTCGTTTTTTTCCCCCCTCGAGAGCGAGAGAGGACCCAAACACACACAGCCTTTTCTCTCTCCCCTGAGTTCTTATCATCTCACCAGACTGTGGGCAGAAAACGGACATCAGACAGAGTCCTCGTTTGAAGACCTGCTCTCTGCCGTCATGGTTCATTGTGGAAAGATATCTGTCCATTTCCTGTTTGAAAAAAAAAAGGTTCATGGTTCAGTTAGGATGCATGGCCCCGTGCCTCAAGCCTGGCATTACCCCCAGACTGCTCTCTCGTTCACCCCCCCCATCGCCCCTCCCACCCCCCGCCTGTCTTCCACATTCTGGTATCTTCGTTCGTGGATGGTTAGCAGGACTTGGATGTGGGGTAGTAGGGTGGGGGTGAGAGGGTTGGCTGGGGATGAACTGACAGGTTATTACTGGCTTTGTGGGGGATTAGTCCATAAAAGCCCCCTCAGCCCCATGGCCAGCACGGCCAGAACCCCAGCAAATAAGATAAAATAATCTCTGTAAAAATGGGCTGAGAGACAGGGAGATAGACTGACAGACAGAGAGGAAGAGAGAGATACCCAAATATCCCAGTGAAAGAGAAAAAAAATCTTCTTCAATCTGTCCTAATTTTTTTGTTTCCGATTTTTTTTTTTTTCCTTATGAAAAACCGTGCCTGGGGATATGTCAGTTGGAATGAGATTAAACTCCCACAGTATAGAGATGGGAAACCAGAGTGGAACACATCTAAAATGCTTAGAGCTCCTGTTTAGAAAAAGCTGCGTTCTCTCCTCTGGTTCAATAGATGAGGATCTGACTCATGTGGGCTGTTGCATAAGCTGGTACAATCATTATCAGGACCTAGTTTGGTTGGAGAACTCTGTTCTCGTGATACTGAATTTCAAATCAGCTTCTCCAAGACACACACCCCTTCCCATATTGTGTCAGGGTCATTTGTGACCTGTTTTCACGTTCGGATGTGTGAATCATACCTTTTATTTCTTCTGACTCATTGAAACAAGGCTTCATTATATTCTCAACAATGATCTATTGAATACAAGAAAATACATTATTTTGTGTTATGGGTCAGATTTGACCCAGTAGAAGTGCCAAAACCATCATGAATACAAAACACATTACAAAATAAAAACAATAGTAGGTAAATCATATAATAAGAAAATGATATTATTGGGTAATATCAGTATTGTGTTTCAAGCCCAAGAGACGTATTGACTTGAATTCAGTTGAGGAGTCACATTCAGCAATATGATTCCACACGCACCCATCCCCTTATCTTACTCACACACAAATACTGTACACACCTCCCTGTCTCCCAGCTTTGCAATAGTAAATAGGATGGGTCAATTTCTCAATTGGGAATCAATAAAGTGCATGTATTTATCTATGTTTATTTCTCACATCTCACCCCAGACCTGCTGAGCACAACCACACACACACACACACACACACACACACACACACACACATTCATCTGTTTGGAATGTCATTTTGTGCACTTTTATTTTTTTCATTTTCCCGGAAACCACTTCTCTGTCGCAGATGAAGTGTTGAGTATTTTGTCTGTGGGCGAGGGATCACAGAGGTTGTTATAAGTAAGACCTGTTTCAGGCCTCATCAGATAAAACATTTTACTGGATGATATTTAGGGTTTTTTTTCTTTTTCAATTCTTCATTTTTGAAAACACGTAAACATTAGGAGGGTCTGATATGAGCAAAAAGCAGTGGATGATCTTGCAGGTTCATGGAAAGCTAGATATAATCTGTCTAATAAATAATTTACTTATGCCCTCTGGTTGATTGACACATTATTTTTTTGTCCTTCCTGAAAAAAAATAATGTTGGATCACCTAAGATATCCATAGTGAGTACACAAAGGAAGAAAAAAAAATCAACAACAAAAGCATCAAAGTTATTTTTGAGGAAAGATGAGAAAAGGTCAAGATTTAGGTTGTGTGGAAAAACCACATGCAAATGCTGCACTGTATATAAAGATAAGAAATATACACAGAAACTGCTAATGAAAAGAAAGTGCAGGTGGAAGTGCAGGCATTATTCATAAAACATTATTGAAGTTAAACCTGCTGTAAAGCCCAGCAGATTTTCATAGGCAACCCCTTGCTGTTTTAAGAAACTCCCTCCTGAGTCAGTCATCCAAATAAACTAATTACCTTGGAACATATCCAATTTCATTTCCAGACAATACAAAGCATTGACTGCTAAAAAATAGGGGTTATTTGAAGAATCTTACAGTATGCCTTACTCTCTTTGAAAACAATTGTTACCACAAGGATGCTTGAATCATTTACATATGAGTAGGAGCTGGATAGTTGAGCGAGCTGCAGGACAGTTATGGTGGACCTGACCACATACTACCACGTTCAATGCTCTAAATATAGTTTTGCTTTTTCACATTTTACCTTATTGTCTGTTACAGTATGCATTATGGGCAATTATTGTAAAAGCTGCACCAACAGCTTTACAGTAAAGACACCAAACTTCAGACTGCCAGTTCTTGCAAGTAAAGTGAAAAACTGTTGTTCAATTATTTTCCAGCATACATTTTCCAACCAATCTGATGATGCACAGTCAAAACAATTGTGAAAATAATTGGACAACAAATAGATATTTAGGAGCACACTGGGGGGAAAAAACAGTGTGATCCAATCTGTGTGAGCTGTGCAAAATTCAATTAAGTGAGTATGGACTTAACAAGAGAGGTGAAAATAATAGCAAAAGTGCCTATAAGTAAACTTGGGACTTGTTGAAATGCAGCCTCATTTTATATACAGTAGGTTTGTACGGTATAGCGTATTGCTGCCACACTAAGAAAAAAAGAGGGATCAGTATCACGTAATTATGTGAAAAATTTATTGTTATAACAATATATTTTTCATGTTTTAACAATATATTTTTCATGTTATAATGTTAAAGTATCACTTATTTCAAGATATGATATTTTCACGTCATAACATGAAATTATCATGTAATTTCAAGATATGATATTTTCACGTTACATGTATAATGTGAAAACGTACAGCGTGCTCCTGCACTTCTCTCACATATTTCCCCATGTCTTACAGTATAACCAGCTTGCCTCTTAAGGCGCTTTTCCACTACACAGTCACGGCACGGCATGGTTTGGCATGGCACAGCTCGGTAAAGGTGCTTATATAGATAGATAGATATGTCACAAGGCACAAGGTATGTGTTAGAGAAAGGACTTTAAACATTAGTAAATTGTGATAATTATTATTATTAACTTGAAAAATACATTTTCATGTTATGATTAAGTATAACTATGATCATGTGAAATGTGTGTCATAAATTACACATAAAGTACAGTATAATCAGACAGTTCACACTTCATCATGAACATGAGACCTATTCAAAAATGGGAAAAATACAGAAATAGCCCCACTTGACCCGTGAGACTGAAACCAACCAAAGCTTGCACATGCTGCAGGTGTCTCTCTATTCATTAGTTGATCCTTTTCATGTTCTAAAGATCAACTAATGAAGGGTGAAACCACCCTCTTTTTGTTTTAATATTCAATCCAAGTTCCACTCATTTGTGGACTCCAGTGCTACAAAATCTTACAGTCATGCCTATTTACTGTATTTGAAAACATGTAGGTGTTGTGATCTGCCAGTTATCTTGAAATGTCCCCATCCACATGTATTTCTGATGTTGCAATTAGCATCCATCATCAGTTAATTCCTGCTTTATTCTTGACAATAAACAAAGGATGAGGATGCTTGTCTTAATGCAGAGTGTAAAAGATAGTGAAATGAAAATATATTTTCTTTTTTTTCTTTTCTTCTTTTATCCAATGACTTACAATTGTACAAATGTTTTTGCCTGTTTAAATGCAAAGATGATCCTGTGCAATGCCAGGCACTGAAAAAAAACAAACAGACAAAAAACGTACATGTAAGTTAAGAGACTGTCAGTCACCACGTTGTGCTTACAGTATAACCACACACCAAAGACCTTTTTTTTAATTAAAAGAATGACAATATTCTCAGTATTAATGAGCCCCTATATGCTTTTCTCACACAGCATGTCTATAGAGGCAAGTGTTGTGGAAACCTTTGCCTTTGATATGGCTAGGCTAATAATGCATTATTGAGTGCTAACTTACAGCCCTAAATCAGGCAGCCCCTATGACATTCAGCTCACATTTCAGTTTCACTTTAATTAGACTGGCAGTTCATCTACATATACAGAGCTGCATATTTAGCATCAGTGGAAATCATATTGCTGCCTGTTTAATTGCCTTTCATTTGTGCTCATGTGACATTCGGCAGCTGTTGCGACATATATTTTAAGTGAGTTTCAAGATTTTTTTTTTTTTTTGGGGGGGGGGTGATATATAATAAGAGAATAACAATATTTCATTAACAGAGTACAATACACAATAGCCATTGGATTTAATGGGTGATAATTTTGTCTGATATAAAGCTCCTTATCATTAACTCAGTAATTTAACGGGGATTAATGCAAATCACATTAATATTTACTGCTGGCATACTCTTATTAGCTTTATAAGACACATAATGTATTTTATGAGGAACAATCTTCAACAATCTGCGTCCTAATTATGAATCTCACCAGAAACAGAGAGGGATGAGACTTGATTAAATATCCTTGAAGTGAATGTCACTTTACAGGTATGCATCATTATTACAACTCATTAATCTTGATCTGCGAGCTTGTGATAAGGCTGTTCATTAATGTGTGCAAGATTCATTCCAGCGGCTAATTTCAGAGGGTGACCATCAGAGTCCTCAGATCACCAGCACTAAGGATTACATCATAATGCAGCTTTGAGAATGGCTCTGGCCTAGTTGGCAGAGGAAAAGCTTGCGTAAACCTGCATATTCCTCAGGTTTCCCCACCTTGAAATAAATAGGAAATGCAATATAACAAAAAAGACTGAGAGCATGAAATGAAACTCTTAACTCATAAAGTTTCACAGTGTACTGCTATGAAGGATTCAAAGAGTAGTCTCAGATGCTTACAATTAAGATAAAGAGCCTCTGTGACACCCTCATCGAGGCGGAAATTGTCTCAATTTATCCTGGGAGTGAAATTCAAAAGTAATTATTGACAGGGTAAAAATCCCCTTATCAATCATACCTGGGGTTCCAGGGTCTTCTAAAAACCTGTATAAACGAGCAGCAGATCATTGTTATCAAATTACAAAACAATAAAACAACAAGTATTGCATCGAAGCCTGGTAATAGGTGTGCATACCAAACCTTTTAACAGATGTTAATATCACCCGCGCTACATATGTTCACTCAAAATTATGAAAAAGCAACTGTTTACAATTACTGAGCCCCTAAAAAATAAATAGCTTGGATTCTGACAATCAGAGTTTCATTATGTTGGCAGACAGACATGTTTTATTATTTTACATTGCATCATGTGCATCAGAATCAATGATGTCAAATGCCTGCTTATTTTTTTTTAGGTCATTTGAGGCTCCATTCTGCTTGTGTCCTGCTAACACTGTATAATGACTTTTTTGGGATGTTTTTACTTTTTCAAGACCAACATGAAGTTTCTTTGACTGACCAGTTCCATTTGACCTGAAGGGAAAAAGCATGTGAAAAATCATCTCACCTTGTGCTGGCTGAATGACTGACAGAGTTATCAAAGAAACAGAAGAGAGAAAAACAGCTGCCTGGAGAAACAGTGTGATCGCTTATTGAAAACCTGCTGGAAGTGAGGCCTGATGTCCGTGACATGCCTGAAATAGCATACAGCCATTGTCAAACTTCTACATCCGAGACACAGTGCCATTGAATGGGTGACATTTCCGAGCAATTTCCTGTTCTTGGGCAAAGTTCATGCAACACAATACAAATCTGAGAGGCAGCCTAAGGCTAATGCTCACCTCTTGTGATCATCACCAAAATGAAGTCAAGTACAATTCAAGACTGAAATATGTCGACTGCAGTAGAAAAGCAGAAGAAGGAGGTGATATAAATCTCTTCGTGTTCCCTTATGTGCAGGCCATTAATTCCAAATGCATTATCGATCCATAAGACTTACAGAGGTCTCTGAAATTTACAGGTCTGCATTTAGTCTCATTGACAGTAACTGAGAGAATTTCTTTGGTGTTTTTTTTGTTTGTTGTTTCCTTTTTTAAAAGTAAGCCAATCATGATGATCAGCAGCTTAATCAAGCAGGACAAATATGTGGGAGGCAGGAAGCTGTAGCTTCATTGTTTAAAGAACAGAGTCAGCACAAACTTCTCTACATCAGACTTGCAGGACTAATTGTTGCCATGGAAAACGGGACGTATAATCGTACGTTCACTGAAAACATTGGCCTTGTTTATCACTTATCCTTTTATTATATACTTTTCAATCTTGTTTTCAAGATAACATGTATGCCAAATGAAGTACAGGTATAATGAGTACATGTTTTTCTTGTTTTGTTTTGTTTCGATCAAAAAATTAACCTGCTCTGTCCATCAGAGTAGGTTAATATTTACCTCCCTGATGGGCAGTATGCAGCGAATGCACTAGAGGTAATCCTGCCGATGTCTCCTGCTGCATCAAAGTAGTTATCTTGTGATTAAGGTGTGCACATGAATTCCATTGACATCTGTGAATGCTGACCATTATCTTTCAATTAGACCAGCGAATTAGAGCGGTCCCTTGATGGCTGCCTCCGACCGGGATGAGCCAGTGATGGATGTGAGACAGAAATTGCCACGCAAACTACAGATGCCAAATTGACTTGACAATGAATAGGTGGAAATGTGATGGCTGCACACTGAATCATGTCTTATTAGCTTGCCAGTTAATCTTGTTCAGCCCTGCTGCAATTGAGAGAAATATTACAAATGTGTGGCCTGATCCAGCACATTACATGCTTACAAAAGTGAGGGCAAATGATGTCGGGGTAAATTTTCCTTTTGAAAGGAAGGCAAAGAACTGAAACTTTACTATACTTTATGTAACCATTTTTTTCTGCCTGAAGAACCTCTTGTTTTTTTCCCCTCCGTATCCAATAGCTGATGACACCATGGTTGAATGGTGACTCTCTTTTCTTTCTTTTTTTTCTTCTTTTTTGAGTAATTGCTTTGATTTTACTGTGGCTTGCTCTCTTGGAAATTACCCCAGTCCACAGTACCGTGCGATTACAGTGGGACTGGGTTGACTGGGCTTGGCAAACACAGGTCCCACTGGGGCAGCCATTGATCATCCACACCACAAACCCCTCCAAATAATAGAATAAAAAGAAAGAATAAGTTAACTTTTTCATAACAAAACTCAAAACTTGAATGTTGTGCACATTTTCAGCATTTTATCTGTGACATAATGCAGCTGAACTTAAATATCAAACCACCATTCAGAATGATTTTGTCATTCTACTTTCCATTTTCTCTTATTTTCTGAATACACAATGATTAAGGAGCGAATGGCTCTTTGGCTGCACGTTGTTCTCCTGGTTAACTCACCGTAACAGTAAGCATCACTACAACGGCTGCTTGATTGGTTTCAGATGATTTAAAGTCCCCTATTGTATAAAATGAGATGTCTTTTTACACTGTAAAGCACGTTTATGTACTAATACTGTGAAATTACCAAAGCACACAGTACACAGAGAAAGACACACAGCCCATATTCAGAAACTACACTTCAGCAAGAGACATCAGGACATCCATTAAAAAATATAGATGGGTAAAAAAAAAAATACATCACACTATCTAGCCCTTCAGGATTTGGTTTCTCTGAGTTCTTGCCTGAAAACTACTTTTTTTGTTCTTCTTTCATTCAATCATGAGGCAGTGAGCAATTCAGATTGATTTTAAGTATTTCTTTTGGTTTCCCAAATAGGTTTTGTTAGAGGCATCAAAACTTCTGTGAATTTACAGTTGATGGATCAAGTTAATTTGTTGACAGCCACAATTTGTGGTGGTATCTGCAAGAGACAGCAAACACACAAAACCTAACCAGCTTTATTTTTTCAGTGCAAATGAACTCATGTTGTAGGTAAATGCAGTATCAACAATTTGAACCCAGGACCCGAATGCAGGAAGGTAACAAAACAACTAGAAATAAAGACGTATTTTCGTTAAATCAGAATGTGTTTTTATTCATTAAAATTTAAGGATAATTGATGTATGTGAGCTGATAAATCATAAAGATCAATGACTTCTGTCTTATTTACTGTAGGTAATCATCACCTGTATCTATGCAGATCTATAGATGTTTGTTCTTTTTTTTAACAAGAGTCAATTGTACAAGGTGCATAATGTGTGGAGACTTTTGTCGCCAATCTTGAAAACTTGAACTCTAGCAACATTTCCTTGTCCCCAGGTTGCCGCAATTAAGATGGTGAGTAAATGCTGAAGCAAATTGGTTGAAAATCGATGCCTAGAAAAAACAGACAATGCAACTTTTAGTACAATCTTTGACTGCAGGCGAACTGCACTCAGGGGCTGAATGTTATTCCATTTTCTGATAAAGTGATTATTCCCAGTACCTCAAGTTTTAGTTATCCTCCAAAATGGAAAGCATCTCCTAGCTTATCTGACTTCCCACACTTTCCAATTCTCCTCAAAAATGGGAGGACATTGCTCTGTCATCTATGCACCATCCTTTCAGTGCTCTTTTCTGCTGCAGCATGATTGTATGATAGCGTTCAATCTCTCATTTAACTTGAGAACACATTGAAGTGCTGTTTTTAATTTAGAGTGACATATTATAAATACAGTTGTTTGGACTTCGGACAGGCCTGTTTCAATGGTCAAACTTTCATTTTGGCATTAAAGACAGTGCCTGGTGTCTTTCAGTGTCTCCCAATCTCTCTATGGCAGGTGTCCTGTGGCACATGGGATTGTGGGTGACAGTTTAGGCTTTGTGTTGGATACAACAGTTGGCAGTTCGAGAGCCTGATTTGCTCTAAGCTCTGGGGTTACAAGAAGATTTTGTGAAATAGATCTGTACTGGTGGCAAAATTAGAATAACTTAACAAAATGTGGTTGTCCAAATGGCTTTGACAAAGAAATAAATAAAGATTTGTTCATTGGATTTGTGACGGGAACTATGCTAATTTGGGTCTCAAGAACAGACTAGCGGAAGATGCTTTGCCTTTATGTTTACACCTTGTACATACATTGTATTGCATTGATGAATTGTTTGTAATCAGGGTGTCATTGGAAAAGAGAGCTTGCTCTCAATTGGCCCTCCCTGAATAAATAAAGCAAAGGTATTGAAAGAAAGAAAGAAAGAAAGAAAGAAAGAAAGAAAGAAAGAAAGAAAGAAATAATCAGAAACGATTGGCATTTAAATAATAAAGTAGGCTATGGCATTCTTAACAAGACAATAACACGTGGTGCACATGAGCGTAGAACAGTGTTGTGTTTTTTTTATTTTGACGCTCGTGTTAAAGGGATAGTTCACCCAAAATTCAAATTTCACTCATTATCTACTCACCCTCATGTCGACTAAGGGCTGGGAGAAGTTTCAGAGTCCTCCATGCCTTCTCTGAGTTACAGCGGGGCTCTGTGCAGCACTGCATGTCCATATGATGGTTGCGAACAGAGCTTATGTTTCTTCGTCCAAAAAGACACACCAAAAAACATCCAAATACCTCCACGCTTTGCCTGTGTCTGTGCAAATCTCGCGCAATTTGCATTGACACCCAGTTCACGGCTCCGCAAATCGCGCAAGATTCCGGCAGAGCAACACTGGGAGCTTCCGCTACAAACAAGCTTAAAACATATACTTGTTTAATTTTTTTCAGAACAATTTCTCATGACGGGGCTTCAATACAAGAGGGACATTACAGACGAGCACTATGGGGGTATTTGGATGTTTTTTGGTGTGTATTTTTGGACAAAGAAAAGTGAGCTCCGTTCCCAACTGTCATATGGACATGAGTGCTGCACGGAGCCCCGCTGTAACTCACAGAAGGCACAGAGGACTCTGAAACTTCTCCCAGCCCTTAGTCGACATGAGGGTGAGTAGATAATGAGTGAAATTTGAATTTTGGGTGAACTATCCCTTTAACAGGCTAGAGCTCTCTACCTAACTTCCTGCTAATCCACAAATGTGCAAAGGTTTGTTAAATGTGGTAAGCATACTCTCCCTTTGGAGTTGTTAGCGTAGCTTGATATCTAGTTCAAAGGCTAACCTCATGGCTACTTAATGAGTTAATCAGCTAAGCTAATAAGTCAGGTAGGCCTAAGAGACATCCACCGACAAATTATAAACAGTCTATTAACCAGAATGAAAGACATGATCATTTGAGATTTGCAACTCATAATGGCACCAGTGGGTTAGGGTTAGGGTAAGCAGGGTGGTTGCTCAAACCAGCTACGCCATCTGCTGTGCTAAACTGTGAAATTTAAATATGCTGTGTGAGGTAAGGAAATTGTTTAAAGAGACTGCAAATTTAAGCACTTGTGTGTTGACTTCACTTAGGTTGAAGTCAGTTTTGTATGCTTTAAATAGTCAAACCATAGCTCTCTGGAGTTGAAACCAACATCAATATTTGGGTCATTTTCTTGAACGTATTTTCATGTTCAAGCTGAGACCTTATTTACAATTTTTTCCCAGATTTACTTTGAACATTTCTCCACCTTCAAGGGTCAGCAGTGGCCATGGGCCAGTTTCTTTTACACATTTAGAGAAAATTATTTATATATTTGTTCTAGGATTTTATCTGAGGGCAGATGTCTGAGCTGAAATGGTCAGAGAGAATATTTTCCCTTCTGACCTGGAGAAAGTTTTTATTCATTTATTTATTATTTAGCACTGTGTCATTCTAGGACAACTATCATTTTATTTTATTACGCATATTTTGTCTCAAGCCTAATTACTTGTTCATAGCTTTGGAGTGAAAACATCGCAATTTTAGCAGTTTCTCATATCCAGGAACCACATTAGTGCATTAGGTTTTCTTTTGCATGAAAGGAGACATCTTTTACCCGTAAAATGTAAAAACAGATCATTCTCTCTATCAGTGATTTAATTAAAACCCCTGACCAAAATATCATCCTCAAGTTTCACCCTAATATTCTACAAACATTAACGAACAAATTGAAAGTGAAAATAAATGTGGCAGAAATTCTGCAATTTGGTAGCAATTAGGAAAAAAACAAGGATACATAAAATATACCCCAGCACTTTTATTTTGAGTTTTTGGCCCTGGTTAGATGCTGTTCTCTGATGAGGAGTGTTTCAGGGAGTCATGTCCACACACTTAAGTAGATTCAGCTGTATGAATAAGTATAAAGATTGTGCTAAGGTAGGTCTGGAGTTTTGCCTTGAACTGCAGGGATGCTTCTATTTTTCAGGTGTTTGGGCCAAAGTAGCACAGGCCAACTGCAGTAAATCAGCAGTACACTGACCAGCTGGCTCAACTAGATGTCTCTGCAATCACTGAGATAAAGTCTCTCAGAGGAATATACGGGTCTAAAAGGAGCAAGTTAACTGGTGGGAAATGCACGGAGGCAGATGGAGAACCAGCTCTAAGAGGTGCTTAGATAAAGAGGTGCAAAAGGATTGCCAGAGAAAGGCTTGCACCAAAGACCATAGACTGCCTGGTACTGCTGGCTCAAAAAGACAAAGAGATAAAAAGGAGTGAAGAGCAATGTAAAAAACAGGTGTGACACACTGGAAGCAAGCCTGCAACAGGGGCTGGAAAGCTGGAGGAGGAAGGTTGAGGAGGTTGGAAATAAGAGGCACCTGCAGTGTGAGAAATGGCTCGGGAAGGGGGAGGAGGGAAAGGCAACTTCAGGTAAGATGCCTCAGCAGATCTATTTACCTCAGGATAACGAAGTTTGTCACCAATAGAGAGGGAACAAGAACAAGATGCATAACAGGAGGAGAACAAGATTTAAAACCTATTCCCCTTTCCCTTTGCGTGCATACTACACACTGTAAAGATGCAAACTGCTCAAAACAGTTCTGTTGATGTACATTACATCTGCTTGTGCATGCTTTGTGAATATAGATATGGGATTCATGTATTTACTCAAGTATTACAGTGTTTGTTTTGAGGGAACAGATCAGATAATGTTTCCGTTCTATCTTTAAATATGTCACTTCAAGTTGACAATGGGAGATAAGATATCGCCGTGCATCTTGGAGGTTATGGAATGTTTTCAGAGAAGATCTCAGCTTCTCTATTCAAATACAGAATAAATATATTTTTTCTTCTCTTATTACTGCACTTGATTGCTCTTCCTCACTGGCATCTGTGACAGAAAACTGAATGAAAAGTGAAAGTTGAATTTCTGTGACGATCAAAAACAGCTTCAGAGTCATTAAAGCCTGCATTCTGTTGCAAGTTACTAGACCTCAGTTAAAAACAAATAGATTTGATTTATATTTTTTTTAATTCGGATTTTTCAGATTTTCAACACAGTGATTCAACTTATACAAATAAAAATGGCTCACTGACACCTTCCTTGGCTGCAGGCTATATCCCTTTTCTGTACAATTGCTTAACCTACATTCAACCCGATGATCACTGCCATTTTAAAAGGCTGGCACTCAATACATTTCTCAACTGCATCTCTTTGGTGACAGCAAATGACAGGTTATCCAAGGACAGCTTTATCATGAGACTGCAAATCCATATCCTCCAAACCCATATTAGTTGCCATGATCGACCCTCACTGTCAGTGCTTCATGTTCCTCACATGGACTGTGCTGCTTTGCGAGAACCATGAAGTGGGAAGGTCTAATCTGAAAACATCTCAAATTCAGTGTCTCAAATAAAAGCTTTAGTGTAATGATTGTGAATTATTGATTTCACATGTGGAGCCGAAGCAATGACGACCCTGGAAGTACAGTAGGAGCTGAGTGCCTTTCCCAATGTCCCTGATCTGTTCCAAATCCGCAAGCCGGACAAGGAAAAAGCTACGTTCCTTTGTCTTCACTCCGATGGTATTGTGGATAAGCTCTTTCTTCTGCTTCCTTGGAGAGATAACGTCTCAGGAGGTTTGGTTTAGAAATCTCTTGCACAAACAAACATGTAGTAATCACATTGGCAAGAGTGCTCAGGCCACTGTGAGTAAAGCTTCTTTCACAGTGGTCCATCTAGTGACAGGAGAGGGCACGGGACAAACCCTTTGCTATTGTGACTAGAGTGGGGGCCATTTGGACCATTAGACCAGAGAAAACAAACGTGTCTATCCCAGGTGGCCTTGATGACCTCGTGGTGCAGCAGCAGACTGGAATGTGCTGTGAGGCTGCACTACCTGCTTGCTGCAGTAATAGCAACATCTACCACAGCCTTCCTGCTAGCACCGTAGCACGATGGACAGTCGTGATTGGGGACATCCAACAATTTAGGCCTGAAACTTTCTTCCATTATAGCCATCAAACTTGCTTTTTAGCAGTGTGCAGAAGTGTTAGGAGGCAACTTAACCAAGTGGAGGTAGGGCCTACGCTCCCCTAACTGGCAGCCAGTTCCTGAAAAGCCGACTGATATTTTTTTTTTTAGCCAACACTGATCCGCAGCTTTACAGGCATCTGCTTGTTAAATCCTAGCACATGAACGAGAACTATTAGAAGGAGAAGCAGGAAGGCAGTGTGAGAAGAAATGAAAACAGGCTCAACTTATTTTTACCCCTCACCCCGTGGACTTACATTTTAGGAGGTATCAGAATGTTTTTTTTTTTGGTTGTTTTTTTTTTTTAAGTTTTATTACACACACGTTCTCGTTTGAAACACATCATTTCAGGATTCAGCACGATCTGATGTCAGACTATGTAAATTACTCATTAATTTGAGTCACCAGTCAGCAATTTGACTGACCTTGAGCTGAAAACTTGCAAGTCTAGCTCCATCAATTCATCTTGTATATTTGTGTGTGTGTGTGTGTGTGTGCTCTTGCTAAAAAAAAATGAAAATATGGAACTTTAAGGTTTAAAACTGGATGAAGCTTGATGTGAATATGAAATGGGAGCTGGGAATTGATTAGATATTTCCTGTTGACAAACCCTTGAAGAAGTATAAATGATTCATGAGTCAAAGAGTTAATTTAGACTGATCTTTGAATTCTGACGTCGAGGATTAGATGCATTAAAAGCTAAGATGAAGAAGAAGGAAAGCCTGGCCAGGCGTGTGTGCATCATTGTTAATCCGTTATTCCTGCTTTTAGGGGTTCTTAATTAATTAAAGGATGTATGGCAGAAACTGAGCAGTAATCTCCAAAGCTGTGCCTTTTAATTCCAGCTTCATGTTTAATGACCAGAGCCTAAACGAGTAGTAATACCTTCTTGGCCAGCACCTATGTAGCTCTCTTTTCTGTCCTTACTGAAATTTCTATTCACCCTCTGGACAAACACACACACACAGTTCCCCGTTTCACCTCTCTCCTCCAGTCTCTCCCAACTCTCAAACTCACTCTCACTCCCTCTCTAACTTGTTTGCCCCCTTGCTTTTCTTCCAGCCGTCTCTTTAAGGTGTGATCTATTTCCAATTGATGATAGTTTAATATGCATTTTTTTTCTATTTCACTTGAGTCTTATCATGTCATTAGCAAAGAAAAAAAAAAGATCTAGATTAATAATAGATCTGACGCTGAGATATCCCTGGAAACATATTCATATAACTCTGCTGCTGAGATGAGAGGGAAAGACAAGGTGCTTTTGTTTAACAGGACTCTATTTCCTACTAATTAATGGCTCGTGGCTGAATGTGAAGGACAGCTGACGGATACAAAGCAGGGAGAGTGAAGTAAAATTGTACTGTGCGCCACAACGGTTTATTCTTTCTTCCCCAGTGGTAAAGGAGTCCTCTTTTGGAGCTGTGTGATGTCACTTCACACCCCAGCAGGGTTTGTGAGTGGGCTAAAGTCAGCGCAACCCTCCCGTAGGTCCCGAGGCTAGCACACCCTGCCAGTTCCTCTCCATACACAGCGCTCTCAGCTCTGTCAGCTTAATTGGCTCGCCTCCCATCAGCTGAGATACCCCAACCCCTTCGTAATTGGCTCCCTTTTAGCCACCCAGCCAATGCTATTGTTCAGGTACACAGTGTGTCGCTATGGATGCGGTGATCACTCACACATGAATTCTGGGACAAAAGACCCATGGGCTGTCTCTCAACCAGTTTCCTGAACTGCCGCTATATTTCTGCCAACATTTACCACAATGCACTTTTTTTTTAAATGTCTCCCCCTTCAAGCCAATGCCTTAGTGCCTTGTTTGGTAAAAGGTAATTTATTCACTCTATGCAGCTCCTCCACATGATGTGGGACCCCATACCGGCAGCTGTGCTAGCGCTGCCTTATGTGTTTTAAGTTCATCTTGTGTGATGTTTACATAGGAAGATCATAGTGCTTGTAAATGCCAGTCAACCCACTGAGACGGGAGTGAGAGATAATGATTGAGAGGAGTGTTGGAGACTGTGTGCATGTGTGTGTGTGTTGGACAGGGAAAGAAAGACGAGACTTCCAACAGACTGCATGGACCAATTCTGGTTCTGTCTGGGAAAAGGTAGTCAATGTTACCCCATGTGCCACTTTCACCCCGGCTGGGTCAGTCACCTGCCAGTGAGTAATGAGCCCCAATGAGGGTGAACTCTCTGTTCCCCTGTGCCCTGGCCTGTCTCTGCTAATGAGCTTCTGAATAAATCGATGTTGGTAACCCCCCCCCCATCTCTTGGTCCATCCTCCTATATCCCTTTTCTGCTCACCACCCCCCCACCCCCACCCCCTTTGCTCATACCCGTCACCTGGCCTTGTCACCCTACCCCATAATGAGCCCTCAGGAACACCTTACATCACCTATACCAATACTCTCTCTCTCTCTCTCTCCTAATTGTGAGTTATTTGTTTGCGGGACAGTCTGCCCTCCCCATGTTTTGAACATTGTGATATCCAAATCTCTTCATGTTGGACTGTCAGTGTTGCTGCTGCAGGGAGATGAGATTGTGAGTCTGTGTTCGGGAGTGATATGTTCAAGTTCTCTCCAGCTTCTGTCTTCCTTATCATTTCTACTGGTGTAAGGGTGATAAATAAAGATATAAAAATACATCTTGCCCCTGCATGCCCCATTAGTCTGGTTCTTAATTTGGTTCCCATGGAGGAGTGAATATCTGTATTTTGCATCCGGTATAAGAGGTGGTGATGAATATTGCTAGGGATGGATTATTGGACCACAAACCTGCCCACTCTGTCCCATAAATAGTCTCAAACAGTTGGACTCTGACTGGTCAGGGCTGTGTGTGTGTGAAATAACCAAGGGATATTTCATATGCAGAGCTGGATAAAGTAGGCCATAGCTTCTGGTTTTGGTGATGAGGTCATACATGGCAGTCTGACTCACAGTAAACATCGGGAATTCAATTTAGAATACAGAAATAATAGCATTCAGATGAAAAGGCAGCTATTTGTGAGCCATGGTAATCCTAACTGGGGAACCTAATACATTTCTTGGTTGGGAAATAACCAAAAAGAAAATCAGGCTCTGTGCCATTATGGTGATTTTCCAAAACAGGCATTAGAACACAAGCAAACAAAGAAGATCTGTGTCTGTGGCAACTTGTTGAGGAACCCAGAGGCGAAAAAAAAGTAAGCTCTGAGGTAAGAGCTTTACAGTATAGTCAGCACTGCTGTTCCCTGCAGATTGCCTTTTCAAGGTGACTGACCCCTGAGCAAATGTTACTAGTCAAAGCATTGGCTGCCATGCATCAGGATCAAACATTGTTTTTTTCTTTCACCTCAACTGATTCGTTTCTTCACAGATTGCCTACCCCAGAAAACTTTGGGGGCTTCACTCGACATTGGGGAATCAATCATGGTGTGACAATATTCCAGACCAGAGTGTTGTTTGCGAATCTGTTGTCTGTGATGCCTGCAAAACCCTGGCTGTGATTGCCAAGCCTCTCGATGTGTTGGTTTTGGAGTTATTTTTCATTGTAGGCCTTTTTTCTTCTCTCTTTGGCTTCAAATCTCTCCCCCCTCTCTCACTCCTTTATTTCCCTCTTTATCCCTCTCTGACTCTCTCTCTCTCTCTCTTTCTCTCTCTCTTTCCACTGTTACATTTCTGCCTCTCAATGCGAACCTTGGAGAGTATTGATGTAAGGAGTGCCAGTGCTGTTTTTGGAGATGCTAACAAATAAGCTTGCTCCACAAAGGTGACTGCCAAGCAGGGATTAATGTAAAACAGAAAATATTAGTGCTCAGTGCCAGATCTAGGCAGAGAAACAGAGCAGAGTCAAATAGTCTCCCCCCTCCTCATAAAGTGATTCATCTCCTCTTTTCCTTTCCTATACAGTCTGTTCTCTGCATTTGGCAGGATGATACAAGCCATTCATGTAATGTTGTGTTATTTCTTTGGATATATAAGCAGTTGCATTATACTGAGCACAAAAACTCAGAATATATATTTTCTGTATGTTAGTACATACATTCCCTGTCATTCACTTAGGCACAGGTGCACCTAATAACCAGCAATTCAGTGTAGTATTGTAGCTTTTTCACCAGCTCTCTATGTACAAAATCCAAAACCAGGAGCTTATCTGAAGTGGGGCAGGACTTCAGCTCCTCATTTCAACCTTCCTGTTACATCCTGTCTGTCTTTCAAAATGCCTCTCATCCCATTGATGAGACCATAAGTGTGTGTGTGTGTGTGCTGTAAACTGTCAGTATGAGCTTTCATATTGCTATGTAAACTGCACTGCTAAAAAAGAAAAAGGGAAGAAAAAAAAGCAAATTTCCTCTTGGAAGACAATAAAGGATTTATCTTGCCTATCTTAACTTTGTGAAAGACTGTCTTAGCCAAACAATAACACGCTAATCTATCATGGAATAGAGAAAGGGGGTACTGGTCCAGAAATAGTTTATAGTAGACAAAACATCAGCTCTCTTGATGCTCAAAATTTATAGGCAGAGGAAGAAAAAAAGCCTTAGTTGGTGCTTAGTTGATGCAGAACAATGGGTGTTTTGGTCAGACATGCCTGTGGTCAGACCAGGTGGCTTAGAACAGATGCTTACTTATATAGGATAAGTGGCAACTTGGCATCAGTCCATCTTCTGGATATAAGACTGTTGAATAAATGTAAGCTATTGAATTTATAAACTGTTTCCACGTTAGATTTTCCACATTACATTTCTCATTTCTCTAATTAATGAGAATGAGGCCTGTTCTATTTATCCTTACTGAACAATTACACAGAAGGTAAATTAATTAACTGTAGTCAGTGGTAGCAATGCTGAAGTGACTAATGAAGGCCTTTAACTGAATTAATTTCATTTTTAATCACAATAACAGAAGACGTTGCTTATGAAATGGCAACAGCAGGGTGTGGGTGAGTGTTTGATGAGACTTTTGTTTATCCAGATCATGGAAGTCATCTTCAGATTAGCCACTGTATACATTTTTGCTCCATCTCTCAAATATAGAGTATCACAAATGATTTCCTCCTATACATCCTCCAGCATTTTATTAGCATTTCCACACCAGACTCACAGATATGGTTTTGGTTTATTAGTTCCATACGAGTATTTCCATACATTAATATTCGTATGCATAGTAAGCTGTTCCACCAGAAAGACTTAGGACTGCAGCAGATTGCATGCACTGGAAATGTGTATGTCGGTGTGTGTGTGTGTGTGTGTGTGTGTGTGTGTGTGTGTGTGTGTGTGTGTGTGTGTGTGTGTGTGTGTGTGTGTGTGTGTGTGTGTGTGTGTGTGTGTGGGCTGCCACAAACTACGTCTCACTCTGGTGACTTTGCCTCAGGCTATATAGTATATCTAGACATGAAATATATAAATATTTGAATTTGTTGCAAGCCTACCACATTTTTACCTGATCAGCAAAATAAGAATGCTTTTTGCTGAATATTTTTGACTGAAACTCAAGTAAAAACAAATGAAGCCTTACAACCAATCATTAACAGCTGTTAAGAATTAAGAAAAACCTTTGTCAAACTCTGCAGTTACATCACACAGCACAGTGAACATCCTCTGTGAAGTGACAAGAAAAACATTTATCACTGGAGTGACACTGATGCTGCTACAACCATGATTCATCCCAAATGAAAATCAACAAGTATAGTGTTGTGTAACCTAGATGCCACACAGAACCAACAAATGTACTTCTTTCATCATACACATTGTACAATACAATGTAGTAATATTGTAGGGATATACAATTCATAAAAAGTGACTGCTACTGCAGTATGTTTCCCCCAAAACATATGGCCTTATACATCACACCATGTAATCTCTGAACGCTAGGTCACGAAATTGGAAGAAATAATATCTGTAATCACATTGCTTGAGCCTGAAATAGAAATGATATTACAGTGAGTCAATCATTTTTGGCAAAGGAAAAAGACAGTTTAACCTAGGAGTTTTATTAATGACAATGGGCCCTAGTTTCTTGGCGCAGCGCAGGTGGCGCAAGGTAACGCAGCTGGTCTAATGCAAGTTTCGACCAGCGCAGCCTAGCGCAAAGTCAGATTGGAAGATTGGCAGATCGCGCTGCGCTGAGATAGGCGTGGCCGCGCAGCAGGGGGAGGCATCACAGATTCAGCTTGGTGCAGTGGAAGTTTTGTGCGAAAATGTCCCGCCGAGGTTGCGCTGAAAGCTCGCCACCTCCAACCAGGTCTACTCTCAGCGCAGGGCGAAGCGCAGCAGGTGCAGTGGAAGTTTGGCTGACTGACCTGCAGTGCACACACATCACCAAGACCTCACAGGCAGGTTTCCACAGTTCCAGACACATTACAATGCAATAAATATCCACAATAACCACTATTTAATGCAACTAACGGAATCAACACGTGAATTTATATCTATATAGATTGTCCCGTCACATCTGACGTCAGATCAAAGCAGAGATCAAAGGCTGTCGGTGCGTAAAGGAAACTCCACCTGAATTAACACAGCAGGGACGAACTGGCCCTGAAAAGCAGCTGTGGATATCCCAAGCAGGACTGAGGGTGGATGACTGCATGTCGCTGCCGTGTTGAGATACCACTCTGCCCTTGTGATGATCGCTTTATTTATTTATTTACTCATTAATTCATTAGCGCGAGTGACCGCATCACGCAGCCGTAATGAAAAACAAAACACAAATCTTCATCTCTCTTAGTCCACCACAACAGCCTCGGTATCAGATAGTCAGTATATAGCCTACTACAGTATACTCAGCATCTCTATCACAGAAAAAAAAGATAAAAAAAGAGACGGACAGAGAGAGAGAGAGAGAGAGAGAGGAGGACAGAGAGAGAGAGAGAGAGAGCGTCCTTTACGCTGATTTCATTCCGCATGGTGTTTGCTTATGTTGTGATTAGTGTAGCCTACACCTCTCATCTTGCTTACACAGGGTTTGAATAAATGTGAGTTTCTTTATTAGTTTATTAGTTATTAGTTGTTGTATCTTACACTGAGCACCGGTTCTCAGTGTATCAGATCAATCCTGGTTAAGTATATTAGTAAACTCATTATTCGGTCACTCTGAGCTCGGACCTCCGGACCAAAACAGCTGTTTCCTCCTGGGAGAGGTTCGGCCTCTGGCGTCGCTGTCTCCTCCGTCCATGTCAAAGTATAAAATGACAAACTTGCAGCGCGCATCACCCGCAGCGCAGTTAAAGGTGAGGAGAGGAGCTCCTTTGATTGGTGAAGATCCGAATCGGCTGTGTTAATCCCACTTCTCCTCCTCCTGTCTCCCTCCCGCCCTCTCTCCTCCCCCTTTGCCGTTTGCGCCGGTGGGAGGGACGAGGGGAGGGATTGCGCTGGTCTAAATCTGACTGCGTGGCCCACCAATCTTGCGAAATGGACCTGGGCCACACCCCGTTGGCGTGGCGAAGCTGCGCTGATGTTAGACTTCACCTGGTCTAAGAAACTAGGGCCCAATATCAGCTGTGCAGTCACATTAAAGTATTTATTTGATTTCAAGATTTCAAGGCTCTTGCAATGTAATACATTGCATTCTCAATTTTGTTATTCACTGGTATATGTTTATATTTGAGTATATTGTCAGCATAACACACTTAATGCTATGGCAGGCAAAGGTGTGCGTAACTATATACAGTATTGTCAAGGACAATTTGTTTCAAAGGCAAATTTGAAAATGAGTATTAACCTGTTTCAATATTTATTCCATTTTAATTCCCTTCACTTCACTTTTGCCTTTTCAGGCTAATTAATTTCACGCTTATCAAATCTGATGCTTATCGTATTAATTACTACACTTAGAATAACTACTGCATGGGCTATAATGAGTCTTTGTTTCCTCTGTGTCAGATGGACTTTCAAGACTAGTTGAAAGATGCCATGAATTTCATGCCATGAAATTAATCATCAGATGTGAGAGATGTCCCAGATCTCATCATTTTGTAGTGCCTTTCAGGGTTCAGGTTAACTTTTTCCCCAGCAAAATTATCTAAGTGTAGATCTCAGTAGCTTTCTGGGAGTTGTAGTCCCTTTAACGTGTTTTGTCTCTAGATCTCCTGCAGCCTCCTGCCAGGTATACCTCCAAAGGGACTCACACATGGAGTTCACAGGCAGCGTAGGTTGAGGGAGGGAAATTATCTCACTCATATGTAATTCAATTTAAGCAACTGCTGCTGTAAAACATTATTGCCACTAAGTGCTATTCACTGGCCAGGTGTGGTGTGAGCAATATCTACACCATACAACAGGGGGTTTGAATATATAAAATAGATATAGATTTTTTTCATAATTCATAAATATTTCATTTTCATTTCACACAAAAAAAAAAAAAACACCACGCCGCTCATCCCCCATGCTTGCTGGAGGCTCAGAAAGTTGACCTACACAATCAGCATTGCTGTTCCTGGATGTGATATCTGACAAAAGGCCAAATACTTCTTTCCAGCACCTTGGCCTGTGTTTTTCCCAGAATAGCATAGCAGTGTTTCCTTGTTAGTTGAAACACAACATGCTTTTTTTTTTAACCACTGAGCATGTCGAGCGTCCAGTGTTAACCACAAAACTCCAACAGCACCAGAGATGAGACGTAGAGTAATTTGGGTCATTTCGACCTGGAGGCTTGGAGAATCAGCTTTTCCTATTACAGTAAAAGCTGTCAAGATAAAGAATGGTGCGGTCTATGGCTATACTTTATGTGAGCGTTTACCATTTCAGAGTCCAGATAAATTGATCACCATCAGGTACAAATAGTTCTATAAAGTCTGATTTTCCCTCTTACTTCTTATTGTATGCATATTAATAGAATGAATCTAAAAGCCCCTTATTGGTCCCACTCTTCATAGCTATGATAAATTATGCCCAGCATTAGTGTCCCATTAACTATATTATTGTAGACAATAATAATGCATCACTATCTGATCCATGTCTCTGGACTAATGTCTTTAAAAAGAGTGTATCCCAAAAATGACATTCTGATACTGCAGCTCCATAGCGCGTTTATGCTGCATGAATTCTTGAAGATTTTCTCAATGATAGAGAAAGAAAAACACCATGGTGACATAACTTTCCCTGTCTCAGCAGGGTCACAAAGATCATTACAGTGTAAGCATCCATTATATAAAGTCCCTATTCTCTTTCTGTAAGATTAATAGGAAAATATTTGCTGAACTGCACAATGCATGACGGCATAGATATTTACACCAAGACAAGATGAAATGTAATGGTCTACAACTCAGCTGACTGACCAGATGGAGAGCCCTTGCTGAGGGTGACTCACTCCTCCTCTGCGGCACTCCTACTGCCACCACTTGCATCTCCTGTCCTGTCCTTTCCTCTCCACTCCACCTGCTACCACTACTGCTGCTTCTACCTTTTGGATTGCTATATTTGTGACTGAGCCCATTGATGTGGAAAAACCCATCATCTGGGCCAGTAGATCTGGAAATAGAGTACTCGTCGAGGTCGGCCAAAGACAAGCCTTGTTCCGAGAGAGCTCACCCAGCCAAGGGTGCAGGGGGCAATGAGTTCCAGCTTGGGAGCACCGGAGGTCTCTGCTGGCTATTTTCTCCACATTCAGTCTGGGTCCTGTGGTGTTCTGAAGCTAAGACAACACTTCCCACTGACTGAGGGCTGCTTGGGCCTTTGGGTCACCATATCACTACAGTGCTTTGAGATATTCTCAAAAACACAACGTGTTATAGTCTGCCCTCAGCCTGAAAATTTGAATGTTTAAATGATTAGCTGCAGTGGAAGCTGGAGGCATGAATCAATAAAGCTAACTAGATGCAGGGCAGCTCAGTCAATTAGGCCAACTGGGGGTGCTTGACAAGTAATATAAAGGCTTATAAGGAAATAGAGTGAGAAAGGTATGGCTGGTGGTGTGGTTTATCAGGTATTGTGCTGCACTTGATGATATCTAATGAAAATTGCAATACCCAATATTATTAAAGCTTCTATGCCTTTTTTGCCCTATTTTTTGTAATAAATGTAAGGTCATGTCCTCATATTTGATACACTGGCAGTATATTATAACTACTAGGACTCTAGAGGCATCTGAAACAATGAAATTCTTATTTTAAAAGCTATGGATGTGGTGAAAATGCATCTTCAAATCTGTGTTCATTTAATGAGCAATCATAGAAAAATATATTGTCCCTGCCATATTTAATATAATATGCCATTATTGCCTAAACATCTTTTTTCCCCATCAATTACAGGTATGTTTTAACCCAAGAGATTCATGGGATCACAGCACTTAGCTCATCGGGGAGTGAGCTAACCTCTCTCCTTCATCCCACTCTAAAATGACCCTTAGGCCTCTACCGTGGCATAGTTAATGGAGTGCGCCTACATGAATTATTAACAGTGCTTACATTCCCTTTATACTTGCCATCCTATCGATATTCAACCCTTTGCATACCCAGGGGTATGTGGGCGAATTTTTACACATCAGGATGAATTGCCCTTTTCACATACATGCTGCTCCCTCTCAGATAAATATCTCTTATACTGTGGGATGAGCAGACTATGCTGAATAAAACATCTGCCTCGGAAGAAAATAAAATAAAATTGAAAAATATGTCCACCCCACAGTTACAGTCAACAGACCAGAATTTAACTGCTGGTGACAACAGTGAATTATGACAATGCAGCGCTCACAGTCCTCCAGTTCTTTGGGTTTACGCTGCAGGGACACCTTGAGGTGTACATTATTAAAGCTTACTTGGATTTATATCAACATCTTCCATGGAGAGTAATCCAAGAGGTAAAATCAATGGCCAAAAAACAGCATCCACAAACTATAAAACATCTCCTCTTTTGCAAAGTGCTTGTAAACCTTTTTTGGGCTATCATCACAGGACTCGGCAGGATAGCTGGAAGATTCATGTTAAGCAAAAAAAAAAGAGGGATAAGCAACCTCCTTGAATTCTTATGAGATACATTTGGGAGTCATAAGGGAGCTATTACATTGACTTTTCTCCTGGTATGGTGGGACCTATGGCTAAATTGTTCCCAGTGCAATATGATGCACTTAGATTCAGAACCAAATTCTAGGAGTGTCTTCCCCAGGCTTAATCATCTTGGTAGCTTAGCTATTGATTGTATGAGTGTGTGTGCGTGTGTGTGGCTGTCTGTGGATGGGGGTTGTTTGTGTGTTTGAAAGATATAGAGACTCCAAAGCAGATGGCAACTCATTTACCACAGGCAAACGAGAGAGAAAGCCTTTAAGCCATTTCATGTAAGCCATTTCATGTAAACAGTCAGCCTGTAAACAGTCATGAATTAAGGCATTTCATAAAGTGCCAAAGACACCACAGCGTCATTTATATATGTGATGGAAGTGCAGGGGTTTCAATGATGTGGATCTGGTTCTGTGGTGTCCATTCTGGATTTAGATTTTTAGCAGTGGTGCAGTGACACTTTCTCTGAAAAATTCAGGATGGTGGCAAAATCAAAAATAAAATTGCTGTGGAATTCAAGGAAACAGAATAATAATCTCAAATATATTCCTGTATGTGATTATAAAAATGTGGTAGTAACTGAAAAAATACTTTTTTTCCCTCCTTATGCAACTGCGTGATTGTTTGTGTACTGTGGGGATAGCACAGGGATACGTATGCTAACTATTTTGGCTTTAATAGCAGCTCTGAAATGATGAATGTGTGAAAATATGTGGTATTAGAATTACTTGAAGCTATTTTTCCTTCTCCAGCCCTAAGCTTGCTCATTCTCTCCCCTTTTCCCTTTTTTGTTCTCTCTTCCCCCCTCTTGTTTTATTCATCTCTCCATTTCTTGCTTTCCTCCACCCCACTCTCACCCTTTCCTCCCTCCTTTCCAAACAGTCTTCTCTTTGTGCTGCCAGGCGCCAGCCAATGTTTCCTCTCTCCCTCTCTTCTGACTCAGTCAGTTCATCTCACCCCGAGGGTTGCAAGCATGTAGGGTCCTCGGTCTCCGCAGCCTCCATGGTCCCCTGTCTGACTATATGAAAATGAATTTCTATGGGCTGTTAATAGACCGCCCACTCTTATACATCTCATCACTCTCAGACATCATGAGGCTGATTGCCCACAGTGGAAGCACTGGTCTTTGCATTAACCCCTTAAGCATGAGATCCCTTTCTCATCCTCATCAGTTCGAACACAGTGGCTCGCAGATGATTGGGAAGGCTGTCATTTCTTCAGGCTGCTTGGTTTACATTGAGCAGTGGTTTATAGTCTACAGTTTTGCATATAAGCCTTTACTTTCCCAAACACATCTTGCAATGTAGCCATTATTGTTATTGAATGATTACTATAAGTATTTCCAGTCCTCCCCCACAATTACAGACAAATAGTGGAGGATTCAGGGCTGGCATGAAAAAAAACTGCCACAAGTGTAACTAGAGGTACAATATGTGCTTTATTTAAGTGCATGCATGACTGACCACACAGTATTTGTTAGTTAACTTGCTGTATATTTGACCTCCAGTGCAGTTAGAGGACACTGTTACTGTAATAAAGTGATGATGGGTCAGGAGACTCTGGACATATGGCACTCAGTGCTTAATCATGGTGATCTAACATTACATCCTGAGGGTTTTCTTTTTGCTCAGAGAGCCTCTTAATTACAGGCTTATATACAAGGCTTGTGTATGTAGTCCCCCACAGTTTAAATAACTGCACCAAATGAATGCTAATAAGATGCATGGCAAAAAGAAAAAAAAATGTGATACTGTGCACCGCTATTAACATACTTCTTGAGGAGCCATTAGAAAAATAAAATTCTATTCTGGTAACTGGGGAGTGGAGGAAGGGGCAGTTTGAACTCTCTGAAATGTATTGTAGCATTGCAACGATTTTCTTTTTCATTAAAAGGAAATGTGTGGCTCTCCCATTCTCCAGAGTATATTCTGAGTTTTGGGCGCAAACTATTCTTAACTCTACGCCCAGCAGGGCACATTTGAGCTATTTCTGTTCTTATGCTAATTTGCCAGTAATTGTTGAAGCCACACACCAACATAGTAATTCAAGTGTCCATATTAATGTGCCCTTACAGTAACAATTTCTATTTCCAGCGTGTCAGCACCTCTTGGCAGAGATGGTATCTTTAAACAGAACCTCTCACACTCATTACAGCACACAGAGACACTGAAATAGAACATCTTTTTGTGCAGCCAATAGCAATATCCATACTGACAAAGTTGTTTCACTCTGATTAAATATTGACACCTTGTGTAGAAAACTGTATTGAAAAGTAAACTTTTGTCCTACACAAAGCAGAATGGATCCTGACGTTCAGCAGATTTGAATTTGAGATTACAAAGTCATATTATTACAAAATAACTCAATACTAACTTTTAAGCTTTGAGTTATAAATTCAAGGTGAAGTCAAACTTTTTCTAAAAAAGTACAATTAGAAACTTGATGATATTCAAAACTTGTTAAAACCCACTGTGGTAATATCAGGCGTAAAAAACAAGTCTTCATGAAATAACAAACGAGTGCTGCACAAGTTGGTGCTGGCAATGAAGAAAAAATTCCTCTCAAAAGAAACTAAGTTACAGTTGTAAGCTTCTAGCCTCATAAACCAGCCTCTCGCGGAAGTGCATTTCATTTCATTCCGAGGGAGAGTCTGGCCTCATCCCCCCTGTAAGCTTTGGGGTGGGCGGGAGTAGTAGCAAAGACGGTTTAATATCTTTGGTAGTAGCGTTGACAGACAACCCCATTCAGCCAATCAGCAAGTTGGTGTAGTGACGGGGCGTTGCACCAGTCGGTCCCTGATTGGCCAACGTGCTGTGTCAATCACAGCGGGCGATGCTGATTGGCTCGGCCTTCTGAGGGTTTCAGTCTAAACACTTAGAATGGGGATGAGGCCAGACTCTCCCGAGAAAATGAAATGAAATGCATTTCCGCGAGAGGCTGGTTTACGAGGCTAGTAAGCTTCCACCTCTACCCTTGTATACTTTTTCTCATTTAAACCCCACATTCAACATAAACAGCAAGGTGATTTACTGTAAGCATCCATTCATTATTGTTGTGAAGCAATGCTCTGACACCTTAGATACATTCTCAACAGGTATGTGATCATTTTCAAGGTAAAAGCCATACATAATGACATAATTATGTCTCATTCTTTGGGCACATGAAGGGGGGTAGTTTTGGCACCAAATGTGAAATATGTGCTTCTTTTATTTCTGTTAAGCATATTGAATGACCTCTACATATGAAAACGTACTATACAAATGAATTTGTCTTGCCTCGCCTTGCTGTACAGGCACCAATACGCACAGATACTAAAGGCTATGTCTAATCACATAGTGGTTTGTGAGACTCTCTATATGCATCTGCACTGGTGTGGAGAGATACAAGCTAATTTGATGAAATATTTTCATTTGATATTTAATTTTTCTAAGTTTTCTTCAGAAACTACTTTTTTCTAAGGTCATGCCAGCTTTTATACAATGGGATGCTAATCACAGCCTGCAAGCTGTGAAATATTGTTGAGGTCATGAAACATTTGTTGAGTATTTTCTTCTCTATAAAAAAATCACACAAGGGATACAATTAATGTTCTAATTTTGTATACCACAAAGGTTGTTTAGTGAAAATTATATTGTATATGATAGCTCTGTTTAATTTAAAAACTATTTTACCACAGTTTCTGCAAATTGTCTTTAAATTAAATGGAAAAAGTTCCCAAAGTCAAGAAGCAGCAGAGAAGATTGTTACTGTTGTACTGATGTGTTTACCACTTTGTTGGATCTGTCAGTCTTTTACTGACAGATTTCACAAGTAACAGTGAGTTAAATCACAGCTAATTACTATCATACAGCATTTGCGCTGAGGATGCCGTCCTTGAAGATATCCCTCCATGCCCTCAGTGCATGTTTCAAATGAAAGTATGCCATATTGGGCAGTTTTAAGCATCACTTCATAGTTAAGTTGTTTTTACGCAAATAGAAGAATCACATGTCTTTTGCCCAACAGAGTTTCATTACTGCCAAGCATTAAACTCAGTTTTTAGATTTTCTTTCCTTTTTATGTTATTAATTTCCTCATCGGAGATCACAAAGTATTTCTTGGAATGTACTGTACGAGGTTATCGTGTGTGTGTGTGGATGTGTGTATCAAAATGTGATTGTTTTTTTCTGCTAATTATGTAGAACGGTGTGTTTTGCTGTGGGAGAATCGGGGGAGGAATGTTTGCCAAGAGTTTTGTTTTACAGCGAGAAAAATGTTGGAGCCCTGTTTTAACAAGGCACACCGTCACACAGTACCTATATCAAAGGTCTTTCACAACCCACTTTTATTCCCACTTTTGTGAAAGGAAATGAGAACGTGGGTTTCATGTTCATTCATCACAGCTTGCATGTCAAATGTATTAAATAACAGGACACAGACAAATATAAGACACAGTGAAACAGATATATTAATACATTTAGTCAAGCTGCTCACCACAGATTCCCACATTGTATCGAATGGCTACACGCTGGCAATAGAATTAAAAAACATTTTTTGTGTGTGTGTAAGTGTAAGTTAAGTTCCTGTTGTTTATGTCAATGTACAGTACCTAATTTGAATAAACCCACAGTCTGACTTGTCCTTATGCACATAAATCCACACACTTGATAATTATCAATTTTACTGATGTAGAAAATTTGACAAACATATCAGTGCATGAAACATCACGACTTTTATTGCTCATGTCCCTTGCTGTGTCCCAAATCACTGCCTGCATCATTTAGAGGACAAGGTCCACACAGGTGTAGTGGTCTGGAGTTTTAGCTTAACTGGCTGTGTTCATTGTTGCACAGCACTGCGCCTGCCCCTAGCAACTTTCACAACACAAATTTGTGCCATTTTGTTTTAATTTCAAGCATGCAGTTGTCACAACACACCAATTAAAAGTTAAAAGGTTTTAAACCCTGGACCAGTTAGGAGTCGCATTGGGCTAAAAAGACCAAACACAGGACAGCAGTTAAAAGAGGCAAAACACAATTTGTTCAAAACAACACAGATTACCATTACTGTATCTATTTCTAGTGGGTTGGGCTCTAGCTGGTGGCAGGATGACCTTCAGTCACTGGGGGGAAGGAGTAGTCCTAGGAAGACATACAAGAGGTTAAAAACTGGTCCAGGCAGTGGATCACAATAAAACCAGAGTAGGTTAATTGCCACTCCGACGGCCCGCCGGCGGGCCGTCGGGGGGGTTTTAATCAGGGAGGTGTCACAGAGGATGTCACCAGTCACTTGAAATAGTCATGCCACATATCGTTGGAAAGCTAAAACTCTTGTGATTAAAGATATGCCGACCATTCCTAAATATAATCATCACAGCAACACTCGAATCAGACTATAAACATGCTAACAAAGTTCGTAAAAAGCCGATATAACTCACGATTTGTGTCAGGGCAGGCTCAGGATCACAGGGTTTCCCCACAAACTTGGTGTCGTTACATTCAGAAAAGTCCAGTAAATCCAATCCAGTAAAGTATTTAGTCCAAAACACACGGTTGTACCGGTAGATAACCTCATCCCGCTGCTGCATCTTATGAAATTACGCATTGTATATCCAGTAAATCCGTTTATTTCTCCTCATAAGTCCGGCGTTTACATGAAAACAATGTTTATTTCACTTTACAAAATGGCGCTGCCCTCTGACCTTTCGAAATTTCAGCTCACTCGACCAATCACAAGCTCCCTCTCTCCGGCTGCCGCCTGCAATAGCGAATGAGTGGCTGTGTCTCATGAGGAACATCCCCTCCGACAGCGCTGAATGGCTTCAGCCAATAGAAACAGATCCCGATGACAACTGTAGCATTGAATAGCCAATGAAATTACGAAACGAACGATGTGCTGCATTCACGGTCCCTGGGAAAAGGCAGCACCGCCATTTTCATGCGTAACTTTGCAAAAGCTGCACTTTGGCGCATGTATTGTTTGTCAATGGCAACTTTAGGAAAACGCCTAGATATACACTTAGAAAAACATGTGTAAAATACTCATTTTTAGCAGGATTGTTATCAAATTTGAACTGGGGCCAGGTAAGGCTTCATGCTGTAGTCCCATTGTGTTTTCCAGCTAAAATTCTCAGCTACACTCATCTTCAGGCATCTGATTGCAACAAAAAAATTCAGGCGAGAATAAAAACATTCTAATTCAGTGTGCTCCCACTTAGATTACTCAATGATAGTAGCACTTATAGTGATTATTTCAGTTTGGGGAAAAACTTCAGAGTGATACCTTTCAAAAGAGACCAAGCCCATCCATATTCTCCAAACAGTTCAAGAACAGCATTCAATTTACTTTGGGTACGCCTTGGATAGGCGAATATTACAGAATTTATAGGAGTGACAAGGGGTTAAGAGAGGTATTTTCAGTTGTGTTGCCTATACTCTTCAAGGTGCATTCAAGTGCACTGCAAACTGCAGGAAGACACATCCACACATTCTCTTAAAACACACATTAAAAGTTCTGACACAATTAATCTTGAGACGGGTTGGGACCAGGAAGGATCCAACCGTTAAGGCCAATGTTGTTCAGAAAAAGAGGGTTAGGTTTAACAGCCATATTTGAGGGAGCGTTCCAAATGGGGAAGCATGGGACCGCCTAGCTGCACCGCCGTGACACAATTGGTTTTCAAATCCAGCCTCTGAAGGATGCAGCCTCAGAATTGTTACACACCTTGTGTGATATTATCAGAGGGGTCCCTCTTGCTGGCCAAACGAGAGAGGTAAATTGAATTGTGGCTGTTGTTAACCCCAAGTAAGTATTTTTATTTTACCGAAGCAAGTCTCTAAAAATTTTACGGTTAATGGAGCACTAGTCAATTCAGGTTAATTGACCTTACAAGACAACACAAAAAGTTCAAATTTGCCTGCCGTTCGCTGCCGAACGCTTGACAGGCAGAAAACAAAAGGGGGAATACAACTATGACTATGCTGGGTGAAAAATTGAGTAGCAGGGATTAAATCTATTTTGAAGATGATATGCAAGAGAGTCAAACTAACAGCATAACAACTTATTTGTGAATTGCAGATTAGAGTTATCAATTATTAAAGCACCAGGGTTTAGGCAAGTCGACTGAAGATTTGTGAGGATATTTGCACCATTGATGAGTCTTCTTCTCATGTTGCATAGTTAGCTCAGAATAAACCAAGTCCTGTTGAACTTGTTGAACTGTGAAGATAAAAGGTGATGAATAAATGCATCAGAGGCTTTGGAATCTGGTTTGGGTCCACTGGAGGAGAGCTCCTCATCAACTGGTGATGCATTGAGAGATTGTCTTGGCTCTCGACTCCCAGTTGTCTCTCAGGTGGTAGACGTGTGCAGAGTATTGGTCAACCTAGATACAGAGCAGCACCTCTAGATTATTCCAATGTGTTTAAAGTCCCACTCCCGCAACCCTTTTCGGCCATTTTAAAACCAGCTCATTAGCCATGCACATTAGCAATGTACCTCTGGGGGGTGGGCGGAGACTGCGCTGCTCTGCACCCGCCCAGCCACCTCCTCGCACCCCACCCCCCCGCTTGCTGACAGCTGGACATTGTACAATTACAGATTCAGCGCGTTTAGCGTAAAACTCCACACTGGGATTCGATCCCAGACTGGAACATAGTCCTTGCTCATGGTGCAAGCTGCTCTACCAGGTGAGCTATACCTATTATACCTAGACAGCTACACCGAGCTGTGAAGGCTTTCACCTCTGAGCCAGATGCAGAGCGGGGCGGGAGCTTGTAGCACTAGTGCCCTCCCCTGGAGCTGTGACACCCTCAACTCCAGTCTTCCTGAAACTGCCAGTTCGCGTCTGCCATTGGTTCACAGCAGTTTGAAGGCAGAAAAACTCTGAAATGCAATTTTGCACTTCCTTCTCTGCTGATAAGTGCTCTAACACAAGAAAAATGCCACAGGAACATGTGAAAAGCTCAGAAAACACGATTTTCACGGGAGTGGGTCTTTAACAGTGCTAAACTATGCTGACATGTTACTGCAGGTTGTAGCCTCATCTGACTCTCAACAAAAAGCAGGAAAGGACTGAACTTTAAATATATAGGTATATTAGCTCTCTGGTCATTAATTTTCTACTTTCACCTGCTGTTAGACGCTTTGATGTTCTAATTGTTTTATTATCAAAAAAGGATTTGAGGTTGAACTGCAGGGAGATAGTTATAGTATAGAGGCATGTAGTGAGGGTGTGACATGCATTGTTGAAGTATCACCTGTATAGCACCTATTCTGACCAAATATGAGCTAAAGAACTAGACTTCTTTTGCTCACACTAGATAAAGGGGAAAGGCTGCTCAGTGCTGACCATTGTAAGACCTTGAGAGCAGATAAGGCATAGGTCTCAGGTCTGAAAAAAAAATACACAGTGGAGATATTGGCCTTCAGACTGGCTTTAAGCCTCTTTTAGCTGATAGCTCCTGAGGTGATCGGTGTTAGCAAAGCCCCTTCAGAAATGATCTCGATCTGAAAAGGGCACTCTGTGTAAAAGGGCAGACATCGGCAGTCTCACCAAATTACAATAATAATTCTTGAAGAATACACTCATAAAAAAGGAATGGGTTGTTAATCAGTGTCCCCACTGGACTAGTACCTGCAGAAATTTTATTAACTTTATTTTGAGCACATTACTCTTGTATTACCCTGTTGGAATACACCATATTCAGAGGTGTGGCTTAATTGTCTCCATATTTCTACATTGCCACTGAAAGACAGTAATGAGGGGGTTTCACTGGGTCTCTTAACTTCCTTTGCACGCTGTACAGTCATTTTGAAAGATTAACAGATGTGTTTCATTATCTTACTGGCCCAGGGAAAACACCAAACCCGGTGGTGTTTTGCATGACAACCACACCAGGCAAATCTTTGGATACCACTGAAAACATTTAAACGGGGGGAAATTGATGCTGTAAGCAGAGCCACTGCTGCCAGATGGCAATAGGGGAATGAAAAGCAGGTAGTAAAAGCCTCAGGTCATGATTAAGCGGACTGCTGGATAAAGCACACTGCTGCAAATGCATGTTGCATAGTGATCAACAAATGCCGGCCAGCACAGGAATCATCCGCTCCTTCCCAACAGGTTTCAGGTTCGTGTGGATAAATACAGCGGATTTGTAAGATTTAATACATGTGTATTAGATGACTGCTGTAACCTAACAAAAACAGACTTTAAAGACATCCACGTAAATTCTGTAAGTAAACATGCCAGTAATATGTAGGCCTACCTTTGACCAGTGTACTGGTAGCTGGGAGATGCACTGGCGCTTTATCTCGCTTGGTAAAACAGCACAAACGGAGCTTGGCCTAGGGCAAACTAGAGTCATCCGCGGCAAAGATACATTTCTATCATCTTCTCAGATGGAGAAGCTATTTTCGGCAGATGAATGACTGAGCACGAATGAAATACAGATTTTGAAACAAAAACTGTTTTCTTGTGCAAATATATCACACAGGTCAGTGCGGCTGCGACTCATGCTTGTGTTGTTGCCAAGGCAGGGAAGAATTCTTAGAAAGAGAAAGGCAAGAGTTATACTAACATTACTCGTATTTGCCCTTAGGGATATGGTGAGGTATGTTAATTAATACATAAATCATAAATTATCAACATTCCTTAGACTGGGGAACATGGGCTTCAGACAGTGTGTGTGTGCATGATTTTTTGGATGACTCTGAATTTGGAAATAAAAAAAGGAGGAGGGAAAAAAAAACCTGCTGGTCTCCTCCCGTTCTTCGCCCTCCCTGCCCACACCAGCCCCCCGAGGAGGTGATCGGACGCGTCTGTTTCCCGGAGATAAAGGGCTGCTCACCACATCCCCAGAGCTGGGAGAAGTTGGCACAGAGCACGCTGGCAGTCTGCTCATGTAACAGACCCTGTCACTGACACTGAGAGAGAGAGGGAGAGAGACAGAGAGAGAGACTGACGGTGAGACAGTGGGATGGGTGAAATGAGCTAAATAAGAAAAGAAAAGGTAGGTGAGATGTTAAAGGGGTGCAGTCTGGCGCTGCACCAACACAGAACATCAGTCAGGGAAATAAATTCAGAATTTTCTACATTGGAAATCCAATATCAAAAAAGAGTTGTTTTAAGTTGATGCAAAATGGCATAAAATCTATGTGACTTGATTTTATATCAAATCACATGTATACAGAGAAACTACAGGTTGCACCCACTGCATCAGTTCCAACGTTTACAGTTACATCTTGGTTTATTCACAAGATTTGACAAGACAGAGGCAGGCAAGCCAAACAAGTACTTACCTTACCTGAATGACAAAACAGGTGGCTGTTCTCCCAAAACAATCCATGTCAATGTTTCACAAATTAGGAGTGCTTGCTAAGCTGCTACTGCTCTGTGGTCAGCCCTAGACTTTGACAATGGGAATCATTTGCTTTCTTGCTGAACTGACCTGGACAGTCACACAGGTCACTTCTTGGGATGTTACTATGGTTACAATAATAGTGATGCCTTGGTTAGGTCTAGGATAATACAGTGATTGTGGTACAAAAATAATAATAATAATAAGTAGGCCTACATCCTCAACATTACCCAATCTTTGTTGCATTTATAACAACAATAATAATGACATTGAACAGTCATGGATAATGGAGGCAATATAAATTGCTACTTTCAAAATGGGACTCAAACAACACTTTCCTGTTCCTGTGTATTGTTAACCCTCTGGTTATCAGGCAAATGGGGGCAAACAGTTAGAAATACCTGGCAGCACTTGAAAAGCTAATTAACACTTATTCACTGAAACTAAATTTGAAGTGTAAAAACAACAAATTTCAGTGTTACAGGACTTGATGTGCCACAGTCTTTGAGCTAACTGCTGCTTCCAGCTTCTTATTTACTGCGCTGTAGCCTACTGAGATATGACCACAGTATCAATGTTCAGTCTCACCTCTCCTTTAATAAACTGAATGGAATCCATATGGTTAACAGAAAGAGGACAGATTTCTAACTCTGGTGTTTAAGACACATATTTTTAACATTTGAAGAAAAAAAAGGAAGAAAAGAACCGTTGTTGTTCTGATGAGGAAAGTCGCAAATAGTTATAAGCAAGACAAGATAGAAATAAAAATCAATATTGATCCATAAAAAAAATTGTGAATTGCATACAATTCCATCTCTTTAGCTTAATCAGCACATTAAAGTATAATTGCATTATTCTTTTACTTACTTTCCCATTTAAAGGCTTCTAAAATCCTTTTAAGTTTTTCCATTACCTTGCATCTCTCCTTCATATCTGCCCGCTAATTCATTTGGTTAGGTGAGCAATCTCTCCCATCTCTTCACACATGAGTGCATGCTGCAGGCACATGAATCAAAATACAGATGTACACACACACACAAACATACACACAACTTACACACAAACCCACGGAGACCAGGCTCGATATCAGTCTGGTTACAAGCGTACCACTATAGCCTCTCTGCTTTCATTTTCCCAAATGTAGGCTGTCCTATATGCTCCACCACAGGGAATATCAATAGACCAACTGTAGTATTCAAAGAGATCAATACAAGAGAATATTGTTTCTGTTGTTCCTCTCTTTATGTCTCTCTCTTTCTCCTTAGATCATTGGAGGCTTTTTATATAGAGTCACTGACACAAATCCTACATGCAGCATCTCCCAAAACACTAAATTAGGATTTTGGGGAACAATGATCTGTGTGACCCAAATAAGAAAGATGCCCTTGGATTTTTGGGAACGTTGTTTGAAAAATGAATCTCTTTATACTGTAGTTTCATACTTGATGATGAAGACTTACAAACCTTACTGACATTTTTTTCCTTTACAGTTTCTGTCCAGTTCTTTTATTTTACTGTCCGTTTATCAGTGATTGACCCCATTAGTGAGGTCTTTGGAGAGGGACAGAGACAAAGGACCAGCTGGGTATGCAAATCAAACCCAAATCAAGCAGACCTATATTTACATTTGGGAACAAATCTAATTATGATGTTAGTAGTCTATTAAAAATGACTCACCAGTTTGCACAGAGTGAAGACCTGATTACAGTAATGTATAGGCTACATTCAGAAATACAGTTTTATTACTGTAAGAAGGTGTGTGGGTGGAGAGGGAAAGACCTGCTGACATACATCAGAACTGAATAACATTTTAGTTTTGTATAGGGAGGTGTAGCAGGTCTAAGTTGGCTTCACCACAACTATAACCCTTCTTAAGATTTAATGATTTTACATTTTTATAAAAAAAAATAAAATAGAGTATGGATGGAGAATCCAGCTGACAGTGATCATTAAAGTTGTTTTAGCGTCTTAATCATTTTCAGCTTTTGGCAGTTTTGACCGACACTGGTTTGAATAGGCTTATTATTGACAGAAAATGTTTTTTCTTTCCTATATAAAACACATTATACAGCAATATCATGACAAACTACAGGCCCTGTCTGTGTAATCACATAATCACATATGTGGTATTGTCACATAATCCAGTTTGTGTTCCAGTCCATATGTTCACATAATTTATGTAAACCATGATCAGTTTGTGCCTCAATTAGTTAAGGAACCATTCCACTCACTATGAGACAGAATCACATTCTCACCTTGAGAGCAACTGATGCAATAAATAAAAAAAACACTGTTAGCTGATATAAAAAATTAGACTAATATTCATGAAAATGACTTGTCTCTGGTGTTCTGTGTCCATCTGACTGCGTGTGTTATCTGTGTACAATTAATTGCGAGTGTAATCATTCGATACACAGCGGATCAAAGGATCTCCGTGGGGCCTCTGATACAAGGGATACACATCTCCCAGCTAATTATTGATTGGTTACAACAGCCTCTGAAAATGGTTGTCAGTGCACAACAGTGATAATAGGCAAAGAATTGTTATCAGTGTGTATTATGAGTTGGTTTCTTTCTTTTTGTTTCACTTGTTAAAATTTTCTTTCTAATGAGTGGGCTGATTGTGCCAATTGGCATTTAATCTTTCATGTCACAACTTCTAATTTTGCATGCTGCTTTCCTTTGAATCAATAGCATACCCTATTATTTGAAGTTCATTAGAAAACTATTATTGTTTGACAGTACACTCATTAAAATTGTGACCTGGATGGATAATTGAATTGCATGCCTCTTAGAGGAGATGTATGGAATAGTATTTGCTAATTAATTTTAATCAGTTGTTTATTATTGTTCTTTAGCTGTGATAACAGTTTTGAGAACCTTGTCTGTGTACACTTTTCACTATCAAAGGTCAACATTTTAATATTATTGCATATACTTCTAAGAGACACAACCATTTTATCAGGCACTCATTTTCTTCAATTACCACCTCTGATAAAAATCAGTTGTTTTCATTTGTATGTTTTACATAATACAAGGTAAAGTATGAGCAAAATAAGCAGTAAATGCCATATTTCCATCTTGAAACTGCAGTGAACCAGTGGCAAGTGTCTCCTGAATGATGTGGGGGCAAGGCGTGGGCAGAATTAACCTGACACACTAATGCTGCTTAAGCTGCAAGTTACAAGCTACAAACATCATGAAGAAAAAAAAAAGAAAGAAAGCCAACTACGCTAACTGTTCTGATACAGGCAGGGCACAAAGCCTGATCCAGAATTTCTCAATGAAGAGATTTTTCTTTTTTCACCATTTATCTGGGAAGAATCATGTGAAACAAAATATCAATGTGAGTATTTTTACATAATCGAAAGTATGTCTGGAGAACAACTATAAATATATTTTCACAAAGATTGTTTTTGCTTGATTCACAACAGATGCTGAGTTCTTAATCCTCTACTACATAACACAGGCCACACACTCAACCCAGCACCAGTTTGGTTGTTGATTTATATTTAATATTTAACCTTTTCTTATATACATACAGGTCTCATTCCTTTGAAACACGTTTGTTTGTTTTTCTTTTGTTGTTGTTTTTTACTTTATACAAGTTTTCTAAATTGGTTCCATTCCTACTGATGAAATAGATTAATTAAAATAAAAATGGCAATGTATCTGTGAAACAATGTAGTTGATTCAGAATTATTCAACTAATAATCTGTCCATTTTCTAGTCTATTCAGGCCAGAGTCACAGAAATATGTGGACAAGCTGACCAGTCATTCCTCACAGCAGCAGCAGCAGCAGCTTCCTCCGGCTCATCCTCATCTGAGCTCCTACAGGGGATTCTGAGAAGTGATGTCTGTCCAGGACATCTTGGGTGTGTACCAAAGTCTCTTCACAGTCAGTTATTCCTGGAACATCTTCACGGGAACATGCCCAAGGGTGCCTCATTTCTGTCTGGAGAAACAACAGCTCCTCATCCTTCAATCTACGGCAGGTGAATCTACAATCTCTTATACCAACAGCATAATGACCTAAAGCAAGGACCAGAATGCAAATTAGCTTCGCAATGACTCAACCGTTAAAAGTTTACTCAACTTTTGGTAATATTGTACTTGTTTTGTTCGATTTCACAACAGATCTACATGATGTACCTTTACCTGTATCTTTCTGAAAGGCAGCTAGATCTACAGATCTGCCTGCTCAGGCTGCTCTTGCTTCTTCTTTCATTATTATGTTACAGTAGAATGTTTTTATGCCAAGAAACAGAAGACCTATAAGACCTAATTGATTATTTGCATTGACTAAACAAAACCAGGGGGCACCACCATGATAAAAGATAGATTTGATGGACATGTCCCTTAACACTGTGCTGTCACATGTAGATACAAAATAATCCTTTTTTTTGTTTCTCTCCCTGTGTGTGTGTGTGTGTGTGTGTGTGTGTGTGTGTGTGTGTGTGTGTGTGTGTGTGCGTGCGTGTGTGTGTGTGTGTGTGTGTGTGTGTGTGTGTGTGTGTGTGTGTGTGTGTGTGTGTGTGTGTGTGTGCGCGTGCGTGCGTGTGTGTGTGTGTGTGTAACGGCTCTTCTCTACAGCAGTTGCCAGTTTGTTGCTAACCCAGTGCAGTAAAGTTCTTGGCTTCCTGTTTGCCTCCACTTCTGACTTGGATATCCTCTGTCTCCAGTTGATTTTCTCCTATTCAGCTGCTGCCGACCTGCCTTGCCTGCTTTTCCCCTTCTGTCCCCTTCCGTCTGCCCGCTTCAGGCATCAAGCCTTCATCACCATCGCTGTCTGCTCTGTTCCTCAGCTAAACTCCTGGACTTCTCCTGGTTGCCCTAGCCCAGCTTCCACCTCTCCCCGGACCCACTGATCTCCTGCTCCAGCCACATGATGACGGTAAGGCTGTCTGGCCTAGTGGTAACTTCACTGACTCCCACCCTGAAGATCCTGGTTTAGATCCTGTCCTGGCATCCACTAAATTGTCCCTTCTGTCATTCACGAGTCCTTTCCATTCTAAAGTTAACAGCTGTAAATTATGCATGTGTCTTTTCTGCAAGATATACTCACCTCTCATTAAAAAAAAAATTAAATTTCACTCATTATCTACTCACCCTCATGTCGACTAAGGGCTGGGAGAAGTTTCAGAACTGGAAAGAGGACAGACCCTGGTTCGTCCAAATTTGACAAACCGGGAAGAGGAGCTTCCGCTACAAAGAAGCTTGAAAAATAGACTTACTTAATTTTTTCGGGACAATTTAGCATTTCGGGGCTTCAATACAAGACGGACATTACATACAAGCAGCATGGAGGTATTTGGATGTTTTTTGGTGTGTATTTTTGTTACGAAAACAGTTGGTATCCATTTGCAACCATTATATGGACATGCACTGCTACGCCGAGACCCCCTGTAACTCAGAGAAGCCACGGATAACTCTGAAACTTCTCCCAGCCCTTAGTCGACATGAGGGTGAGTAGATAATGAGTGAAATTTCAATTTTGGGTGAACTATCCCTTTAACAATATGACTATAGTCTCTTTTAGTTTGTGTTCATGCCTGATTCAGCACAGTTTCTGACCAATAATTCAGTGATAATCTGCTGATCATAACTACTTTTAAATGATCTGATCAGCCTGACTTGGTCTCTGCTTGGTTCAGTAAGAATAAAATTAGCTCTGCCCACATGAGAGCATGGCCATTCACAAGAGTGGCACCAAAACTATTTTAATCACAGTCATATTTAAGATGTGGAGGCGATTTAGAAAAACACAAGCTGGTTTTACATGCAAAATCCAGAAACATGACAGATCTGTTTGATTTGGCCGGGTAAATATGTGTGCTGAACATCTTATTGCACACACAAAGTCCTTTTGAAGCCAACTGATGCTTCCTCAGAAATCGTCCTAGAACTAATCAGTTCAAATCACAGTGATTGCTCTCAGAAGAAAATTAATCTAATTTTCTGTCAAAGCAGCTGCCAGTTACTTAAGATCTGATCTCTTTCATTCTTTCACTCTCATTTTTCCCCTCCCTCATTTTCCCCACACTCTCTTTAGGCCCTGGTTAATTAAAATGGAAAGGGAAGGATTTGCAGCCAGTAATTCAGGACAACTTATAGTGGAAGTTAATTATAGAGCACAATGAATCACATGAAGAACACTTTCAACTAGTGGTGAAAAAAAAAATTCAACCTGTTAGATGGACTGAAGATGACTAGTGTTCAAACAATACTTGGTTAGACATGATGAAAGTGTTTCATATGAAGACGTGTTTTTACTCAACTGACCGTGTGCTCATATTGATCAGATCAGCTGTGTGTTTACAGTATGTACAGTACTTTGATGAAGACGGGTGTCACCCAAAAGACTTCTTCAGATTTAAGCATCCATTAATATGTAGTGAAATAAGCAGCTTTCTTGGCGTTTTTTTTCTTCTTTTTTTAAAGTTATTGATGCTGAGATTCAGACGAACTATGGAGCTTGTGGTTGTTATTTTTCTCATTCCTCCCACAGCTTCCTGTTTCTCTGAAGCATTTATTTCATTATTTGAATCAATTGAAAGCATAATGAATTAACAATCAATGCAAATCCCTGATCATTTTCAATAAAGAACACCACATTCCCAGAGGAGGTGATGTGATGTGTTTGTGACTGCACTTCTAATAAGAAAATGTTTTTGTATGTGTTTTAATGTTTAATCCACAGTGCCATCTTTGATAATGTGTCTGTATATTTATTTTTAACATCCTTTTATAACATGCATTTATTTTTTTCCCCTTCAAGTAGGTTTTACAAACTCCAATATCCATGGGACTATCAAACTGCTTTACATTTGAAAGGATTAATGAAGGAAATTCAGGTAGAAGCCCACATTTGCATTTTTAATAGTCTGTTCTAATTTAAATCAACATTCTAGACAACTTGGAAACATTTCATAGTTAGGTTAGAGGATATTTGCTGTATAATGAAATACAAGATGGGAATAACAACCGCTTATTTCTTTCATTGCAATCTAGATATTTATAGCAGATGAGCCAGTTCTGTTGCAATGGATCAGGCCATGATCAAACTCCAGCGTTTGGTGTTGTATGGAATGTATAAAGCCCATCTTGACTTGTGCTTTGGGAGAAGCTATCAAACATTTGCTGAAGTGTTATGGGGATCGCAGAAACACAGAAGGATCAGTCATTTGGAAGTGGCCAGAAATGTGCCAGAACCGACCCAGACTCTTTGCAAAGCTCCTCATCTGACCAAACTTGGGAACATAGATCTTGGTTAGAAACCAAGATGCCATCAGACACGGGTGGACTGAAACAATAGTTCAGACCAAGAATTAGATTCCCTCAGGCCACCTTTCTGTAAACCATTGGCCTGCTCGTTTTTTGTATGTTTATTGATGTAACCAGTACCGAGATAGTTAAACATTTTGGTACTATGATCATCTGGAAGTGACTAACCCCTGAAAATTAAAATAAATGATGTTTCATTATGAATATTTCTGCACCATTTTAGCAATGGCATGTTATTACACAAGAAAGTGGAGGCTACAGGTAGAATATATGATCGCAGCTGTAATATCATGTCAATAAGTTAACAGAACATTAAGTGAAAGGAAGAAGTTCTCTCTCTCTCTCTTTGAACTAGGCTGAACAAATAGCTACTTTCTTGTTTCATGGTTATCACCTTCCAGACTGCTCGTCAGCACTGGACAATTATTACTTTTTTTTTTCTTTTTGAACACTTTATTTATAAAGTTATTAAGTTTAAACCACATATAGAACAACAGAGACAATATACAATAAAACAAAAGGAGAAGGACAAAACAAAACAAAACAAACTGCCAGCCCACAAATATATAAACATAAAAGTTACAGTTATGCATGTCAGCTCACACATTGAATCAAAAAAGATCATTAAGTCCAGGAGAAAGTCCAAAGAGCCAGGTCCAAATGAAGACAAGGAGACTGGATGCTTGGCTGTGCAAAGCACAATGTAGACAGTTCAAAACAGAATGAGACAGAATAATAGTGTCCAGTGTAACTATTCCGGAGGACGATGTCTGTCACTTTGAATATACTCAATAAAGAGTCCCCAGACATCAAGGAATTTGTGATGAGTGTCTGACAGAGTATATCAAATTTCTTCCAGGTAGATACAAGAAACCATGTTGTTCAACTATTTCTTAAAACAGGGAGGAGAAACTGATTTCCAATCTCTAAGAATAACTTGTTTCGCTACGACCAAACCAAACATAAGGGCTTGTTGTAAAGATGAGGGGAGACTGAGAGAGAAGTTGGAACAGCCCAACAATATCAGATGACAGTCAGGGATAAACTGGTTACTGATAATTATTACTTGATGACCATTACTAAAAGCAAAATATATACAGGTAGGGTACATCACAACACCAACTGTGGACACATGCAGACATCAGCAGCAGTTCAGAGAGGTCCATGGTGAGGTGATGCAAGAGGTCTATGAGCTCATTGCTGCTCGTTATATTAGGGCTGGCCAAGATGACTGTTCACAGCGCAGACCAAAACGACCCTCAGGCCACTGGGAAATGACCTGGTGCTCCCAGCGGGCTGTCCACCGCTGCCTTCAGAGGCAAGGGAGTTTCTTGAATGCATTGTAAAGTAAGCCAATATCCTACTTAAAGTAGGTAAATATTGACTTTCGCTAACTAAAAGCACTCGTTATAATGCAGAGTGCTGCATGTGCGAGTGGTGTTTACCTCCAAGGTTCAAAGGCAGAGTGCGGGCCAATAAAAGCAAGCAAAAATAGTGGCTGTAATGAATTGAAGCAAATAAAGGTAAATTCATAAGGGGAGAACCTGCATGAGAACTCTAGGACATTGCATCTACAGTACCAGCTGTAGATGCGGCGGCAGTAGATGGGGCGGCAGTGGCTCAGGTGGTGGAGTGGGTCGTCCAATGATCAGAGGGTTGGCGGTTCGAAGCCCGCTCTGTCCCGGTTGCTGCCATAGTGTCCTTGGGCAAGACACCTTACCCACTTTGCTCCTGATGGGTCGTGGTTAGCGCCTTGCATGGCAGCTTCCGCCATCAGTGTGTGAATGTGTGTGTGAATGGGTGAATGCGATGTATGATATACTGTAAAGCGCTTTGGGTATCGTTCAGGTATAGTAAAGCGCTACATAAATACAGACCACTACTCATGTAATCTATTATCTATATATTTACCATTTTACCATTTACCACTGCATAGCCAAAGCTCAGACTCACTTACTGAAAATCTGGTTTTAAGAAAGAGAAACTATACTGTACTTACACTGTGGCATCAATGCATTTCAATGGAAGCAAACAAGTTGGTCTAAAACCACCTCCTGACTGCAAGATGCACAGCTTGTGAATTATTCATTTCATTTTCATAGCAATCAAACCATTCAGTAACGCGTCATGCCGTATATGGAAACATCAGCGTTGATGATGTTTCTTCAGTCATTCATTTGGGGTTTTTCTTTCATTTGAGTTTATCATCTGATATGTACATTACGTGTATGACAACCAGCATATAATTAAATGCCACCACAATATTTAGTCAAGCAGCTCTTTAGAAATGCACAATTTCATGTTTTCCAGGAATTTTTTTTTACAAAGATTTGTTTTGCCGTGTGTTCAGTTTTCTCCTGCAAAACTCTGAACTGTCATTTCATTTGACTGTCTTAATGTGGTTTATTTTTTTTTATATTAAAACAGACAAAGAGAATGCAGGGAAGACAGATGGTTATCATGCCAAGTGATGAGCATTAACTATTGTTAGCATATCTCTGCAAATTTATGCTATTTCATGCTTCTCTTAGTAGACCCAGCCTTTAATCCCATTGTTCGCTGCACAAAATCCAATTTGCACCAATTTCATACACTGCTGCACTGAACTTACACCAATCTACAATATCTACCTTCAGCATTTGAATCAATTTTGCACTTAGTGTATGTCTTCTTACATGAAGTGCTGCTGGCAGCTCTATAGTTTTTTTCTTTCTTTCTTTTTTTCTACTCCTATTTTGTCTTTATTTGGACTGTGCATATCGTATAGTTATCACTATTATCACACATGTATTCCTGATTACATGAGTAGTAGACAAACCAGACACTGAGTGTTAATATTTCATTTGTCATCTCAACATCCACCTAATTTGGCCGCCTCATCGGATTGTCATAAAATGACATTGCACTGCTTTTTCCAATTATCAGAGAAGAGAGGAAATTCAGATTAAATGTGCAAGCACGAAAAGAGAGACGAGAAATATTAACACAGAAATATAATTAAATGCCAGTCATACAGAAAAAAAAATAATATTACCACATAATTGTTACTGCAGAGAATAGTGTGGAAGAGTTGGTTTCAAATAGATTTATATGGCAGCAGACTGAAAGAAGATGATGTGTATCATCCAAACAATTCAAAAAGGCCTAATGAGTTTCCTTATTATTGCAGCATGCGTCTGTTTCAATTTCTGTAGAGCTTGCATTATTGATGCTGCTGAAGTTATTCAGAGGATGGTGTCTATGTGACATTTCATTATTTGATAACCAAAAAGCTTTTGGATATTTTTAGTGCTATCATTCAGGTAATCAGCACAACCAACAAGCTTTGTTGGCTCCTCTGTGAACAGCTGATACTAACCCCCCCAAATAGCAACATGGAAGTCAAGTGTGACAGAAAAGCATGTGTGTGCATCTGAAATAGACAGGAAATCAATGTAAAAACATGGTTAACATTCATTCAGTCGTTTGTGCGAGGAGATGAGCACACGTTTCAGTGTGATGATGCACTCTCTCAGCTTTCATTGATTCGCGGAAGAAAACTGCTTGTGGATGCAGTCGGGGTTCATTAACTGTTATACTTTTCCGGGATGCTCGTTGTGTGGACCATTATTAAACTCCAGTTAACAGCTGCAGAAGACCATATTAGCTGAAGAGAGATTCTTTCACAGCGAGAGCACTTTAAGACTTTCTGCCACGCTAAGACATCTGCTTTCAAACATTAACAATACTTCATAGTCTCGAGGGTAACCATGTCTGTGCATGTGCTACATGAAGAAATCTGTACATGTATTCATTCTTTTTTGACAATTTCAATATCAATTTCAGCTTCCATTAAAACACACTTATTAGGTGTGGACACACTGAAGATTTGATGGAGACTCTCTAAAATGATGAAAAAAAAACTAAAGACAAAATGTTGATCAACCATTCTTTGGTTACATTGTGCTCCTGAAATAAAATATGAAGCAAAAGAAAGGTTTTTGTTCTCATGTGTCAGCTATTTTTGTTCGTATATATATATTTATGTAACCAATACATAGTCAGCCTTGAAATACAAATATTATCATGGCAGCATTGTGTTATTACAGTACATGTATGGAGTCACTCTGCACCTCACAGCTCATTTTATTGCAGGGCCACCATGTGTCGAATCACCCTGCAGTATCTAATATGGGATTTTTTCTCATTACAGGCTTTGTGATCACGAGACAGACACTGGTAAGGCTGTGAGTAGAGCAGGAAGAAAATCAGATGCACCACGGCAGATAAGGTGGGGTTCATCAATAGCTTCAAATTCTAATAGGATTGACCTCCCCTTGGCAAATCACATTGATCTGTAAAAAGGAAAAAGAAATATTCAAGAAATAAATGAGTGGTTACATGGAGATGTCACCTTCTGCAGTAATGTTTCTTTTGTAGTCAGCAGTCACTTTGTGTGGAAATGGAGAGTACTCCCATCCAGTCAGGTTGTTTTTGTTATACAGCATTCCATGACATTGTAAAATTGGGATAATATTGAACATAATCTGAAATTTGCATCATTTACATCACCTCTGAAAAGCTGTGTTCAGTTTAATCTTACACTAAATAATGTGCAAATGTCAGTGACTCCTCAGCAAATCATATTCTGCATGCAACTCGTAATTCACTCTGATTTATATTTGCTCAACCACATTTAGAGCCAGGAGTATAAATGCAGCAGATGGGGAGTCATACCTTTGCGCTAATAAGGAGATAGCATTTTATGACCTCCTCTAACTCTCTTTTTTCAATACAACAGGACAAAAAGTGCAAGAACTTCCGAGATAACAGAATTATGCATCAATCAAATTCAGTGGATACATTTTGAGACTAACCTTTAAAGTCGCTCTGTTCTGCACAGTTAATTGCAGAGCTGGCAAACTCCAGCAGGGCCAATAATTCTCAAGATCAGGCCACAGGTCATTGCCTTCAAACATATACTTGATCATCTCTGTATGGCTGCCCTCTTCAGCTGTCGATGAATATGTTACTTAGAGGAAACAATTTACTGTACAGACCTGGCAGGAAACTGACAACTGTTTCCTCCACAATTGCACGAACATAAACAGTCTCTCAACACAGTCCCTGAATGCTTCCTATATTGTGCAGCTTAGATGTATTTGAGTAGATAGATTGTGGGATAAAATGCCAGACAGGCTTGTTTACTGACCAAGACAAGAGAGGCTCTCATGTTTGGTTCTTTCACATCAAGTCTGGCCATCAGTTATAAATAATATTATTCCTCACATAGTGTTGAAAGTCATTTCATGCAGCACAGTGACTCAGTATGACATATTGACGAATTAAAGCAAAGGAATCAGGCTGAAGATGAGTTTAAAACCGACTGTGCCTCGTCTCCATCCATTTGCCAGTGTTACATGCCACATATTGCATATGCAAAGCCCTCCTTTAAAACAGAGTCTTCTTTATTAAATATGCTCTATTGTATTTGTCTCTCCTCTGTTATTCAGGAACCTTCAGCCACTTCTGTGGCACAATAAGACAATACAGCATCAATACACAGAGGCTGCAATAATGGTTTATGCAGCATTGATGTGCCATATCTGTTAGTCCAAGATATGCTTATTTTGACAATATGCAGCTTATGCTATTTTCTAAATAGTTCTAATGCAATCTAAGTACACAAATGTGTAGATCCCTCCCCCTCAGTTGTTGACAAGACAAGATACAACATTTAGACAACACATAAAACTCAGTAAAACACTGGCTCACTTTATAGTCTTCTCTTGAAAGCCCCTTTGAGTGCAGTGGTGCCATAAACAATGACCATTATTTGAGCAATAAGAAAGGATGGCATGGAAAAAGCAATGTCTCTCAGTGGTTGTGCGCGCTTGGCTCATTTATTAATTTATTTTAGTATAGAAGAAAGCCCTGGGGAGCAGAATGTTTTAAAAATCCATGATTAATGAAACATTAATCATGAATTTTGTAGAGGAACAGGAAGAGTTGTCACTCTCTATTTGGCCCCATTAGGGGTTGGATGGAAGGAGTAGACAAGCAAAAGGAACGAGGGTGGCAGATTGTGTGGTGGAGGAATATTTGGGGGTGGATGTCAAGGAAGGAAAAGGGGGAGGGGGACATGATGGGAAACAACTCTTTGGAATTCAGAATATGTAGTCATAGGAGGAAGCATCTGACAATGCAATGGAGCTTTATTTTAAGCCCCTAGATAATCAGCCAGAGCACCGTGTGGGCAATAATAGAAATGCCACAGAAATGTTGAAGAAACAATGTGCCAACTTTACCTTTAGATCCCTAATGGTGGCACTTGGTGTTACAAATGTGTTACAAAAAGTCATTTATGAAATGGCAGTTGACGGAAATGAAAAAAAGAAGTGCAAAATGTCACAATATCATCTGAAGTGAAGTAAAAGGTCAAAGCCTACATGTTAAATTATATACTCTCAATATACATTTGTGCAGAAGCATACTGCATTCACTTGAATAAAAATGTTTTTTTCTGAGTAATTTATTTGTTAGTTTGTAATTTATTTATTTTTTCATCCCACCTACAAGTAATGTAAGGCCTGATTTCAAAATAAAGGTGCTACATCAGACTGCTCTGATATTTTCTGAGTGACACTCTCTGAGGTGGTGTTCTGTAATAACAGGTAGTTTCCTTTCAATATAAACCTGAATTTACTGGGGAACACAGTGAAAATTTGAAAAATGAGTGAGGTTTTCCTTTGAAAATCTACAATGCCCGTGATAGCTCGACTGTATTTTTTGTGGAGCAAATCCATGCATGTATCTCATGGATCTAAGATCTACGTACGTGAATTGATCCGTGATGAAGTGGAGGCTTGACCGAAGGGGTTAAACATTACTTGCAGGTGGGAGCTTCTCTCTGGATTTTGAAATCTTGTTAAGTCAGAAAAAAAAATTACTTCGAAAAAGTGGAGGAAAGAAATTACCACGGAAAAAAATAGTTAGAAAAACAGAAAAATATTATTCAAAAAACAAACCAAAAAATAAATTACTCAGAAAAAAAGAGTGTTTTTCAAGTGAATGCAATACACTTCCTTACATTTGTCTATATGTGTGTGTGAAAGTGTGTGTATGACCTTGTATATATGCTTCACACTTTAAAATTGCACTTTAAATCACTTATGTCACCCTCTCCTTGAAATGAATTCATTTTGGCATCCATGTCTTTGTGCTCTGTGTGTAACATATCCTCCCATGGGTATGCAAATCATGAGGCTTATAGAACTACAATAGCACTTGTCAATATTTGTACCAGGTGCAACAATCCCCTCTTGCCTAACCTTCTGCTGAATGCTAAGTGCCCAAATCGAAGTGAGAGACAGCAGAGAAAGGAAACTTTTCAACAGCAATGCCTTTGAGGCAAACATTTCTGTGTAGAATAGATGGGTAGGGATGGGTGGAGTGAAAGGATCCAATGAAACAAACATGGCAACTGCTTCTGTTGTGAACTTCCAGTGATTTCACAGCTCTTGGAATTTGACAGTGGAGGCACCATTGAGCGACTGCTGATAACAGTGGTGGGGGCTTTGAGGGAACAACAAAACTCTGCAGTGTTAACCCTGCATACTAATTCAGCCTGCAGACAGTGTGTTAGATCTGACTTACTGAATGTTGGATGTAGATGATGCATTGTTTTGTTTTGTTTTTTTCAGTTTTTTGGCATTCCTGCACTTATTTGTTTTGACGGTGATAGCTGAGACTGACAGAAAATACAGAGACGAGGGGGTGGGGGTTGGGAGGGTGGACATGCAGCACAGGGTCTGGGCTGGATCCAAACCCAGGCACTGTTGTTAGAACTGACTCTGACAAATGGTTCACACTTTACCAGGTGAGCTACACCGCTACACCGGTACACCCTGGATGATACATTGCTGAACTCAAGTGCACCCACAAAGATTATGTGCAAAAAGTAACAGGATAATGTCAACACAATTTGGAGAAGAACTTTAAATAGTGTTAAGCAGATCTGATTATCAACACTTCAGTAGTTGAGTTTCCAAAGCAACATGAAGGGAATGGAAGGTGAAACTAACAACAAGGACATTGTGGAGTAGACATACACAGCGTGAAAGACTCCATACTGTACAGGTATGAATGTGAGTCAGTTGGGTAATTTAGTGGTAACTATTCTGTCATGGATATTTTCATATTTTTGTGCATAACTTGAACACAAAATACATATAGCTGTATAGCTGTAGCAATTTATCGATGGCTATTACATCACATAATTTGATGTGTTTTTGAAAAGAAATCAAATGCTTATATATATGTCTTTTCAAATTTGAATTATAATAAGAGAAATGCTTTCACACATGCAAGAACACACACACACACACACACACACACACACACACACACACACACACACACACACACACACACACATACACATGTGCAGTCACTTCAAATTGTTAATATAAGCACAATATCACACCAGAGATGTGTTGTTTAAGGCCTCCGCCTCATATCTGGTGTGAAATTCAAATCTGTGAAAGTAGTTTTGATCTTGCAAATGAAAATGGAATAAGGTTCTGATTCATTACTTTCCTCTGGCCTAGCGCAGCAGTGGCGTTGGGGGAGGGAGAGGACATGCCGAGCAACAGCGCAAATGGAACTAAAGGTGATCTAATGGTCTCCGGTAGCAATCAAGAGGTGCAGAGAACCTTACGGGGGAATGGATGCAGGGGTGGTTGGTGGCATGTACTAGAGTGGAGTTTTCCTTTCTGTATTCCTGCCATCACTTGCCCTGGGGGCCAGGGTACAAAGACATACTGGGGCCAGGAGAGTCAAGTCATTTCCTCCCTCTGCACCAATCCAGCCCTTTGGCATAGCTCGCATCTGACACTGATCCCACATCTGTCAGAGGCTAAAACCTGCCTGGCTTTTGATAGCAAACCTCTTGCACTCTTTGGCCTTCTCCTGACTGAAGCTCTGGCTACCCTGATGGGCCATGCATAACCGAGCAACATCAAAGACAAGACCAGGCATTTTTCCTCTATCAAACCCCCAAAAGAGGTAAATTATAAGCAGACATGATTGTGAATACATCCTGTAAATACTTAATGTGTTTTAACAACGATGTTTGAAATTAATGATCATAAATACAAACATTTCAGTCCAGCGGAATGTCAGGGCGTTTCATCCATGATATGCAGTGATTGAAATGTTGTGTTGGTGTATCAAAGGCCTTCCTCATGTTTTATTAGAGGTGCTCACAGTCAGATGCATACCCCATGCTCCCACTTGCAGCCACCCCATCGCCCCCTCCTCCACCTCCTCCGCCCCTGCTACCATGTTGCTCCATTTATCAAAAGCTGAAATAATGTGGCAGGGATTTATTATCTTATTCAGGAGCCAGGCTTCATTTGCACAACAGAGGCCACAATCCTCAATCTGGCATTGATTTCTTTTGATTTATGTGGAACGAGCAGTGTTAGGAGTGCATGTTCATTGAGCCTGGTGCCCCTCTACTCTCCTTTGTTTACAGTGACAGTGATGTGGACTGTGATGAAACATAGAATCAAATCAACAAAACTAGCTTTCCTGTGGATCAGCATTTAGGAGCTATGTGGCTCAATATTAAAGTCTCTTGTGGCGGTACACTTGTCAGCTTTGCTTGTATCCTCATGTTGCACTGCTTGAAATATATATTGTTTGCATGTTTACATGTGATGCTGATGTTACTCGACAGGCTAGACAACACTGCAGAAGTGCTGTGGTTTTAAGTGAAGTCTGTGTAGCTCCGCACGGGCAAATCAGGATCTGCTGGAGCTTTTTGTTGTGGAAAAACTCCAACTTCCAACATTTAATGAAGACAAGCAAGGTCTTTCCCTTTCTACCGCAACCATCCAACTCTGTAGCTGCCCAGTGGACATCACCATGACAGCTCGAGCAGAGGCACGGGCTCTAAACATGGCTGATCACAGTAACAACATTGTTTCAATAACAGCGGCGAACTACCCAGAACGCTACACATCACAACAGGCAATTCTGCTGCCTTTCAGGTTTAATTTGAGGGTGTTTACATCCACACCCGTTGAACCATGTAGAAATTGCTACCCTGTTTATGGAAAAAATACTCCCCTGCTACTCACACTCCTCACCCGGAATGGATGTGAACACCTGCTGAAAGTCAGCACTTTAACCTCACAGTCATTATTTCATTTTGACTCCAGTGTGGTGGAAAAGAGTGAAACAATGAAAAATATAACACTGTCTTCAATCTCACAAAGTGCATGATATAGTTTCTCCTGAAATATTGCAATGCCTTTCACTCACTAGGATTTGGAATACATAAAAATGGCATGCAAAACATATTAACTCTGATTTAAATTGTCTGTTACAAATGTGGTTATGCCTTTATCAGTGTTTTATACCAGCTATCAGTGGAAAATGCAGCTTGACTGCTATCTGTTATTGTGTGCATGTATCTGATTTCTTCCCTTTCTGAGAGAGCAGCTTGAAAGCGAATGCCTAATAAAGCTTGTGAAGTCAAGGGTTAGAATAATAACAGACGATTCTATAACTTGAACAATCGCTTTGGCTCATTGAAGTCTGTTTCTATCTGGATCCTTCTAATCCTCTTGGTGCATGAGTGGGTGCAGAGAAGTTATTGCACCTCGTGATATGATGGGTAATCAAAGTTTGGACCTACTTGCTTTGCTCCTGACAGGTCAAGAAGGTTCATTTCGTCCTATTGTCTTCCACCTACTCTCCTCAACAACAACAGCTGTTTAAGCATGTGGTGGCAACTGCGATTTGAATCAATTTCTGACTGATCACGCTTAACACGACTTGTCAGTGTTACTTCTTTGACGATTGTATGCAGATTCACATTAAACATGTGTGGTCTGAATACAAAATTCATTCATTATACTGTAAGATAGTTAATGCTATACAGTTAGACAGAATGTCGGAGGCAACAGCACATGGATCTTCAATCAAGGCTATTGAACTTTGTATTGATTTGAGCCAATGCTGTTGGAGGCAAGCTGTTGAGGCCCATGTTTTTTAAAGGTTGTGTGCTTTTCCCTATGACTGAAATGCTAATCTGTGTGGGTGGTGATACTGTATATTAGTGGGTTGCAGGGTTAGTAAGAGTATTTGTTACATTTCATAAAGGAAGGAAATTTCAAATCCCCTATAATAAGCGAATAGCTGTTGTAGTGAAAGTATAGTCATACTAGAGATGGATGTATGGATAGATAGATAGATTTTAGCAATATATTATTGGCTAATTGGTGGTACTCGTTTGACAAGCTAACAAACTAAGGAGAAACTGGTAGGCATTGCTGAGCAGAGGGTCGTCTGGACCACCTTTCTTAACCCACTGCCACTGTGACCTGACCCTGGATAAGAGGCAGAAAACAGATGGATCGATGCAAGCTTCATTAATTAAGCCTGCAATATGGTTTAGTGTGCGTGCTGTACAGTACATGCACTCTGTAAGTGGTAGAAGCTTCCTTTTAGTGGTAGTGATGTAGTTTAGTTTGAGGTCATGTAGAAATCAAAAGATATTCTTAAGAATAGAAATGTCCACTCTTTTTTTATCAGATTGCTCCCATCCAATCATCTAATAATTCTTTCTTTGTTTTTCATTTTCCTTTTTAAGTGTATGCTGCTGGTATAGTCTATAGCTCTAGAAATGTAACACCCAGTATTTAGCTCCCTGTAGTGTTACTTATTGAACAGCAGCTATTGGCATACATGGTGATCACAGCATCATAGTATATTGAGTTTCTGTAAATTTCCCAAGATTGTGTTTTGACAGATAAATTCAAATAAACACTATAGGCAACAAAACAGAGAGTACGTGGAACAAGGCCAAATAACTTCAGCCTTCAAGGTGTTTTTGTTCCACTCTAAAACCCTTGAAATGATTACCTGTCATTGGGCTAAATGTAAAAACAGCACAAGTAGATAAATTGGTGAACTGTCAACATGTCAGACAATAGTAGCAAGATCATTGGAAATGCACTGACTTGAATGAGCGTGGCATAGGGTGTCCTTGTTCCAGGCACAACCACCTTGGTTTCATTACACTGCATGCAGTCAGTGTAAGTTGTGTCATTTGGCAGGCATAAATATTTTTTAATGTACCGGTAAACCAGTATCTGCTTCTTCTCCTGGTAATAGTATTGAGACACACTTTCTAAACTTTGTCATATTATGTTGTTGGCAGTTAAAACTACATTAACCAATTAGCAGGAATCACAATCATTTAAATGTGCTCATAAATCCGTACTGAAAAAGACTTGACATTAGCATCCGCATCCATCCACTTGGAATTAAATCACCCAGGCGCCTAAAGACACAGCAGTGAATACTACCTGAGTATAAAGACTTGACATTTGCAGCTCCTCCCTTTCACTGCTGCATGCACAACAGATAAAAGAAGGTATTAAATTCACTGTGTCTTGCAATGTGTAGGGGAACCTAAAAGAGATTGTGTGAACTCCCTGCCACACCTCCCAATTCTATTCCTCCTCCTCCCCTATCTTCAAAGAAGAAAAGAAACTACCAAGAACAGGGTTTAGGTCCCAGGAGACGCACAACGAATGGTATCCTCTGACTGCTGCATGTCATTTTTCACAATTTAACCTCCTTCGGTGATAGTTGAAGGTGGATTAGTGCACATCATTATTGAAAAGATAGTGATTTTCGATTTAAATGTAAATCAGCGTGTTTTTTTGAATTATTATTATTCTGTATAACATTAGGTATGGGAACAATAATTGATAGGTCTCAGATGTACAGTATGAGGGGGTACTGAAAAATTTAAACAAGCCTGTAAAGCATCTTGGGTATTAACAGACAACCTGATCAATCAACAGTTGTGCTGAAATTTGAATCGTATTGATGATTTTTGCAGCAAAGTTTCACATAATTAGAAGCTCTCACAAAATCAGACGGGTATAGTCATTTATTCAAAACATGATAAAGCCTGTGAAGAGTTCAATCCTCTGACCAGATACAGACGTCTGGATGGGTAACACATTCTTGGCAGTCTTCCACCAATAAGTTCTGTTTTCACAAAGATGATTTTCCGCAACAACTGCACTGTTGTGGAGAACAATTCTGACAGGAGATGTTACCACTGAACTGCTCACAGCAAAGCAGAGCCTGCTTAAAGTGTGAGAACCATTACAGTATATGTCTGGTGGCTTTTTTAAAAATAAATAACAAAGATTCTTTTAAGATTAATTGCAGACTCATTTATTAACCGCCATATTTTTGACTTCTTAGTGAGTTGATGAAATGTATCTGCCCCAGTTGACTTTGTCCTTTCTGTTCCTTGAGAGTCTATGTGAAACTTTAGGGAAGAACCAGTTGCACACGCATGCAAACTCTGTAGTCATGCTAGTCCAACACTTTGCATACCAGCATTATGACCTAAAAGGAACACATTTTCTCACACATTTGTAAATATATTTGGAAACACTGTGCTGAGGTCTAACAGATACTGTACATTTAACACCAGTTGCTTCTTTTGTACCAAAGTCCACACGCTGGCATCCGCAGCACAGATTCTTCCTGTGCTTGTGGGTGGATGTGCAAACAGTGTTATTGCTAAGTGTTGAAGAAATGGCTTGGAGTCTGGACAAATATAACTCCACGCTAAACGGTCGGTCTGCTTTTCGTCTGTTCATGCCCAGTCAACAGGACAAAGACAGGCGTCACAAATGAAGATGAGGAATCACACACAGCCCAGTTCTGTCACTCACATTTACTCTGCCTTTGTTCCACAACACTTCACTGTCCTAACTCTTACAATCAAGAGCTTTGCAGAACAGGATAGTACAATGCATATTTAGCCTCAAATAGGGCAATTGGGGTTTTAATAGTTTTAGAGATGAATGCAGTAAGTGGTTTTGGCTGAAATCAGAGTTTTTTCTTCATGGTGAAATACTAGTTTATTTTATAAAAATCACATAAGTCTGTTTGTTGAATAAAATAAAATATAAGTCTGTACTCCAGCATGTACACCACAAGCTAATGGAGGAGTTTTCCTTCTCAAGTGTCGACATATTGTTAGATAATTTCGACAAATCGCTGGTTGTCTGATTACACTGTCATAACGCTATGCCTACGTAATTCAGTTACCTGGGTCCTCAGCGACATTACACTGAAGAGAAGTGAACGGGATAGATGAGGGCCCCAGCGAGGGGGCCTGGCAATTGAAGAAAGAGCTGAACGAAATTAGAGGGCACATAAAGTGCTTCCGACACCGGTGAATCCGTTTTCCTCAGCAATTACAGGAAGATAGCTTTTATTTCATCTATGGGGGCTGGGGGCTGGTGGGGGGTTGCCACAGCACTATGGCTGTCAGCAAATACAAGCAAAATCTACAGCCCAGAGGTTTTTGAGGATATTTTAATGACCTGCCTTGTCCTTTACACGGCTCACAATCTGATTATTAGTAGCGGAGGACAAGAGGCTAATTGAAGTGTCACTCAGCACTAAAGTGTCTTTCTTTTTTCCCTTTATGCGTTGAGAGTGGAGAATCATCTTTTTGAATAAGTCATCAGCACTTGAAATATAGTGATGGCCATTGATTATTTCCTAAAGGCACACTTGAAAAAAAAAGAATGTACTGCAAAGTGGAACACAGGGAACAAGGATAATGCATAATGAATGAAGAAGCAAGATGCTGAATAAATTCTATATTTGTTCCACAGTATGTTGTGTAAATATATTTTTGTATCATGATTAGTGGGTACTGTAAGACCAAAATGTTCTGTAAAGAAGAGCTGTTGCCTTTAAAGTGAAGGCCTCAAATATGAAAGACTACTGTAACTTCACTCTGGTGTAAACAAATCACTGGTTTATGGAGATTTCCACCATAGGTCACACAGATTTATTCAAGATTCTTCCTGTGTAGCAGAGAATGGGGCCTTGGTTCCTTCATGCTGACGTCACTGAGCTTCGCAGTGAACAGATTGTTTCATTTAATCTTTTCATTGTTTTTCCTTTTTTTTGAGGAGAATGTCAGAGCAGCAGAAATCAGAGTTCTGTTTGGACTGTAGGGTTTTGTTGTGTCTCTGACAGCAACCAACACTTTCCGTCTCAGGTCAGCGTAACACTCTCTGGGCCATTAATCAAGACTGCAGCACAACAGCAGTGTTCAGGGGTTGTCAAAGGAAAACACAGTCTGACCCACATAAAGCTCTCATTCAACGAAAATAGCCCCATTAACGCCCATAGGATTTGCATGAAGAAAAAGTAACTGATTAAAACTTAATGCCACAGCTGCTGCTGCAATACAGACAATGATATTATTATTAATATTAGTTTGCATTTGTATATTGATTTAATTGTCATATTTACCTTTATACTATTTATACTCTTTACAACAAGTAATTATGTTGGGTGCAATTAATGCTAAACTGTGAACACACTGGGGCTACAAAACCTTGTATATGATATGAATGTCAGTTTTTTTCCCTTACATGACTCTTGCACAGATGGACCAGTATCCAAACATCAGAGAAACTAATTACATTTTCACTTAAGCATAAGCAGAAATGACTATACTGCCTAGAGTTTGAGGCCACTGCCTTCTCCCTCCCTGTCTCCTCTGTGTTAACTCCCTCCACTCACTGCCTTAAAGTACCTGGCTAAAGACCAGCAATTTCGCTGTTGCTTTTTCTTAACTCCTGCATATTTTATAACAGCATTAAGGCATCATATTAGTTTTAGCATGGTTTATTGCAGCTGGTTGAAACAGTCAGCTGCAGGCTGCTCCTCTGTACTGTAGTTGTGCTTTTTTGCACTGTGCTGTAAGCAGTATACATTATCACCACATACTGCTTACACACTGTCTAAACACTGCTGCTGTAGTTAACAATTTTCTTTTGAGAATAGTTAGTGTTACTTTTTGAAGACTGTGCATTTCATGTCTGCTTGAATAACAAAGATAAACGTGCTCTGACTTCAACAGCTGGACACAAAAACATAAGCAAATGATTAATTTACAAGGGGATATTAATGTACACATTAAGGGCATACATTGAATAAACTAGTTGTCTGGTTCATTTCTTGAAACAAAATTAATAATAATGTGTATGCATTTATAGTTAGCACCAGATTACCTTCTCTTGTGTTTTATATATTTAAATCTCCTTGGCAGAAAGTCTTCATACTGGAAGGTGTACAAACAAAAGATAGATTAACTGGAAAAAGAGGTTAAGGTGTAACACAAACACCATCTAACAACTGGAGAGAAGGCTTTTTGAAAATATGATTAACCTATTGTAGCATCACTTAAAGCAGAAGTAAGTGATATATTTGTGTTAATATAAGTCTTAAATAGTTATATCTTCCGACAGCAATCACTTACATAGAGTGTTTGGTCTGAAACACGGGTCTGTCAGTCACTCTGCTCTGCTCTGAGCCGAGGAGAAAACATTTATCGTATCCTACAGTTTTTATCCAATGAGGAGAGAGAACGGCATGCAGGGCTGTGTGTGCAGCCAAGGGACGCCGTGAATGTGGCGACGTAGGGACGAGGACTGTTATGGTGCGTTCAAGGAAACTCGTATTTTTCCGACCGTGAAGTCGTACCAGTTCGATCTGGTACGAGTTCACCGGTCGGAAGTTATGAGTGGCCGTTATAGTGACTTTCACCGGTAAAACAGGTCGGAAAAACACAAGTGGGTTGCCTGGAACGCTACAAAGTCGTAAGTTGTGACTTGAAGGTGTAATTTACGATTTCAAAAGCCTGCCTGGAACGCAGCATTAGCGAAAACGACCGGACCACTTACTTCTGCTTTAAGACTAAATCCAAACAATAAGAGTAGTGAAGTTTAAAAGCACATAGATGCACATTGATTTGTCTACAACAACTATTATTTGCATGATCAGATCTGGAAAAAAACAATTACAAAGTGAAGGAACAAGCACAGAGTTGACAGCTTTATTTGGTGAGTCATTGTCATTATCAGAGACATGTATGCCTTTTATTAAATTACCACATGAGTCATTTGAAAAATTAAACAACAGTTACATATTTGTCATTCAATGTGTTCATCAATAATTAAGTACCTGGGACAGCTCCTAAATGCATTTGTGTGAAATTAAGTCATATCGTTTAAAACTGATTGTCAGGTTATTGCGATTCTGAAAAGGACTCAAAAATGCAGACAAGATTGGCAAAGCATCGGTGGGGGGAAAAATGCAAGATTTATTGGACTTACAAGGAAGACAGAGGCAAGAACACGCAGAAAACACACAGGGACACAAGCAACAACAAGACATGTAAAATAATAATAAATAAAACATGACATGATGAATTTGTAGTGAAATACATGTTTGTCAAGACATACAAGAAAGAAAGCTCTACCCTTTTTTACACATTGTTTTCTTGTATATTCAACTTGAATTGCATTTAGTATACTTGTTGAAGTTTTTGTTTTTCACCCCTTGGGCCTGGTGACTGAACTACACTGAGCATCAGAAGTTCTGTCTCCTTAATGATCCTGCCACCTTCACAGCTATTGAATTCTTAGATGTGTCTGTGCTGAGCTTGTTTCATTGTTTCTCTTTAATGGCTTCACCAGAACCTGAGTAATCATCTGTACAGCGTTTAAAAGGTTGGAGAAAGGTTCAGATTGTGAAAAATCAAAATAAAGACAAGAAAGAGTGTGTGTTCTCTGCGCCAAATTGGTTGACAGGTAAACCAGCAGGTGTTTGTTGCTGATGCAACCCAGCAAACTTTAGCTTTACATTCGCAAACATCTGATGCGGTTCTTTCTATTGTCACTCGCTACAGCCCTGACATTTTTAACCTGAAACAAGGAATGCATCAATATATTTTTAATGGGAGGAAAAAGTTTACGATTTTAAAAAAAAATCATATTTTGGAAATGCTGAGTTTCCAAATATTGATTTTGTGCACACTTGTGCATGGCTTACAAAGTCGGGCTGGTGCACATGAATATCACATCGTAGTATCAGAAACTTGCATTAGGCTTTAAATCAACTTGAGAAACCTATATCTCCAAACAGATTTAAAGGATTTATATACTGCTGCATGTAAACACCTTATCAGAGTTCCATTGTTTGCCATCCACAGAGCTAGTCACACAGGAGTTTCTGATTTACACAAAACAAAAACAAAAAGTCTAACACCACTCAGCTCTGATGCCCCGTAGTTATCACTGATACAAGTCTGGCAGTGATGAATAAGAACTAATACTTTGATCTATCTGTAACACCAACAACATTTTTGTTTTTGCCTGGAAAGCAGCTTCATATTGTCTCCAGCTGTGTGTTGGTTACTTCCAGGCTTTTAATTGTGATTTTTGAAATTCAGTGCACTTGTGTTGAATTATTTTAGTGCATGTGCTATGTACTCATCCGTGGAGCTGATTGAGATAATCATGCATATAACAGCATGGATTAATGCAAGTGAAAGCATTTGTTTTTATACATAGTGGGAGTGTTGTATTGTTCTGTGCTGCTTTGTCTTTACGCCTGCGAGCAATTATTGTGTGATATTTGGTGTTGGATCTGATCGGGCATCTGTGAAGTGTACACATCTGCAATGATATTGTGTGAATGGTGTTAATTGGCCACAGCTAGAGGTGCTGACTAACCAACTACTGAACAACTATTGTGGACAGAGACCCCCCAGAATGCCAGCTGCTGTGTAATTTGAGCTGGATTGTTGTACTGAATTGATTAAGTGCACACAATGCTTAGAGTTTGTCATCAAATACTCCTAATGGTATATTAAAACTGTAATATACATAAATATCAAATAGCTATTTTAATTTGTTAAATCCATTTAAATTAAAATGATGTTGTAAGAATCAATTCAAGACAGTTACCACCTCAAGCCAATATGGCAAAATAAGTGTTATGTATCAAATCAAAATGTTTTCATGCAGTCTGACCAAGCCAGGGGAGCATTAATTCGTGAGGCTCTGCAACCTAAGAATTACACTTTGTCACATGTCAGAAAAGCTGTCTGTGTTGGGCTGCAGTCTAAAAATACATGTAAAATAAAACAACATTCCCAGCAAATTATTTTCATGTGGGATTCACTTTTTCACAAGAATAACTTGTTTATGATGGTAAAGGCTCGGCTTCGGGCATGTGGGATGCTGAGATATTGCGGCTCATTCTGAATATTCAATTACGACCACTGGCGAAACACTTACAGTAGGTTAACTGAATATTATTAGTGTAGGCTAATAAGTGGCTGAATCATCACATTTTCGCATGTTCTTTTCTGCACAACATCAGCGTTTTATGTGTTTTACGAGGTCTATACCATCCCAGTGCAGATCAACACATCCTCCTCTGGGATGCCTTCCTTTGAGATGTACCCCAGAGAACCATGTCTGTATGCAACAAATAATAATACTGATGAGAGAAATAGTCCCATAACAACACTAGCTTGACTTGTTTATCTGCATGTATGAGGAAAAAATATTAATAAAGGGAATTTTAAGGAACAGTTCTAAATGAAAAGTAAAGGCTTACGTTAATATGATTATTATTGTTTTAATCACTTGTGATTTTCCCCCAAAACAGAGTCATGATGCCAGAAAGCTCAATGGCATGTTTTCATAAAGTCACACTGGTCCACCAAATATGTTTTATTCTTTAGCTAAATGTTTACCTTGAACTGATGTGTTTACTTCTTTTTGATTAACATATGGACAGTCCTCTTCAAGCCTGAGGGAGGGCAAATCCATAGTTCACAGCACTGCTTTTGTTTACCACACTACAGAAGGGAACAGAGGCAGCAATGGTAACATGTCGATGTTCGATCTGTCAGATGTAAAACAACACGCGCCCATTTCCCTATCAAGAAGGGAATTCAGCTTGACTTATGCAAAGACCCGTGACCCCTGACAAGCTTTCTTGAGGTCAAACCGCTGACCATGACTCCTTGCTTGTCTCCAGACGAGTATGGCAAACAAATCCATAGTGCTATTTTGCATAGCATGTAAAAAAAAAAAAAAAACTCATTTCCATGGTGCAATTAAGATGGAATTCAAATGGCAGAGAGTCAAATGACCCAGCTGCCCTGTAGCAGTGTGAACTCGACTGAGTCAGAGAAGAGCTCCAGGCTTATGCAGGCTTGCTTTGAGAAAAAAAAAGAGGGGGGGGGGTACACTTTAGATCAACAAAAGTACATGTTTGCATGACGTGTCCGCCTTTGCTTTGATGTGAACAGGCTTGCAAACTGTGAGGATTCACAGTTGGGGTTCTCAGTATACACTAGCTGCCAGTTTGTGATCAAAATGCAGTTAACATGTTGTGTAAAATATAACATTTCTGGTCATTTCTGACAGGAGGTCATTTAATGCAATACAATCCTGCACCAAGCAGGTTTGTGCTCCAAGTTTCATTTCCACTGAACCAAAAGTCTTTAATTGTGCTCTCTCTCCTCCTCTTGAACCTTGCACTTTCACTCTCTGAGTTCTTGATGTGCAGCTTGAATTTCACTTCATTTCAAAGCATAATTACGTCTTAAGTTTATATCAGCAAAGTCAGCAGAGTGCCGTCCCAAGGAGAGCGAGTGATCTTTCATGTAGGTGAGACGTCAGTGAGGACAGAGCATTCAGATAAAGGACTACAGTGCAGAAAAAAGGTGATCCCTGAGCTAATGGTCTCGACTATGCATAAAGTTGCTATTAATTTGTCCTTTAGACTTTTTTTTTTATTCTTATCCAAACTGGCATTAAAGCCAGTTGGATCAGAACTATCAGTAAAGACCATGGAAGAGGATGTGAAGTGTGCGTTAATTGAGAATATTCATGTAGATCTATGATATAAAGTAATTGTTTGATCAAGATAACAAAATCATAACAACTGTCCACTTTGTTTTCCATTTGATGCTAAATGAAATGCAAATTATATGAACAGTATGCCATCAGCATCCTCGTTCTCCAAGCGAGCGTCCTTCCATTAAAAAGTACTGTGGATAAAAATGAGATGTCGTCATTCCTCCAGCTTCCTTAAAACACCTTGCCCTTCTGTTTAATTCCATTCATTTGGGTCCCCTGCTCTGCCACTTTGCAGACTTGATTAGAATGAGAATCTGAGGCACCAGGGATATAGAGTTGTAGCATCTCTGGGGAATCATCTGACTGACAAAGATTGAGTGGATGTCCTTCCTTGAAAGACAACTGGCTGATTTGCTAATTTCAAAATACAAATTCATGGTAACACACACTTAACACACACATGCACACTGCGACGCACACATGACAGCAGAAAGCAGTGTTTCAGACCTTTCGGTGTCTCAACAGCGGATGTGCAGGCCCAAGAGAAATTAAAGCCGCAAGCGGCGATGGCGGGCCCTCGCTCGCCCATGCCACCGCGGGGCCTGAGGCACGCCGGGGCCGTGGCGCGGAGCAGAAATGGAGAAAAAACCTGGAAGGAGGCCAAAAATGCAATGTTTCGTTCATCCACCAGGGGGCAGTCACCGCATGTGGTCTGGTGCGTTCAGGGGCCGCCCCTCATCACTCATGTGAAGTTTGGAGTGAATCGGACATAGCATGAGGGAGTTATGAGCAGTTAAAGGTTCGTCCACTAGGGGGCAGTAATGGTATGCGTGCAGGTGTGTTCAGGGTCAGTCCCTCATCACACATGTGAAGTTTCTTGGAAATCGGACAAAGCATGAGGGAGTTATGAGCAGTTAAAGGTTCGTCCACTAGGGGGCAGTAATGGTATGCGTGCAGGTGTGTTCAGGGTCAGTCCCTCATCACACATGTGAAGTTTCGTGGAAATCGGACAAAGCATGAGGGAGTTATGAGCAGTTAAAGGTTCGTCCACTAGGGGGCAGTAATGGTATGCATGCAGGTGCGTTCAGGGTCAGCCCCTCATCACACATGTGAAGTTTCGTGGAAATCGGACAATGTTGATGCAAAAAATGGCACTTCCGGTTTCCACTAGGGGGCCACATGAGCGACACTCCTATCAGATGGAAGAAGTCTCCACCCTGGACCTGTCTATCAATTTTCATGATGATACGAGTTCATTAAAGCCATCAAAAAGCCAAACGTATTTTCATGGCGAGGAATTGATGGTAGCCACGCCCCCACAGGGACGCCATTACTCGTAGCTTCACAGTCTTCATAATGTAGCTTCACCAACTGGTTCTGCATGTTTTAGAAGTGGAATGAAGTTGATGGGGTGAACTATGTATTTTTAATGAATTTTAGTTCACTTCCTGTTACCACCGGGGGGCGCTATGAGTTACATGGGAAGTTCATATATCAGGACGTTCAGGGTGGAGCCATCATCATGTCCAGCAAGTTTGAAGTTGATTGGATGAAGTATGTGGGCGTGAGAGCCAATCGTATTACATGGCGAGCACGCCAAAGTTAATTGAGCGCTGGCAGCCACGCCCTTTGACCTACGGACTCACGGCGCACAAGATAAGCTCAGCTAGGTCTGGAGATGTGGTGTACCTAATTTCAACTTGATCGGGCGAACGCTGTGGGAGGAGTTCGTTTTAGGCGGGAAAAATCAAAACCAAAATGGCCGACTTCCTGTTGGGTTGAGGTCATGAGGTCAAAAGGCTTTTTTGCATATCTGGATATAATACATATGTGTACCAAATTTTATCAACATCGGACAAAGTTAGCAAAATTCCCTATGGGCATTTTTGGAATTTGTAGGGGGCGCTATTCCGCCATTTTGCGTCGACCGTGTGCGACCACCCAAAAATATCGAATTTCGGATCCGGCCGGACGCCCATGCAAAAGTAGACGCATTTTCGCCTTTGGGAAAGGGGTCAAAATGGCGTTTTAAGGGTGTGGGAATAATAATAATAATAATAATAATAATAATAATTAAAGCCGCAAGCGGCGATGACGGGCCCTCGCTCACCCATGCGACCGCGGGGCCTGAGGCACACCGGGGATGTGGCGCGAAGGTGAAAGGGAGAAAAAACCAGGAAGGAGGCAAAAAAAAAGTAATATTTCGTTCATCCACTAGGGGGCAGTAATGGGATGCGTGCAGGTGTGTTCAGGGTCAGTCCCTCATCACACATGTGAAGTTTGGAGTGAATCGGACAAAGCATGAGGGAGTTATGAGCAGTTAATGGTTCGTCCACTAGGGGGCAGTAATGGTATGCGTGCAGGTGTGTTCAGGGTCAGTCCCTCATCACACATGTGAAGTTTGGAGTGAATCGGACAAAGCATGAGGGAGTTATGAGCAGTTAATGGTTCATCCACTAGGGGGCAGTAATGGTATGCGTGCAGGTGTGTTCAGGGTCAGTCCCTCATCACACATGTGAAGTTTCGTGGAAATTGGACAAAGTATGAGGGAGTTATGAGCAGTTAAAGGTTCGTCCACTAGGGGGCAGTAATGGGATGCGTGCAGGTGTGTTCAGGGTCAGTCCCTCATCACACATGTGAAGTTTCGTGGAAATCGGACAATGTTGATGTAAAATATGGCACTTCCTGTTTCCACTAGGGGGCGAAAGGAGTGAGATCGCCTACGACCATATAGAAACGCTGAGGTCGTGACCCTGGACCTGTGTACCAATTTTCATGTTGATACGAGTTCAATAAAGCCACCCAAAGGGCAAACGTATTGTCATGGCGAGGAATGATAGCCACGCCCCCACACGGACGCCATTACTCGTAGCTTCACAGTCTTCATAATGTAGCTTCACCAACTGGTTCTGCATGTTTTAGAAGTGGAATGAAGTTGATGGGGCAAAGTATGTACATTTTCCAAATTTTAGTCCACTTCCTGTTACCACCGGGGGGCGCTATGAGTTACGTGGGAAGTTAATATATCGGGACGTTCAGGGCGGAGCCATCATCATGTCCAGCAAGTTTGAAGTTGATTGGATGAAGTATGTGGGCGTGAGAGCCACTCGTATGGACATGGCGAGCACGCCAAAGTGAATTGAGCGCTGACAGCCACGCCCTTTGACCTACGGACTCACGGAGCACAAGATAAGCTCAGCTAGGTCTGGAGATGTGGTATACCTAATTTGAACTTGATCGGGCGAACGCTCTGGGAGGAGTTAATTTTAGGCGGGAAAACTCAAAACCAAAATGGCCGACTTCCTGTTGGGTTGAGGTCATGAGGTCAAGAGGATTTTTTGTATATCTGGGTATAATACATATGTATACCGAATTTTGTGTGTGTATGACAAAGTAAGACGATGGCGATGCCATTGACACGTGTTTGTAGGGGGCGCTATTCAGCCATTTGGCCACGCCCATTTCCAACGACTTTAAAATATCAAATTTTTCGCGAGGCCTGATGTGCATGCCAAAATTCACGCGTTTTGGGGCATGTTGAGGCCCCCAAAAATGCGATTTTAGGGAGAATATAATAATAATAATAATAAACATAGCAATTACAATAGGGCTTTCGCTGGGCGACTTGCAGTCGCCGCTCGGGCCCTAATAATAATAAACATTACAATTTCAATATAGCATTTTTCCCCGGGGGTCTTCCATACCACATGATTACTTGATTACTTGATTACTTTGGGGTCACTTGCACTTTGGGGTCACTTGCACGTTGGGGCATGAACGAATTTCAATAGGGCTTTCGCCAGGCGACTTGCAGTCGCCGCTCGGGCCCTAATAATTAAAGCCGCAAGCGGCGATGGCGGGCCCTCGCTCGCCCATGCCACCGCGGGGCCTGAGGCACGCCGGGGCCGTGGCGCGGAGCAGAAATGGAGAAAAAACCTGGAAGGAGGCCAAAAATGCAATGTTTCGTTCATCCACCAGGGGGCAGTCACCGCATGTGGTCTGGTGCGTTCAGGGGCCGCCCCTCATCACTCATGTGAAGTTTGGAGTGAATCGGACATAGCATGAGGGAGTTATGAGCAGTTAAAGGTTCGTCCACTAGGGGGCAGTAATGGTATGCATGCAGGTGTGTTCAGGGTCAGTCCCTCATCACACATGTGAAGTTTCTTGGAAATCGGACAAAGCATGAGGGAGTTATGAGCAGTTAAAGGTTCGTCCACTAGGGGGCAGTAATGGTATGCGTGCAGGTGTGTTCAGGGTCAGTCCCTCATCACACATGTGAAGTTTCGTGGAAATCGGACAAAGCATGAGGGAGTTATGAGCAGTTAAAAGTTTGTCCACTAGGGGGCAGTAATGGTATGCATGCAGGTGTGTTCAGGGTCAGTCCCTCATCACACATGTAAAGTTTCGTGGAAATCGAACAAAGAATGAGGGAGTTATGAGCAGTTAAATGTTTGTCCACTAGGGGGCAGTAATGGTATGCGTGCAGGTGTGTTCAGGGTCAGCCCCTCATCACACATGTGAAGTTTCGTGGAAATCGGACAATGTTGATGCAAAAAATGGCACTTCCTGTTTCCACTAGGGGGCGAATGAGTGAGATCGCCTATGAGTACATAGAAACGTTGAGGTCGTGACCCTGGACCTGTGTACCAATTTTCATGTTGATAGGAGTTCAATAAAGCCATCCAAAGGGCAAACGTATTGTCATAGCGAGGAATGTTAGCCACGCCCCCACAGGGACGCCATTACTCGTAGCTTCACAGCGTTCATAATGTAACTTCACCAACTGGTTCTGCATGTTGTAGAAGTGGAATGAAGTTGATGGGGCAAAGTATGTACATTTTCCAAATTTTAGTACACTTCCTGTTACCACCGGGGGGCGCTATGAGTTACGTGGGAAGTTAATATATCGGGACGTTCAGGGCAGAGCCATCGTCATGTCCAGCAAGTTTGAAGTTGATTGGATGAAGTATGTGGGCGTGAGTGCCACACGTATGGACATGGCGAGAACGCCAAAGTGAATTGAGCGCTGGCAGCCACGCCCTTTGACCTACGGACTCACGGAGCACAAGATAAGCTCAGCTAGGTCTGGAGATGTGGTATACCTAATTTCAACTTGATCGGGCGAACGCTCTGGGAGGAGTTACATTTAGGCGGGAAAAATCTACACCAAAATGGCCGACTTCCTGTTGGGTTGAGGTCATGAGGTCAAGAGGCTTTTTTGCATATCTGGGTATAATACATATGTGTACCAAATTTTATCAACATCGGACAAAGTCACTCAAATTCCCTATGGGGATTTTGAAAGTTTGTAGGGGGCGCTATTTCGCCATTTTGCGTCGACCATGTGCGACGACCCAAAAATATCGAATTTCGGATGAGGCCGGAGGGACATGCAAAGTTAGACAACTTTTCCAGTTGGGGAAAGGGGCGAAATTGGGGCAAGAAGAGTCGCGTGAATAATAATAAGAATAATAAACATTACAATTTCAATAGGGCTTTCGCTGGGCGACTTGCAGTCGCCGCTCGGGCCCTAATAAACAGCGCGATTTCAATAGGGCTTTCGCTGGGCGACTTGCAGTCGCCGCTCGGGCCCTAATAAACAGATATGTCACTTTCTATTTAGCTCAAAAACAGAGTGCCTGTCCGTCATCTTAATGTGTCACTTTTTGAGTATGAGGATAAGACTTTGCATTCCATCTGGAAGGAGGCAAAAGATTTGGGAATGGAACTAGAAATGAAGGCAGCACAGCGTCTTTTCTCCTTTTTTCTACCCATGGTGGCTACAGTTTTGCCAAAAAGTTACATGTAATGTATTAAGTGAATTAATAATTGTACTGTGTTAATATTTCTCCATGCCATTACATTTTCAGTCAACAATTTAACATTCAATGCCAGGAAGCTTTCTCAGCTCTTGGTTTTGGATTGCTTACTGTATCAATCTGTTCTGGTAATTTTTAAGCCTTTGGGTTTCAAAGGTCACTTTGTAACCCAACCTAATTAATTAAATTAGTTGAGGGCTGCTGTTTTGCTGTGTAGTGCAAGATGTGCTCCTTGAGCTTTGAAATGCAGGTTTGTGGTAGTATTGGATAAATAAGATTTATGGCCATTTCTCACTTGAAAAGAAACCTCTGGCTGCCCTGAATAATCCTGTCTTGAAAGTCAGTCTAACATGAAAAGCAGTCCGTTATCCCCACTACACCGGCATAAGCATTACTCTTTTAATAATACATATATATAGTCTTTGTTGCTCAGTTACATTAAATGATAAGGCCTAGTTTGAACGCTCCAGGTGAGTATTAATAAAATGCGAGCTTTCCACAATATTAAACTCTGTGAAACCAAAACTGAAGAAATATTGCTGTAGGGCTTTTCATATGGGGCTTTCTGTTACAACTAAGGGTAACACTTTATTTTAAGGGGTCCTTGTTCCTGTGTATCTACCTAATTAATTACAGTGTAATTACCTATGTAACCGTATGTAATAACATGTACTTACATTGTAAATACATAGTGTATTTTGGTGTACTTACAGGTCCTTGTTACACTTGTAATAAGAAATGCTTGTGCAAAGAGAGAGGCCACTTTGGCATTTCTTATTACAAGTGTAACAAGGACCTGTAAGTACACCAAAATACACTATGTATTTACAATGTAAGTACATGTTATTACATACGGTTACATAGGTAATTACACTGTAATTAATTAGGTAGATACACAGGAACAAGGACCCCTTAAAATAAAGTGTTACCCAACTAAGTATGTGAATTAGTTTTGACTGACCTTTTTTCAGCCAATCCTTTGATTTTTAACCATAGGTTTATATGTAATCACAAGCCTTCAGATTTTGTTTGCACACAACTCACTGATGAAACATTAATTTATGTAATTTGAAAAATCAATGTTGGTACAACATATCAGTATTCATTCATAGAAAATTAATTTTATCATCAGTTATGATCTGGCAGTACAATACTTGTCGTGAATATATTATCACTCAACTTATCTATGGTTACATTAGGCATCTGCAGTACTTTGATCAGTGTTTGCAACAATTGTGGTCTGGTTTCATACAGAAAAAGTTCACAGTGATAGACAGATCATTAATGTGTTTGTTTGCATTGAACTAAAACCACCATCTCTCACCAACCTTGACCACACTGCTGTAAATGCCTGAACATAACCACAGATGCCATGTACCTCTGTCTCTGATGTGGCAGTGACAGTCCTGCACTTTGTACACCACCCTGCCAATTACATTTCTTACAAAAGCTTTTTTTCTGTTGCAGTGTAGTTGTGTACAAACGTAGCTTCTAGGAGACAGGGTTGTTTGTTGAGGTGGTCATGAAACCTTAAAGGGCAAGTCTACCATTTTTACACATCAAAGTCTGTTTACAAGTCTTTGGGAGTGCTACTGCAGGTGAAAAGAAGTTGTAGGTACAAAGAGGGCGCTGTGGGAAATCTGATGAATTGCCTCAAGTCAGCAATGGTCGGATCTGAGGACTACAACTTTGACTGGGAAGAAAAAATCATACAATATAAAAGACAATACCTCTGGCTCTGCTGCCTTGATTTTTATTTTTATTTTTGTAACTGCACATCTTAGTTAAACATATAGCCTTTACATTTTATCAACATTTCTGTCCCAAAATCATTCCAGATAAAGGTCTGCACTTTTTGTCCATTGTGGAATAAGTTCCCATTTCCAACATGGGGACCTAGTTATTGAGGGAAGAACAGCATACGAATCAGGTTAGATCAGCAGTGATTATCACAGCTGAATACCCACTCAGTCCAAATCTGAACATCCTTCACTCGAATTCCAGTTGATGGACGCCAAGTTAAAATTAAAATACCACAATACCAAAAATAAAAATACTGACTTGCAATATATGAAAAATAACAAAGATTAATAATATGAGTCAGGAGTGGCTTTGCAATAGAAGTTTCCTACAAATACATATAAACCACACAAACTATGATATATCAAGGGAGTGACCTTCAACCAACTTTTATAACATGTCACTATTGTAGAGATGGTCTGCAGTTAACAGTATGGGTGATTTACAAGCAGCACTGACCGATAAATGTTATGTCTTCATTTTGTTTTAGCTCACTTGCACTTTCTCCCGAGAATGTCCTTTTGACTGTGGATTATAGTCATGGTTGGTATAAAGAGGCTCTTAAACCCTGAGAAGAAGAGCTCCCTGTCTCCCAAGTCATTTAAGATTATGCCCCCTGTGGGTGCACTGTGGGTTTAACAGTGTATGAGCGCTTTACTAGACCTCACATCTTCTAATGTTTCCCCTCTGCCTGTGTAAGGACATTATGATACAATGTTGTTGAGGTTGTTTTCTTTTTTCTTTTTTTTTGCTTCATGAATTTATGTATTCAGATTTCTTTGCAGTTTAGTAGTTAAGAACAAGAAGGCCCCCTTACTTGAACTGTTAAGGGGCCTTTCAATGCCAAGCTGTGAAAGCAGAATAGCGTTAGTTTTGTCCTTGCCATCTCAGGTGTATGTTCTTGACTTTTTATTTGTTCAAAATTAGTCTGATTTAAACCTGGAATCTGAGCTATTTTAATATGAACGCCAGTAGACAAAATGGCTTTGCTCATCATCCTCAAATGTGTCCAAATATTTCAGATATTAAAAAAATACAAAAAAAAATACAATTTAGGCTAAGGCTTTATTTTATCAGTTAAGTCAAGGATTGTTCTTATTGAACATAAAAAAAAAAGTTTGCCTGTTTACCTCGCTTACCCTCACTGCTCACCCCTGAAACACAGCTCCATTGTTATTCTTTGCCCCTACTCATCATGTTCTTAGGCAGAATGCAAATCTGTTATCCTCTGGTTCAGCCGCAGAGGGGTTGTTTTTGTGTGTAGCTGTTAGTTGCACTGATGAAAAGACCACCTGTCATACTCTGGACCTTTGATTAGATTAGGAGGTCAAAGGGATGGATTAAATTGATATAAAGTAGACATAGGCCCTCATGTGGTGCTTACTGCGTCATTATCAGAGCTTTGATCTGTAGGCACTGGGCATTGCTGTAGCTACATCTCATATTAATAGAGAGAGGGTGTGTCCCTATAAAGTCAAGTCAATGATTATTTATATTTTAAAAAATGTATATTTTGTACCTTTTAATCACTTTATTTATAGTTGTCTGCTATGTTAACAAAGTTATTCAGAGGGCATCTGCAAGGACTAAGGCAAAGGAGAACCAGAAGTGTGTTCGAAGATGTTTTACCACTCATTTAAAGAGGATGTATTGGCTCCTGATTATTTGAAGTGCCTATGATCCATAGTGAACATAATTATCACTCAGCCCTGCCATCCCCCTTCAGTTAGCCTACATATCTTGCATGCTACCATGCTGATTATAGCATAACATATTAGCATCATTCAAGTGGCAGGAGTGTTATTTGCTTTTCAGGTAAGATCATGAAGCAACGTTTTTCCCATATTGGAATTTTGGCATGATGTTGATGGCAGATGAATAATTTGGGGATCACAGCCTTGAGCCTTCCTTGTGGCTGAGAGCACGGCAATGGATTTGATGGTTTTCAAGATACTTCACTAGACACAAATGTGACCTTAACGCAGAAAATCAGCATTGAACAGCAGTTTGGGTGAAATTTAGAGCCAAGCCATGTAGGTAATAGCCTAGGTAGAAAATCTGAATATTTCACAAATCAATGTAATCCCCTCAGCACTATGAATATCTTCTCAAATTAATAATTTATTATTAATAAAACGAATGTCAGATTGGTAATTGTACAAGGACAACAGTCCGTAGGATTCATAACCAACACCTACCAACACCCCTAAAGTGGACCGTACCACTTTAAACTTGAACGCCTCACCCAGAGATCTCACCTGCCTATCTCATCAGTGTCTTCCGTTTGAAAGGCTGCACCCGTGTTTTGCGCAGACGCAGCAGGTAAAGTAACGGTAGCATGCTTTAGCCTACTGTTTTGTTTTTCATTTCTGAATGAGAATGAGTCTATGAATAATACTATTAGTTAGCACCCAAATAACCTAAAATTAGTAGCTCACACTTTTATGTCCAGTGTTAACTTGGTTGGCATTTCAATTATCACGAGCTAATTTGAACACTGTTGCATAGTCATTAATGTTGTGTTGTCTTGTAATTGCTATAGCTAGTCAATACTTCTCTTGTCTTTTTGATGGAAACTATTTTAAGCTTTCATTCAGGAAGGCTGGACTTACAGGTATAGCCTCATTAAGCAATATTAAATACACGTGTTAAAAAGTAAGTGAGCTGTGGTAACGTTAGCAGCACTTTACTTTAGTAGGTAGGCAGCTGCTCGTGTTTTTGGGGGGCATTTCCATTAATGCTATATCATTTTCAGACTAAGATGTTGTCTACTGAAGCTTTAGTATAACTTGTTAGATAAATTTAAAGCTTCAGAAAAAATGTCAGTCCAAGAGTTCTCGGGATACTGCAGCCTTGACCTAAGTGGAGGATCAGCAGACTGATACTGTGTTCTTAGAGCTGCTGCACAGTGTGACTAAAACCTTCAATATTCTCAAGAGGTTCGGAAGAAATTGCATAGTAACACTTTGTACTGAATGCACACCTACATGGGATTATATTTATATTTGTTTAATGGAATAAATTTGGGAACTCCATATTTTTATTATTGTTGAGGGCGAGAAGTTATTAATATGTGTGCATGTATAACTATTTCAAGGACAGAAACTTTCTCTCCTTTTCATCAACACAATAGTGTGCAGTTTTTAGACTACAGCACATCTCTGGTATACTTGAACCCTGCTTGACCTAGGACATAAAAAAAGAGAGAAATGCCCCTTATATTCAATATGCACAACTCAGAAAACTTGTTAGTAAGCATGCAGTGTATTTGAGCATTTTATGACGTCTTGCATCATGGCTCCGTGAGTGAGTGGCTATGAATCTAATTCACATCTGATAAAAACAGAAAACTAATGAATACTACAGCTTAGGTCTTGAATGCTAATGTGATCTTTATCAATTCTCAAGAAAGGTGGCTCACACATTTTTCAACAACCTCCCCCAATATAATCCACAAAGAGGCAAGGGTCGTAACTGGGAGGAGGGAAGAAACTGCACTTTTGTTTTGTTGGATGTCTGTGTTATTTGTAGCTATAGAGGCCAAGTTGCTCCTATTCTCATTTTAATTGGAACTGCACCCTCTCTGTTTCTCCCATGGCAGCTTTCGTTCCCAGAGTGAGGACCCGAGTCTCCCAGCCTTACACTCAGCCACAGCCACCCAGACAGCGAGGCAGCGAGAGAGAGAGAGAGAGGGAGGGAGGGAGGAGTCTAGTTAAGGAGCTCTATCCCCTGACTGTGTCTGCTCTGTGAGTGGTTGAGCAAGTGAGAGAGAGAGAGAGCGCATGAGAGAGAAAGAGAAGGAGGGGGGCAAGTGAGGGCTGAAGAGACTGAGAATGGATGGGCAACGAGAAACCGTGCGAGCGAGAGAGAAAGAGTGAGCGTGTGAATGCTCAGACTCAGCAGCGAAGACGCACAAAGTCTACAAGCTCACATCAACAAGAGAGCGTGTGAGGCAGCGCTGACCACGGGCAACTCTGAAGAGTGACACAGAGAGGAGAGAGACACAGAGAGAAGAAAAAAAGAAAAAGAAGAAGAAAAGAAGAAGGGGCAGAGGAAGAGAAGGACCGGAGACAGACTACCAGCCTTCCACTGGTAAAGGGAGACACCACTGAGGGACTGTAGCATCCGTCCCCCCCCAGCAGCACAGAGGAGCACTGTCTCATCTCGTGCATGTGTTTGTGCCTGCCAACTTCAATTTCACACTCGCCCACTGTTTTTTGTAGGTTTTGCCCTCTCCACTCCCCAGTCATGATCCCTTGGGTCCTTCTGCTCCTGTGGATCTCCGGACATGGTAAGTTTTCCAGATTTAAGTTGCTTATTCATCACATCTTGCGTGCTTGTGATTGCTATGTGACTTGCTGGCTGGGAACTGTGTCTCTGAATTCATTTCTTGCTGTGACGTCTGAGCTTTTGCTACCATTTGTGTTTTGTCTTTTTTAACTGCTTAATAATACTGTATGGCACTCCCATGTGCACTGTTAAATGCTTGATGCAAACGTGAAAGGAGGAATTCAGAGGAAAGTATCACTGTCAGCGTGGCCATCCTCAGGTTAAGCATCTCTGAGTAGTTGTAGCCTGCACTTTTCTCTGTCTGCAGTTTTCCATAGCTTTCAAAGCAGACATGTTGAATACTTACTCTGTGGGTTTGATATTCCTGTCACAGACACACAAACAAAGCCCTCTAACCCTAGTCCAGTTCAGTCAAGCGTTCACTCCTAAGTCACATTGTTTTGAACTGACAGCCCTTCCCCACTGAGTCCAACTACGGGGGGTCTGCTGAAAAGAAAAGAGAGAGAAAAAGTTAACGGTGAAATGCTTCAGGGGGCAGACTCGTGAGTATAGCGTGGCAGGTCCAGCCCTGTGGACACGATCTTCTGTTGTTATTTATATTCCTAGACAGTCTGTTTGTGGACAGAATGAGGATGGATTAGTTGTTTCCCCAGCTTGCCACCAGGTGGTTGTCTTTGGAAAACAATAGAGGAGAGTAAAGTACAGCACAACTCTACCTCTCTGGTGTCTGTGAGATATACCGACGCGCACAGGGCTGAATCAGACAGCGGATGTTTGTCATGCCTGGTTCGCAACAAGCTCCCGGGATTACGCTGTGCGGGGTCAGGGTCAATGACACACCCGCCACCCCCTTTTCAAAGTTTGACCCCCGTCACACTGGACTACATTCTAAGGAGGGCATTGACTGAATGAATGGATGGGTCTGTGCATCTATGTATGTATGTGTGTGTGTGTCAGTGTCTGGGGTAGTTTCCCAGAGGGAGTTGTAACCTTTAGTTGAGAAACAGCACAGAAAAGGCGAACCCAGTTCTCCCCAATCAGAGATCTCAGTTTGTTGACACATCGTCTTGGAATTGACAGCTCAAAGTCAGTAACACGCTGTTAACACAGCGGCAACAAATGAAACTTGGTAAACAAGATCATTTTCTACTGCACTGAATTCAGCTGTTCCACATGTTGATTTACAGCTGATAACAGCCAGAAAAAGAGAGGGGAAAATCACTCCTCATCAAACACGACAATTTGCTGTCATTATACTTTCCTGCCAACTAAATACTTATTGTGTATATAAAAAAAAAGGAATGAGGGAATAATGATATCAGGACAGACCAATTTGCACCTGACTGGAATGATGAAGCTGCTAATTCCCTCTCAGCATCGCCTGCGCTTTAACCAATGTAGATCTCTTCCAGAAAGGCCGTGGGCTTTAGTTTCTGTTTCCTTTGCCTGTGTGTGACCTGGTAAGCTGGCACAAGCCGTCTGTGTGTGTCGACCCAGTGGACAAAGCCAGAGTAGCGGCAGCTTCCTCTGTAGGTCATGGAGTTTATTTTGGGGCAGTTACAGAACATCAGGCATTGTACTTTAGATGCTGTAACTGGTCCTGATGTCACTGCTTTGCTATGTCCTGTTCTCCTGATTTCACCGTCTTTCACCGCATTTGTTCACCATCTGCACTTACTGTGATGCCGAAGTACATTATCAGTCATTAATTTCTTCTCTTCCACTCTGCTCGGCATCTGTTAAGTTCTGTATCCACAACTGACTGTACTGCATCTGTACTGCAATGTAATTTCATTTATCTCAAGTGTGTACCTGGAATAACATCCGACTTGAATTACACATCATTGATGTGCAGCACTCTTTGTTTTGGACTTTTATTCTGTTACCGATATATTTTCATCCACATAGCATCACAAGCTCAGCTTCAATTCCCAGAACAACATATTTCCGATAGCACCAGCTGGAATGAGGTGATTGCTACAACTGGAATGAGGTGGGATTGCTGTACATTTCAGCAGAGTTGGTTATTACCATATTATAAAATACTGCTTCCCTCTGCCAGGTAAACAGGGGATAACAACCTACCTTCTCTATGCATGCCTCTAGGGGGAAAAAAAGTGCTTCCCTGTAGCTTACTGTTGTTGTACAAATTACGGCTCTGTTTATGTGCCGAGCCGGTGTCAGCAGAAAGCTGCGGAAAACAATCTTGTTTTTATGAACAAGGGGACAAAGGGGAGTTGTGACCGTAGCAGTCATATACTTAGACACAGCTATCCTGTGAGAGAGCGAGGAAGAAAGGGAGCGTGAAAATGCAAGAATGAGCAAGAGAGAGGAGTCAGTCCATGTTCAGCGGCACAGAGCGCTTTTTTTTTTCTCTCTCAACTTTGCAAAATAAATGGTTGAGTGCGAGCGAGACAGAGAGGGAGAATGAGAGGGAAAGCTGTTGCGAGATGCTCTCCATCCTGGCTGTGCTGTTACCGCATCTAGGGCACCTTTTCTTTTGCTGTCACCATTCCTGACAGTGACAGATGACACAGCCCCAGTCAGGAGGATTTGGGAGACAGTCTCCAGGAACATATTCACCTCAGGCCAAACTTGTCCAGAACCTCGTCCATCTCTTCGCACCACTTCCTCGCCATTCCTCCTCGTATCCAATCTATACAGTGTCCAGCAACTCTCACATTCTTCACTTTGCTCCTGGTCTCTTTATTTCACTCCTCACCTTGCAGCGGCACATTTCTCCCTCCCCCTCTGACTAACCGTCCCTCTTTTTGCTCCCTGTCCCTGTCTCTCTCTGTTGTTTTTCTTTTTTTATGTGTTGTTTTTTTTTTCCTCTCTCTCTTTTTTGCTGGGAGATGCAGTGTGATTGAGAACCCGAGCCTCTGTCGGGGAAAGGGTGAAATATGTGAGAGCATGATGTTCCAGTGGAGGAAGGGCAGTTTAAGAATAGGCTTGTACTGGATGTGCCAGACTGTGAAGAAAATGTGCAGGAGAAAAATCAAACATTGGGAATGTTAAGTGTTATGTGCTCAGTCCCTTTCTCTGCGCCTCTTTTCTTCTGTCTCCTTTTCTCTGCCTTTTTTTCCCTCTGAGTGACATCTTGTGAAATTAATATGCAAACTGTCTGGGTTTTTGTTTCACTTTCTCAGGGAAATTAAATCTTGCAGCTGAGGCATGCTCGGCTTAGAGTTTGCCCACTAGGGGCAGTGCTGCTGCACAGGAATGAAATCCCAATCTTCTTAAAAATCTCCTGCCTCTTCCCTCCCCCCATTTGCCTTCATTACTTCCCACCCCCTCGTATATCTCATGTCAGAACTCCCGATTTCACCACCCAGCCAGACTAAGCTGTTTCTTAGTCCTGGAAAGCATGTCTTAGTACCCCCAGCAGCCCCTATTTCATTTACTGCTGTCTATTAACTGCTGTCTGACGATTCTAAATCCGCTTTTCATGGGCAGCAGGCTTTGATACATATTTCTCAACCAAAGTATAATTAAATGTCTTTCCAATGTCATGTTTGGATGTGTGGATTTTTTATGGATGGAGAAATCATTCTCGCTTTTTCAAAGGAGGTGAAAAAAAGGGAAAAGAAATACAGCCCATTACATTGCACAACACTACTCATAAAAAAATACCAATTTTCAGTCTCATTATTATGAATAGTTATTTGTAAGCAAGACTCACAGCTGTCTAATTCGTGGATTATGACCATAATAACTCAGAGGTAATTAATTGATTTATCCTCATTCTATCAGTATGCTAAAACCAATGTAACATTTTTCTTGCATGTTGACATAAGCTGTGTGGTTCCTGCAGTCATATATTCAAAACAAGCAGCATGACTAACAACTGCTGAATAGAGACACCGTTTGTTGTAGGCTTTGTTTGTATTCTGACGGGAGTCTGCTACGAGACAATTAATATGCACTTTCCCAGTCACCATAAATGACAGTTGGCTTGAGTGATGCTAACCCTGTCTGGATGGTGACATGCAAACACAGCGAGTGACAGATGATGTCATCAGTTCACGATGGGGCCCAGTGGCATGCAGTTTGTTTTCTTGTTTGTGCTGCATGTCCCATCAAGGCTATCCAGCTTAAGTCACCTCAGCTGCTGTGACCCCTGCTCATTTCTGTGCCACGATAGATTAAGCCCACTGTAATCCCTCTGAGCCGAGTGCCCTGTTGGATATTTATGGTAATAAGTAAACATATGAATAAATAATCTAAGAGGCTGGCGCTGGGCAGCTGGAACTTGTAAGTCCCAATGTTTGTCAGTGCTTGTGGCATTAAAGAGAGATGGAACTTCCAAGAAAAATCAGTTTTGGCTGAGACCTGTATTTGGATGATGCGATGTAAGAAAAAAAAGTAGTTTGGTCTATAACTATCCAAATATTTGATGAATAAATACATCATTCACTAAATATAGAGATGGCAGTGATATTAAAGTGGAAGATCAGTTCGTGTTAAGAAACTAGTCTTCCAAATGTTTTAGTTATAGGCAGTACTGAACTGAAAAATGATGGTGCAGTACATCCAGTGACTGCAGTCTGGATGAAAGCCTCATTTTGAGTCTTCCAGGATTCAGGTCAGCCAGGGAAAAGGAATATGATTAGTTTGGAGTCTTCTTGGAAAACCAGGCAATGATCTGCTTCCTCTCATGCAGTCAGTCAGCCAGTCAACAAAAATCAAGCTGTTTACTGTTGGGCTTCATTATCCATCCAGAAGACCCTCCTCCCAGCCCCAACAGTTTACTTTAGCACCAACCAATCAAGCCCCAAGCCCCTCATCTCCTCTCCCTGAGACTCCGCCGCTGGATCTCATTCCTCGGGGATGAATTTATCCAGATTGGAGCACTCAGCAAAAGGGCATTATCCCGGATTACATGTCTGTTGGGCGGCAGTGTTAAGTAATTCAACCAGATGCTGTTGTGATCACTGGGTCACCTGTGAAGGCAGGGTTAGCCGCTGCACTTCTTCATGCAGGTCTTCATTGTCACATCTTCGTCCTCCTGCATGAGACGTTAACCTTGAGTGACACGAGAGATAGTCAGAGGTAGTCACATTTTTAAAAAAAAAGAAAAAGAAAAAAAAACCTTAATCCAAGAGTACTGTTGAACGTATGGGAGTCTGTGGAAGCTGTCTCCAGCCCTAGTCAGGATTTTATTTGGTGACAGATTATGAAATGGATTAATGGCTTTAAATTGCAGTTTAATGCACAGGAAACAACAAGCTATGTTTTCCCGCTGAAGCAACCAAGGGCGGCTCCACAGGGCTGCGTGTGTTCAGTTGTGGGGGTGTTTTGAGTAGAGTGGTGGTGCATCATAGGCTGTTATTTTTTCCTTGGAGAGGACAAAGCGTTGCCACAGCTGGGATGAAAGAGGAGTGTTGTTACTTTTTAGCTTGACTGTGTCTTCTCTCTGATAATCTTGTCTCTACCAAGCCAAGATTTTGATTTTGAATTTTTTTTCTAGTTTGCTACTGGGATTTGCGATTGCTTGTAGAACACAGGTTCTCTACCAGGTGGGTTCAAACACTGTAACAAGAAGTAGTTTTTTTCCTGTCAAAACCCTCCTTTGCAAGTCTGAGGCATTAATAAGCCTTTTGTTCAAGACATTCACACTGAGAAAATGTTAAGCTCAAATGTTCATTTTGTCTCACATTCACCCTTAAAATATTTTCCCACTTTTTTTTAAACTGAATGAAAGCTCTCACCACAGGGATGAGTGAATTACATTATTTAAATACAGTTTGCCTGTTCAAGGAGTTATACTGCACAGACACATTGAGTTGAGAAGGAGGCACTCACACTTCATTTTCAAAACACACAAAAAATGTCGATGAATAAAGGATTCTGCTGCTGTGAGGTGTGTGTTTCTAGAAGTATAGTGCTGGGTACACTTTAATGTGCATGGGTGACACCACTGAGCTTGGCTCAACATCTGTCACAGAAACCAGCGAGCGAAACAAACACACGGGCTTGCGGGTGAAAATGTAAAATGTGTGAACAAAAGAATGGTGAACTAAAATATCCTGCGTGCTGTGTCACCTCTGATGTAGTCTGTATGTGAAAAAAAATTGCAGATTACATCTTTAATTTGAAGGTTAAGTGGACGCAAAGGATGCTTTACAAACAAAACTACAAGCTTTATTCATTCAGTGTGTTACAGAACTTATTACATGCTTCATACTTGACACCTGGGTCAACGCAGATTTAAGGGCAAAGGTTAAGGTTAAACGTATACATGAATATGATCAGAGGTGTTGTTTTAAAGGTAAAGGTAAAGGTAAAGGTACTTTATTAGTCACATATACAGCTAGTACAGTGAAATTCTTTCTCTGCATTTAACCCATCCCTGAGGAGCAGTGGGCAGCCGCGGTGCAGCGCCCGGGGACCAACTCCAGATTATGAGCCAGTGCCTTTGGTCAGGGGCACTGACTGGAGGATTAACCTAGCCGACATGTTTTTAGTGGTGGGGGAAACCGGAGCACCCGGAGGAAACCCACGCAGACACGGGGAGAACATGCAAACTCCACACAGAAAGGCCCTGGGCGGCCCGGGATTCGAACCCAGGACCTTCTTGTTGTGAGGCAACAGTGCTAACCACTGTGTAGGATGTGGAATGTATGCATCCTTTTGAAAATTATGGAAAGTAACTCTTGTTGTTACATCTTCCTGGAGGCTGATGCATGTTTGTTCGACCTAGACGGAGAGGTATTGTGACCTGCAGATTTCTTTGTATGTGGAAAGAAACACTCGTGTATAAGCTTGGGTAAATCACATGCAATTCTTATTGCAGTACAGTGCTGCAACTGGTGTCGTGCGTGTGTCCTGCTATTGCTTGAAACATTTGTGAGTAAACCAGCCAGTCAGTGCATTGGTGTGACTGTGAAAGGCTGTGTTAGCAAAGAGCCCAGAAGATGTATGTGGTGCTTCAGCAGAGGAGGCACTTGAGGAATAGGGTTGCTGATCTGATAACGACTTCCTAGTGTTTGGCGGGAAGTTTCTGGCACAGCTCAATATTACACCTGGATGAACTCACCCTTCTCTCCTCTCGCCTGTTTTCCTCCCATTTCTTTTTCTGGTTCTCCCTGTCCCAACATTCTCATGATTCATAACAATGGACTCATGGAAAAAAGGTTTTATGCTGCACACTTCACGTGCATTTTGTGTGTGTGTGTGTGTGTGTGTGTGTGTGTGTGTGCGTGCATTTACCACTGTGCCATGACAATTACAGCTGCAAGCCTTGAATGGCAATATAAATGCAAATCAGCTTTTTAACTTTCTACGAGCCGAATCTGGGGAGGAAGAAGCTTCTCACCTGTTGATGGATTTGTGACTGTGGATATGTCTGCCTACCTTCACAATGTTTTGAAAACTAGAATGGCAGTAGATAGCATACAGTACTCCCATTTGTAAGCAAACCTTGAGGCGACATAATAAAAACCGCTCTTGGGATCAGATTTAAAACACCACCTCGGTCGGGGGACAGTCACATGAAGCGATGCGACTCTTGCTTTACCAGCCTTGTGTGATTCCATTGTAGTACTGTAGATATATCAGAATTGTGCTCAGCAGTACAAAAGAGGAATGGCTTGGGTTTTCTATTCACAGGGCGTGTGGCCAGATCATTCATGTCATTTGATGTTATGTTGTTCTTGTGTAACGTCAGACTGGAGCTGCTACTTTGATGGGCTATAAATTTGTACAATGCTAGGAGGACAATGATGTCATCAGGTCTGCCCTCACTTGGAGTAGTAAAAGGCAGTGGGGATGTGACAAATGTGGACTGCATGGCAAAACACTCCACATTTTGGATAGGCAGAGCTAGCTAGAAGCTAAAGCAGCTAACCCCCAATGACTACTGTGGTGCCAGCTGCAGTGCTAGCTTTTGGTCCACTATCAAACAGCGTTTTTGGGCACTGTGTCCAGAAGTGAACCCCTAACTGCAGGGATGCTGCAGGTGCAAAAGGTGGCTAATCATCACTCTTCCTACAAGAAATGTGATGAAACCAGCAAGTTTACAGCTAGTAAACAGATAGGAAATCCACTTTCTTGATGGGACCAGACACCAATGGTGAGAGGCATGGCTTTTTGAAAGGCTATTTGATCTGGCACTAATACCAAAAGATGTTTTATTCAGTAAAGCACATCAAACACAATACCAGCACAAACTTGCTCTTGATCCAAGCCAAAACTTTTGAAATCTGCCAAGGGGGATGAGTCTCGAGAATGGGGAAAGAAGAAGAAGAAGAAGAAAAAAATTCTAATGCTGCCACCCTCCCCCAACACTCCCATACACTGTCTAGATGTGTGTGTAGTTTTTTTTTTTTTTTCACCAGATGCCAAATGAGGCTTTGAGCCACCTGCCTGTCCCACTAAGACAATTAAGCAATCGGGAAGAAAGGGCCATTCACTAGTGGGGTTTGCAGTGTTAGCAGAGGAGCCAGAAACTGCCCTGCATACCACCCCTCCCCCACAAAAACACTCTTTCAGTACCACTAATGTTGGCACTGTGCCGACTTCTTTCGGTCCTATTTGTGTATTTGTTGAGGGAAATGCAGGAGCATTTGACATCACTCTAAGGAAAACCTGTGACACAGGGTGCTTCGTTTGCATGTTGATAGAAAACCCCTCAATTGGTCTCCAGACCAATTCAATGCAAGTATTTACGAGAAAAAGCTTCATCTGGCAGAACCATCATACAAAAAAAAAAGAAAAAAGGCTTGCACGAAAGACACACACACATACACAAGCCATTCACATACATTCCATAACCTCCCTTACATTACCAAAGCACCGTGAGCCAGAGCACAATAATGGATGAGAAACCCTATTTGAGCACCGGGTGCTGAACAGTGTTGCTTGCTTCTATAAGATGCTATAAATAAAGGTTTGTATTGATCCTCGAACATTAATATATCCTAATATAAGAAAATAGCTGTATTGATCGTACGCCTGTGCTTCTGATGTTTCTTTAATATGGTACTGCTGGGATTCACTTTGCCCACATTAATACATGGCCTATTTTTATACGCAATAATAATGTGGAGTCACAGGCAGGATCAGCTAAAGGCAATCCCTAGATATATTTAACTGCTCTGGGTCTAGGCCGCACCGCACCTGTCAATGCCTTAGTGCCTCTTCAATCTTAAGTCCTGCCTTTATCAGCTGAGCTCCTCAAGTGGATGTCAGAAACCTGATTGGGTAAACAAAGCAATTTATCGTATAATTAATTTCTTAGTGGCCACTACAATAGTCACTTTGCTGATTTGGACGTTGAAGAGCTTTTGTCACACTCTCTGATTTTTATTTTATTTTATCAAGTGCAATTTAATATTGTGGAGGCTGGCCTGGGCACTGGAAAAAAAAATGCTAATGCACATCAGGAAGTTTAAATGATTTGCTATCCTTTCAAATCTGTTGGCAGGGGTTTCAATCTGGCTGGCGTCCTGGGGGAATTCACAGTGGTCATTGCTCAATGCCTGAGGGACATTAGTGCAAATCACAAAGGAGCATAGAAGTCATTTCACTTTTCCACTTTCTCTTGGCCACTGCCCAATGCTAAATGGCAAAGGACTGGCTCACAGTACTGGGCAGGGCAAACCCCTTGCCTCTCGCTGTCTCCAACCTTTTAAACCTGATTTAATCAAATCAAAATACCACAGTGCAGACCCATTTGAGACAACCTGAAGACAAACAGCTGAAGAGGAAGCAAAAGGCCTTGGGTGAACCGAGGGCAAGGCCATCCATTACTTCCTGTGCAACGAAGAGCACAGGGACACGGAAAATGCCTGCGGTGCACGATGATGAACAGACTCCACATCAGAGATTGGATTAGAGTGGCATGAGAGAGAACCCTAAAAGCCATGCGCAGTTTATTGAAGCCTTATCTAAAGCGATAATGTTACTAGAGAAAGGCCCATGTAATGATGGATGAGTGGACAGCGCCCTGCAAAGAACTAACATCAGGCGAGATGGGTATGGTGGATAGGCAGGTCCACCATGGTCAACTCATCTTCTTTTAAGAGCAGGAAGTATGACCAGTGGATAGTTGCTATAAAATGGACTGTCAATTGCGAGCACCTTGGTTACCTTGCCGTGTCATCATCACAGGTACATCTAGCTTGGAGAGGCTTAGTGCTCAGGTTCACTGCAATTTAGGTCCTATTTCATCACTGATACCCATGAGCCATTTTGGGGAAAATGGTAGCGGTGTTATTGCTGAGATTTGTAGTCTCCCTGAAAGCACTGATCTCTGCAGTGGTTTAGTTTATGTTATGTCAGAGCCATGTTTGACCAAGGCTTGTCTTTAAATGCAAAATATTTTGTGTGTGTGTGTGTGGAGCACATTGGGCACTGCTGAAACTCACAGAAAATAGAGCAAGAAATAAGATGAAGCATTTCAGTCAAAGTCCTCTTCTCATTTTCTCAGGATGACTAGAGGATTTTCTCCCCGCAGAAAGGCAATGTTATCTAATAGCCGACGGATGATGGTAATGACAACACAATGCTTTCCAAGGTAAACAAAGATATCTATTGCTTTGGAAAGGAAGTGAGGGTGAAATAAAGAACAAAGAAAGAAAGAAAAAGAAAGAAAGAAATCTCAAAATGAAGAGAATTGCTGTCACAAATTAAAACATATCTGTGTCTTGCAGCCCTAATCCTTAATGCCAGTGTATTTGTTGTCTGAGTAGAGTATTTGTGTGTATGTGCAAACAAGCACAAATGTGATTATTCCTTGCTTTCCTTGTATGCTAATTTTATTACTTCACATTGTTTGCCTATCTTCCTCTAAACAGCTTTAGTTCAAACTACCTCTCAATGGTATTTCAAAGGACTCTGTTGTGTTTGTTTTTTAGTAGAGTAATAGAATAACATAATATATTTATATTATTATTACTCTATTATTAGGAAAAAAAATACCCTTGAGTGACTTTTAGCTTATGTTTCCCTGTGATCTGGTTGAGAAAAGTCAATGCCTGTGTTCCAAAACTGAGCCACACCAGCACAGTGGGGCATTAAAAATGTAGAAGGGCATCTGAAGATGATCGTGGCAGCACACAGTGGGATGTTCAGAGGAGTCACCAATCCCCCCATCACCTCCAGTGCATGGCCCCTGAACTTTCCCCAGGTTATGAGCGTGAATTATTAACATGACTTTCATTAAAAAATGCAATTTGCTCAGACCCGCTGTACAAACTCCAACACAGCCTCATTGAAACATCTATCTCATAAATTTTTGTTGGATCTCATGCAGCCCATAGAGTTTCCTTCACACTGATGTGTTTCACATCTAGTGTAGATTTAATGTAATGGATTTTTTAAACATATGGGTCATTGGATAAATATAGCAAAAATAAGAAAAAAAGAAAGATAGCTAAGAGTGCGTTAAAACCATTAAGATTCATCAATACCTAATGCACTTTTCAAATAGGGAAATACTGATGTATGCTCTCTGGCATTAGCAGAAGGACAATCCTTAAAAGAGAGCCTTTTGTGGATCTGGGGATTGGTTTTGTTGTTGTTTACTCCAAAGCAGACATCTTTTAGCTTCTCCCTCAGCTCCTTTCCTTTTGATCATCACCTCCATATTGGATATAAAATGGAGAATGAACAGCTCTGGAATACAAGTGACTTTCAGAGTTCTGTGACTCTTTGAAGGCTGCCAAACAAGTGTCTTTCATCTCAAAAAAACCAGCAGCCACCTTGTACAAAAGGAGAACAGGACCAAAAAAAAGAATGAGAGAAAAGCAGTATCCGGAGCTTGGAAATGAAAAAGCGAAGATTGTGGGGTCTCTTTGTGATCGCATTTCCTCGAAGGCCTCCTGCTAGAGAAATGACATACAGAACTGATAGCTGGGCATTTGTAAAACATTGGAAACTCGTGAGAACAAAAGGAAAAAGTTTGACTCCATTTGGGAGGCCAAGAAAACAGTTTGCTTTATGAAATGTCATGCTAACTCCTTTCATCCCTCATGTGACAAACCAAAAGTATATTGATGCTTAAATCAGCTGCAACAGGTAACATATAGACATAGACTATGGAATTGAAATCCATCTCTGTTCCGATTGATCTTGCTCTTGTGCTCTGAGGGCCATTATGTTGTAGCGTGTTCTCTGTCGATATACAAGTGGTTATCAAGCTTTGAAGATGCTGATATTGTTGGGCTGCTAATGCACAACATGCATCAAGTTGATTTGAACAGCAAAGGATTAGTATTACATTAGTATGGAGGGAGCAGAGCTGGGAGTGAGTTCAGAAGAATGAAAACGAACAAATTAGTGAATGATAAATTTCTATTGTATAGCAGAAAAAAAGTAGAATAAAAGAAGAAAGAGGTTCGTACTCCCACAATCTAAATCTTGAATTAATGATGGAACAGGAGCAGCAGTGTTCCCCCACTGAGACATGAACCAGATTTCAACCCAGAGCTCCCTGGAGGTGAGGGCCGGCATCTCTCTGACAGGACATCTGGTCCCTGAGCATGGCCACCAGGGGGTCGATGTCGCCACCTTAATTGTAATGTCTCCCTCTTCCTCCCTGTAAAAAAAAAAACTAGGGCAGCTTTCCATAAAAGGAGAAAAGGGTTGGGGGGTAGGGAGGGTGACTATTTGCTGGGCAGTGTCGGCATGCCACATCATTTAAGCTGACAGCTCTAATAAATTACAGCAACAGATCGCTGTGAACAAACAAAGCCTAATGGAAATAAAGTGAGAATTATCAGCCAAGAAATAAAAGGGGAAAAAAATGAAATTAGTGAAAAGAGATTGGATGAAAGGATGTCAGGCCTGCATAACACAAGCATAAAATGGGCAAATTGTCACTTTGAGAGATAGGAAATGTTTTGTTCTCATCATTGCCCCTGTTGAAAATAGAGAATAATGAGAGAATCCTTGAGCAGACCAAACCCGTCCTTTATCTGACTTCTAAAAATCTTCCCCTTCTTTTCCTTTTCTCCTCTTTTTACCTTCCAGAAATGATAAATAAATAATAATGTAGATTATTGTGCTCTGTAGGACCCTTGCTCTATAAATTCAGCCAGGACAGAGAAAGCCTGGAAGCCAGTGTTGTTAAAATGCTTAGGCAAGTGGAAGAGAATGACGGGAGGAGGTGAAATGGTATGTCATGGGGAAACATTTGTCAGGTGCTATCAGTATGAAAGCTGTCCATCTACAGACATTTGAAAGAAAGGCAGGTCAGAGAGGGAGTCTGACCCACTCCAAAATGTGTGACTGTGTACAACCAGCCATTGTGCGCTGCAAAATAGCCCTCAAAATATTCAGCAACCCCATCAGAACGTGGTCTGGTGCACAGCACATGTTTTTAAGATAAAAATAAGAGAATAAAGGCTCCTTCTTTGGCGAAGTGAACACACCGACTCTAAGACCAGACAAGAATCAGTGTCTGAGTCATGGTTGAGTCATATCTTCTTAATATAATACATGTATAGCTAAGCTGAAACAGTTCTTGGTGACTATAATAATTTGGCACCATGGGGAATGGAGGTCTATTACAGGCATTTCACTTTCTTTCATTTTCCATCTGAGACTTATGAGTAAAAATATTCAGCTATGTCTAAACCAGCCACCTTGTAATGATATTAGCAAATTAGTATACATGTACATATCTGTCTAAAAAAAGAACCCAAGAGTTATATACCCCTTTTGTTCTTGTGTTTGTGTGTGTGTACGTTAGGGATGCAACGGTTCTCGGTAAAATACCGAACCGTTCGGTACGGCCTGCACGGTGCAATACGCTCTTGGACCGCGGTATTTCAGATTCAGCTTCCATCAGCTGTTCCTGCTTTACAGGCAGCTGTGCCGTGTATGTGTGTGCCTGGCCGTTTAAGGCGAAAGCCCGCCCCCGCGAGTCGATGTCCAATCACTGTTGAGCCTCCACACACTCACAGTGACTCCCCCCCTGCAACTGAAAGTGCAGCAGCTCAGCCTCACACGCAGAAGAGGGGGAAAAAAAAACAAAAAAACAAACAGGCGGCAGCATGAGCGGTCGCTGATCGCAATCGCGGGGAAAATTAATTAGTTAGCGCGATTTAGCACATTTAGCTTTTATTAGAGTTCCAGCAGGACTCTGTCCATGCACACTGTCTGCATGTGTGTGGTCGCGTATCCGCGTGCCCGCGTGCGATAGAGAGACCGAGGTCGAGCAGGAGTTGACTGACAGAGATGAGAGGTGGTGAAAGGCTGTTTAAAAAAAACACAATAGACTAACTCCTTCTTTCCCAGTGAGAGACTGTGGCTGCAGCATAGTGACGGCAATATAGCGCGATCTCTGTTTGAAAGTGGCTTCAGAGTGTTCACCTACTGAAAGACTAAAGGAGTGTGCAGAGGGAGGAGCTAGGGGCTGTTCACAGACAGTTCAGGTGTGTGTGTGTGTGTGTGTGAGAGTGAGATAGAGAGAGAGGAGAGCTGTATTAGAAATATTATAAATTATAAACATTATTTTGGGAGAAAAAAAAAGTTCTCTGCACAAAACACATACCGAAACCGTACCGAGAACCGTGGCCAAAAACCGAGGTACATATCGTACCGTGGGCTACCTGTACCGTTGCACCCCTAGTGTACGTCGTTTTTTTTTTTAAGTAAAAAGCCATGCTCAGCCTTTTTAGTAAACGGCTGTCTGTCCAAGTTAAATTAGGTCCCAGAAGATGACAGAGGTAGGGAGAGTGCCATTTGGCTTTTCTAGAAAATAAAAATCGTTCTTAGTTCCCAGATTAAGAGGAGTGGTTGAAGATGCCACGGGGGTGCTGTTGTGTTACTGAATTAAATAGTGAAGCATCTGAGCCCTGCGGGGAGGTCCTTAACCACCGGCTGAAGTTTTCTCAAGCCCACTTTCTTAGCCAGAATGTATTGGACATGAGCCAAGGTTAGCCGGCACCACGGCCGCACAATCCCATTGCTTTTGTAATGAGCTCTGAAAAAGAACACAAGAGGTCAGACACCACGAGACTCTGATGAAAACTAATTGAAAATTTCACTCAATAACAATAAACCAATAAGCAGAACTGCTACCTATTTATGCATGGGAGCTGTTTGAGTAAGCACTTAAACTGGAACAAGGAGAGTATCGAGGGGAGAGGGGTGTGAGGCATAATATGTGTGCCTGAGGGACTCTGCGCGTCCTGCTTTTTAGCCAAGTTCTGTGTTTATTTATGCCTTTGCATATTCTTGTGTTGATGTGTGGTCCAGCATGTACCTGTGTGCATCTGTGCATGCATCGTGTGTGGCATGTACTCTACAGAGTTTGCGAGCTTAGTCGTGGTGTGTGTGTGTGTGTGTGCGAGTGTGAAGAGACCATAGAGAGCCGTCCAACAGAGAGCACTGCATTTCTAAAGGTGCCAGAATGAGTTTGTCACAGAGAGCGTAAACTTAAGGAGAAAGGGGACTGCGGAGAGAGAGAGACTTTCCCCAGGCACCCAGAGTCTGTCAGACCGATTAAGTCACATGGCTGGAGTGAGAGTTGGGAAACTGAACCAGAGCATGCTAGGAGAGCATAGTATGACAGCAAAGAAATAAAGAAATAAACAGCAACATGTAAGTATTAACATGACTTCATGTCACATGTGCACTTACTTATACCTGACCCCCAGAGACTCATGCTAGGACAGAGCACACCAGCATGCTTTCCATCATCCCACCCTGCAGCTTCTTTGCCCTCCGGCGACATAAAGCAGGTCAGGGGCATCTTAAAGTTCACGAAATGCAACATGACAGGACAACTCTAACATATGCCTGTGTGACAGTGAAGCAAACAGATGACTGATGGCAGAGTGCAGTGTCTTAAGGGGAAGAGAGAAGGAACACTGAGTTTATCTTTCTCTTGCTTACCTTACTTCTGCTCAGTGGTCCTTCGCAGACACAGAAAAATGGGATGAAAGCTGCAAATTTTTTCCTTTTTAGAATGTATGTCTCTATACATACAGCATATCTGAAGCCCAGAGGAAAACATCAGCCCACTTACAGGCCTGGCCTGTCTGTCACTGCTGCTGTATGTGCCAGAAATGCCAAGGACCTCCGAACCCTCTAGAAAGAAAGGCAGACTACCATACCACGTGGCCCTATCATCCACCAGACTAAAAGATGAACTCTTGTTCTTTGTTTAAGAGATCCATGCCCTACTTGGTCCGCGCTCCTCTCCATCTGTCTCTCTCTGCCACACTGAGGAGCACTGCAGACTTGTTGGTATATAGCAGAAGGGCAGTATCATTAACAATACTGAAGGCTACCCACATAGAAAACTTCTGGCATAAAGTGCAAATGACATGAGAGATAGAGAATTGCTTCCAGTAGCACGCTCGGTACATGGTGGATATTGTTCACTCGCTATAAATGTAAAAAAGGAAGCCATCTCAACTTTGTCCTCCCACGACTGGCCACCCCCGTACTGAAATTAACATCACTCGTCCTCTACTCCACAGGCTCTACAGTCCCACTGCTACGCCAAAGCACAATCTATAGCACCTCTAGCATTAAATGCTAATTGCCCAGTATTCGAAAAGAGAAAAGGGCTCCCTGAATTAAGAGTCATTTAGTGAGAGAACGAGTTCAGCACAGCACTGCAATGCCTATGAGCTAATTTCTCTGCTATCTTGCATGAAGCTCTAAAAGTGTAGTGCCAAGTGAAAATGTGCCCTCTCCACATTAAAATGCAAATTCAAACCTGTGCTTTGTTTCACAATAATGGCTGTGGCAGAACAAAAGCACAGTTAATAGGTTCAAAGTTTTCCATGAAACAAGAAACAAGAAAACCACCTTACTGGGAAAATATGGCTGGTGTCTGTGTTTAGGGCTCCAAATCAATGAGCGCTAAACAAGACTTTGGTGTTTGTGCACATTTTAATTTGTCAAACAAGAACTTGATTCAACTGTGTTTCTTTCAAAGGGAATTGAAACGACTGGATTCCTCAGTTCCACGATGCACTGCAGGAAGTAGTTTTCCCTCCTTACACTGGTGCAAACAATGGGGGCAGCGTGCGCCTTTGATCAAGGGCACGTCTATGTTGATGACAATGAGATATCTACAGGCCGTCCCAAGAGTGTTGTAACCCTATCTTCAAAGTACACTTATTTTTTCCTTCTCCACGGCCTCTTTTCTGCAGCTTTCTTCACTGTGCTGATCAAATCTTTTATTTGTCAAGATCAGTCAGCAACACCAATAGAGCTTCACAAGACTGAAGCTGCTGATTATAAATGTTGATGACATTTTGGTTCAACATACAATGCAATTAGACAAAAAATAAACAAGTAAATCATGTATTTACTTGTCTCCTTTTTTAAAATAATCATCTATCCCTTAGGGATTACTCTAGCTTCATTAATTTAATTTGGTCAACGACTCTGCGTGGTGTCATTTTGAATATTTCAGAGAGTGTACGTGTGGGGGTGTTTTTGGCGCAAAAAGTGAGAGGCCAGTTTCTCCTTCTGGTTTTCTTTGGGCCACCCACTGCCACTTCTTATGTGCCCTCTGTCTTGAGTTGTATCAGCAAGACGGGCATAAAGAGCAATCCTCTATGACTGGGACTGACCCCAGTGCTGTGTTTGGGTCAAGGGCTGGGCCAGTGGCACCAGCTGGGTCCCTCTGCCACTTGCAATACATACATGGATAGTGTCATACAACTGTAGACAGCTCATGGGGGTCGTAGTGACGGTACTTGAGGAGCACTGTACTGGTAGCACAGAGCTCTCCGATATATCTGTCTGTAAAGCCCTCTCTCTCTGTGAGATTGTGTTTCATTGGAAATCACCTTGATCTAATTGACCATGCCCTGATCACTAATTAGGCAGATAATCTGTATCAGCGCACTTGTCTTATCATGGAGCCTTGTGTATTTAACATATAGAGGCTTAACTAGGAAGCTTTCCAACGTGCCAACCTTAAATAAGGCTTTAATTAAGCATGAGGTTCTAAGAGCTTTGCAAATTAGTAGTTCCTTAATTACATGGATAGGTATTCAGTGGACACTCAATCTTTGTCATTGGAGGCAAATATCAACTTACAGGAAAGTGTTCATTGTGCTACAGTGAAAGGTTTTTTTTTTTTTTTTTTACACACGGACATCTACAAATTGGAACATTGAACTGATCATTTAAAGGTCTTGTTCTCTGGAAACGGTCAGTTTGAGCTCACACTTGTGGCCTTCAGATCAGCAAAATGGTGTTTTTTGTTGAAAGTAGACAACAGACCATGGAGTTACACAAAAATCTAAAAAGTTTTTCCTTTTTTAAGCATGAAGACCCTTGTCTTGCAGTGTTGTTGTTGTTGAGGAAAAGTCTTGCCAGGAGTCGGTGATGTACAGAGTGCTGCTTTGGATGAACAAACAAAATCTCTATTCTTTGTTGCGGCAAATATAGTAGATGGGGTCAACCTCACCTGTCTATCAGGTGCAGCCAAAATAATTTGGTCTGCTCCATGTGACTTGAGTAAGACCTGACCCTATCTGGAAAAAATAATCTCATTTAGTATTTTATAGGTGTTTAAAATGTGCGCTATAATGCAATGTAGATGTAGTCTTCAAACCCTTAGACAGACGCTGTACTGAATATTTACATGTTCAGTCTCACTGTCAGCTGGTCAATAAAACAATAAAACACAACAGTGTAATGAAAAGAATATACCCACTGAGCCAGACACAGAGCCATAGAGTCAGCTCAGACTCTTTAATCCAGGCGCCCCTTTTCCTTTCACTTCTCCTTGCAGAGTGCTCTGAACCTGCTGCGAAATTGAATTTTCCACCTCTGTGTGTACGTGAACCAGCCAAGCACTGCATTGTCAGAGTACTCAATTAGCTCCCAAGGCAGAAGCCAAAATGTTTTCCAACAGCAAATGTATTCTTCACAGTGCAAGCGCTCATTAGCATAATACTTCTATTCCTATAGCAGAGAGTTAGAGTGCCCTCCATGCCATATCATATCATACTTAGGCGTAAAGTAGCCTTCAGTGAAGAGAAATGTTAACCTCTGCTTAAAATGTCTCATTAGCATTAGTAAATACCCTTCTTGTTGTGCGTAGCACCTAGCAGATAGATCCCGTATGGGCCTACAGTTCTTCCTTTTTCCTCTAATGCTCTGGTTTTTCTCAGACTTCACATGAATCAGAAAGTAGTCCTTCGAGTCTCTTATGCAGTAACTCATGAAAACAGATGTTGAAAATGTTCTTGTCCTATTTTCACATTGGAAGAGCTGTGCATACAGTACACTATGCTTGTCTTGTAATACATTTGGAATATAAAAGAGATTCAAGCCTTTAAGACCTTTTAATGTTGGCTGAAAGTTTTTTTTAAGTCTGCCGAAAATGAATCACAATGTTTACTGACTGTGCTGACATTGAAACAGTTGGCTGAAGCATTAGAAATAATCTGCACTGACAAGTAGCTAAACAGTTCTGTGACAAAGTGACATTGAAGTCACACAACTACACAAACTTTTTGTATTGTTTTCCAGCTGAATGGCTGAAAGGAGGCAATAGAAAAAGAAAAAAAGAAACACATAAAGACTAAAGCATGTCTCAACAATCAGAAATCCACAGTAACTTGGCAACTACTCCTACGACGAGCCCACACACTCATTTTAGTTTGACTAAAGTGGCAGTACAGTGGTTGGAGCACAGTCAACTGTACAGACACAGGGTTGGTATCTTGCCCCCCTGTGCCCTATAGTGCCCGCTCACTCATTATTAAGGTGCCACTGACTCCAAATTTAGAGCTCCTGTGTTTGTCACCTGCCCTGTACTGTACTGTATATCAGTCTTAGCACACACACACACACACACACACACACACACACACACACACACACACACACACACACACACACACACACACACACACACTCACACACCCATGACAGTTCCAATCACACAGGCAGGGCATTGATCTCAAATTGGATGTGGAGGGTTTTTGTTAACGGTTTGTGGTAGTGGGAGTCTCACTCACACCATACTGGTAGCTATAAACTGTGCCAACAGGCCTTTTCACAGAGGGTCACGTTGTAGGAATTGGGCAGAGATCAAAAGTATCACTGCCAAAGCTGCTTAATGTAAGGAAAGGTGACATGGTTAATGCATCTGCTCTGTTTTCCATGCACATGCTGTGTGATAGCTCATGGAATTATCTAATGTATTTAACATAAAAATTCTGACTGGGAAAAAAAAACACACTCTTAATGAGTTGAAGTGATTTACGTTAGAGTCCTGTGGCTATTCAATTTGAGGCTGAAGTAATTAGAGGGAAGAAACTGTGAAAATAAATGGCAGAGCCTGCGTTTTTTCCCTTGGTGGAAAACAAGAGTTGCAAGACTGTACATTAACTTTAAGATCTTAACTATAAAGAATGGAATTGGAAAAATATTACCACTGTCTTCTTTTTTTGTATCCCCCCCTCTAGCAGGCTAAAATGTTAACTAGCTGTGTAGACAAGTGTGCATGTGATTGTGTGTGTGTGTGTATTTGTGGGCATGTCTTTCAAAGTGGGCATTTGTGTCTGCAGTAAAGCTTCAGAGTTAACCTTCCCGAGGCTTTTAATGGAGCACTCAGATTAGTGCGCCCTCTATAAGGCAGAGACAGCACCAGGATTAACCTTGTTTTAAATGTGCCGTGTGAGAAAGATTGGTTGACCTCGGTGTGACCTAGGCTTTGGACAAACCATCGCACTTGATAGAAACTGGCCGTTAATGGACTTCGCAGTGCCAAGAAACACCCTGACGACATATGCTCATGTTTGAGATTAATATTGTTTGCCTTCCAACGCTCACTACTTGCTATAGCTTCAAATTAATTTCCTTCTTTGGCAAGTCGTTTTGGCCCCTGTCCCTTGGCAGACCTGCTTCGAAGCTGTTTTTTTTTTTTTTTTGTCTTTCCTCAGAATGACTGTGATCTAACTTCGAGATATGCTCTGATCACACCTGCTTTAGCCAGTAACAGTATAATTCTCCAGAGGTCAATAGTGTCTGTACCACTTGTGAATGTTTTCATATTCTAACTATTCTGAGTGAGACATAAGCAAACCCAGAAAGACAAACCAATTCTGTATTTATTATCTGATCCAGAGACTTACATATCGAATGTTTCATAATGTTGGCATGAGTGATGAGGCTTGGACCATGAGACCTCGTCCTCATCCTCATCAAGTCAGGAGGGAAACTGGCACTGTAGAAACAGGGGAAGGGGTACCTTTAATCCTTCCCATTAACAGAGTTCATTGCCTGGGATTGGAGCAGTTGGATTCTCTGCAGATGAGCTGCACTTCCTGAGAAAATGAAACAGGATGATGGAGATCAGTGACAATACCGGCTGGATAATCATGCCCAAATCACGGCCATCTGCTCTCAATATCCACCCCGATCTACACGCACTACTGTCAATCCCTCCCTACCAAATCCCTAAATCCCGACAATCTGTAGCACTCAGCTTAGGACCTCTGCTAATCCACCTAGCAAGCCCACATTACTGGACAGGAAGGTACAAGATCCCCTGGACCCTTCCTCCCTCTAGAAACCAAATTTGGCCATCAGTCTCCCCTTTTTTGTACTACACAGCATCAACCCATTGGTGTTTGATGTTGTCCTCTTAAAGTGTAAAGGTGTAAACTTATTTTGGTGTATTTGTATCTACACCAAATCCTGTTGAAGTTTAAGTTTCTGTCTTCAGCAATTATTTGGTCAACAACAGCAATCGAGATTACAAGGAGATGTATTGACAGCAAGCCTGATGTGGGAGGAAAATGTTAGGTTTGTGAGATGTGTTTTTCTTTTTTTACTTTTTTATTGTGCGATTCAAATACATAACACCGCCACAGAGGCTGTATTACACTCTATTGCGGCAGCATGATCGTCTCTTTTTTGCAGTAATAAAGTACACCGAACAATATTTCAACAAGGTGTATGTATTGCATGTGCACTGGAGGAAACAAAGAGGTCCCAGCCCTGTGGCTAAAGGGCAATTTCAGGGGCCCAAAATACCAATTGGCTGACTGTTGAGTTTGATAGGATGAGGAATCTTGATAAATGAAATGTACCTTGACTTTTCCTGATGAATTCACTTGGCTGCAAACCTCAGCCGCAGTGCCCATTATTGCTTGGAATCCTACTGTTTGTGATTGGTGTGACCGCGAGAGAGGTCAGCAACGCCGATACACAAAATGGTAGTAAGCAAACTGTTACAAATAGTGTAGAAGAATGGGACCGTTTCTCCTTGACATTCACACTGTTTTCAGCACATATTCAGACGTATAATCAGTACACTATCTATTTTGTGTGCCTGGACCATTGTGACAATGATAATTTTGATCTCTATAATATTGAACTTGTTTACACCGGCCTCTCTTATGTTGTTTTTGCTAATGCCCCTGCTGCTATCTGTTTAAATTGTAAACCTGTACTCATGAAACAATAGGCTGACTGCAGCATTTTGTAGCTTTATCTATCCTCCTGGGGCCATGTGAAGGTCTTTCTGGCCATATACATGCCACGGCAAGGGAATGATTTCTTCTACTACTCTCAATATATCTTCCTTGAAGGGGAACATTGAAGAACAGGGAAAAGGAGCTATTCCCACATTGCTCATATTGTCACTTTCAGAAAAGGACAACTAATCTGTGTTAATCATGCTATAAACAAATATGATATGTATTTTGTACAGGTTATATAGGTGCTCTGGTGTTTTGAACATGGTCCACGATTAGCCATGAATTCATGAACCAGTTTGACTCCAAGTAAGGCTCATTATCATGAAGCTGATTTCATACGTTGATCACAGTAAAGTTAATTGATATATGATTTTTTTTAAAAACCCAATGGTTTTCTTTAAGAGTAAGTCATTTAAAACCATTGATTTTGGGTAGATATATTAGAGAGGATTTAGTTTCTTCATAATTGAATGATCATTGAAAAAATAAGTTAATGCAGTGAGATCATTCTCAGCTGTGAAATCCAGATTTAGTAAGTTCATGGTCTACATTCAAAACTACTTCTCTGCCCTTGTGAATTTTAATTTCATCCACATGTATTATCAGTTTCATTTGATTAATAACCAAACTTCAAATACACACTGCTAAGCCCAAGCACTTCCTGGAGACTGGCAGGAGTCCTTGTCCTTGCTGAACAAAAACAAGTGACCAATGAGTGGTGCTTATATTCTTCACATCTTCTTTTGAGGCCGTGGAGTCTCAAAGAAACTGGCAAGCACCTCTGGTTTCATATTCCAAAAGAAGCACCCCAAGAGCATTGAACTTAAGTAGGATTAGACGGCAGAATACAGTCACATTTGTTTATGTAAGTACTGCCTCTTTGTTCTCAATTGAAGTCTGCTCTCTCCAGTCAGAGTCAAAGAAAGAGCTCCAAGGTCCTTTTGTTGACAAGTCATTGAGGAGATTTATCACCATCTGACATTCCTCTGCACCACTCTTATTGCTTAGATATTAAAATTCAGCACATACATACAACATGTACCTATTCAACAGCCTTGATGATAGGTTAGAGGTTTGATTAGTTTTTGTATTTTGTACAAAATAAACCATTAATATAGCCTGTTATTTTCTGCATATTGACATGCTCTAGCCAGGATACATGATTGGTAGATTGTCAAAACATTTATACGTTTTTGTGGAGATATATTTTTCCTTTTTGCCTCTAGATTGGTCAAAGTACTTTAATAATACTGTAGCTTGACCCTCTGACCAACATCAGGGATGAGTCAGTGCTAACTCATGAAGACTCCTCTTCATTGTGAGCCTGCTTTAGACTTCTGCACAATAAATGTCTATTTTTTTTTTTCCAATTGAAGTCTGTTAATTGGAAATCTAAAATGCTGCCTTTTGGCCAGGACATTCCTATCATCTTTTTTTTTTATTTTTTTTTATTTATTTTTTTTAGAATTGCTTCCCACGTCTGTCTTCTTTGCTCCATGACTTTAAGTTCAACAACCCTAACCCTGACAAACCTGGTTATATAGTATATTTTGTCATTTTGTTCCAGCATTTTAGCTCTCGTCATCATTACTGTACATTTTTCAGTAAAAAAAATGTTACGAGGTATACTTAAAAACACCATCTTCATCTACAACATATGCTCCACATACAAATAAACAACAGCTGCCAACAACTGTGGCGGATTAGCCTCTTGAAATGGAGCGAGACATGGCGCTGGCTTTTAAGCTCTGTAATTCCTTGAAAGAATGACCATGCATTCCATGACTGTGCATAACTCTGACTAATGGAGAGAGCACATGATGAAAAAGACAGTCTCCTGGTTTTTACTCTTCTATACTGACATTAGGTAGACTGACAAGTCCACTTTTTCATAGGATTTAACACTATTGTGCGCTTCAGTTATTTCCCTTGAGAGTTCACAGTCTTCTCATCTGTATAACTGGCAGGAGACAACGGCGGTTTGATGTCTACCATCTGTTTTAGGAATGATCAGGATGAATTCTTGGTTTTGCTCAGTAAAAATGCTTGTAGATAGGATATGGAGCCAAAAAGCCTGGACTTTAAAAGTCTTTACTGTGAAGACATCAAATCTTCTCAGTGAGTTGGGAGTACTTAGTGTAAGTTGCTATGGCAATAAGCGAAGTAAAGCATGTTGTCGGGGGAATTCAGTACGGGGCATGATATGGATGACAAATGTGCTGTGCTCAACTAGCTATAGATGCAGAGATCATATCTTTATGCAAGATTGAGCCTCTCTCCATTTAGAGAGAGCTGGATTAGATGATGCACACACATAGCCCCCCCCCCATCCCGACTTAGGGGATGTTACACGGACCACTTAAAAAAAAGAAAGAAGAAGAAGGCTGACAGCAGAAAAATCTAATTCTGTTGATCCATCTGGGTGGAGAAATTCTTCTATTAACCCCTGTAAGGATATGGACATATATCCTGTAGCCTGATGCTCAAAACACGTGAAGTATTTTGTTTGATCAAGCCATGTCAGAGAGTATAATTTCAAGATGTGCCTCCCAAAGGGAACATGTGCAACGGAGGGTTATTTCCTATTTAGTTTTTCACAGAAAAATAACCTTGCACCAGAACTCCTCATTGAAAAGACCTAAAGCACAATTTGTGCGGCAACTCTGATTTCTTTAAATTGTGGCTAGTGGTGACACAAATAACGTGAGCTCCAAGCTTTTCAGCTGAGGCTCACCTGTTGTTGTTGTTGTTGTTGTTGTTAACCTTCACTGCTGGTGATTTCACTTAAAATACCAACAAATATACAGTACATGCTATTGGTGACTTGTTGGGTTACTAAATTGAATCCACACTTCTGAACCACTCAGAATAAAGAGTTTTTACGTTACCATGGTACTGTGGACTACACAAGAAATGTTGCTGTTCATCATCATCAAATCATTTTACCTTACAGAAAATAATCAGCTATTTATTCCTGTATAGAAAACAACAACAAAAGTAATGAGCTCTATTTATAGTCAGTGAACCCGCTGCTTATGACTACAGCTTAGGCAAAAGCAGCATTTGATCACATATTCATCTAAATGTAACGCTGAAATATTTCTAAATATTTCATTTTCTTGTCTAGTTCTTTGGGAGACAAGCTCAAGTTTTTCTAATCTACGCTCAGAGATGCAGAGTACAGAAAGCACTTGTTTAATAAATGGACTTTGATATTTACTGTTCTGTGCAACATGCATTACAGCATAGTTACAAAGTCAAGGTGAGCATTTGAAGTAGTGGAACACCAACGACCGTTCTCCAGTGAAGATTATCTACAGGCAGCCGAAGAGCCATCCATTTTAGTGACTTTATCATTACCAGGCACAGAGTATGGATCCACAGAGCGAAATGGAATGGCTGGGAAACTAATGGCACTTGACAGATACTGGTGTGAGATAGCATGCTTATCTTTGTATTATGTGAAAAGAAGGCATTTTCCCAGATCACAGTGTATGTGTGTGTGTGTGGTGGAATGTGGGGGTGGGTAGTTGCGGTGGGTGATTTGGAGGGGGTGTTGATAGGAGCGAGGTTGGTAAGGAGAGAGGGATATAAAATAATGGAACAACCCTCTCTGTCACTTTCAAACCAGTAATTTGTAATGGCTGGTTAAATGTTTCGTGCTATCCTTTCTCACGCTTTTCTTAAAGGGAACATGAAATGTGCCAAAAATATATTTCTTTATAACCATCTCTTAAGTTGAAAGCAATACAAACAACACTATGGCACTCCCCAGAGCATTTAATACGTCTTTGTGGTATGAACATACAACACTGGCTTTAAAAAATTGCCAAAGGGGGGAGGAAAAAAATCACTGGTTTCAGTTTATATCGGGCGCTATGCTGTCTCTTGGGTAGGTTTTCTATAATCACAAATTACAGATGTTTTTTATATGATTCTTGTCTTGTTCGTAAAGCTCATACATTAGTGTGTGCCTTATTAATTCCGTTGTATGTGCGAGATGATTGACTCGTTTCTCGTTGCTGGGCCTCTCCATTGACAAGCAGTAAAAGTGACAGCCGGGTTGTGAGCCTCCCCGACGGTAGACGTACTGCTCTCTACAAGGTGGGTGGTTCCACCCCCTGATTGCTAATTACAATTAGTTACGATTCAATTACACAAGGTCAGCGACTAAATCAATCTTTGACAGGCATGTCTCTGTGTCAGGCTATTGACTGAGGGGTACCACTCAACTCGCACAGACCTATAATTTGTATATTTTCTCAGCATCAGGAACAGCATGTGGAAAAAAAAGAAAAGGGAAAAAAAACACCCTCCTACAACTGTCATAAATAGAAATAGGGAGAAGGCTGTAATATATAGGCTTTCCTCTCTATGTCACATCCTGTGGTAGCCACTTTGTCATGAATGATGGACTGAGGGAATGGGGATGTGCGTGTCACTTTTTTTTTTCTCTTTCTCACCGATCTGAGACTTGAGTGAGCAGCACCAGAGATTGCATTACCTCCCCATTGGCTGTTTACAAAGCCTAAGTGATAAGAGAAATGACTTAGTAAATAACTAAGACGTCCCTGTAAGCTCTCTTCCTCTGTGTGGGGGGTGTGTGTTTATGTGTGTGTGTGTTTGATACACTCATCTACTAAACTGCTCTCAATTAACTGGGTGATTGTTTTCACCAGATTGGCCCCAGTGATTAGAAAGTGTGTCCCGAGCTCAAGTGTATTTGTGTGTATGTGTGGGTGTGTTTTTAACAGTTTGAAGGTTGCTGCGATCAAGGTCGCGCTGGAGGAGAGCCTGATTAGACTTGTATAAGACGATATGTAACATATCACTATCTCCCCCACTGATGCTGTCAGTGTTGCCTACTGAACACTGTCATTAAGGGGAAATCTGCTTGTTTTGATTCAATAAACAGTTTACTGAGGCATACTGATCTGACTTGGATATTGCTGATTATACACTGAAAAAGCTCATAAATCTTACATTGGTCTATGAGATGAGGTCATTTAAATGCATGGAGGGACATACTGCTAACATCCCTATAGAAAATGATTTTCAGGCTCTCTATGTGCGTGATGCATAATGCAATTTCCACTACAACTACAACTGCTACCGCATGTTATTAGTCGCCTAATTTGAAGGCACCCGCACTGACCATAGCTTTCCAGAGCACATTTTAGAATTTAGCCAGACATTACCTTTATCTCTTCAGCAGTGATTTGCATCCATTACTGCTACTCTTTGTTACCGTTGCAATACTTTTCAATATCATAACTCCTATAGACATATGGTTGGAGTTTTTGTCTCTCTCATCATTTTCCAGTTCCTCCACTTTGCTTCTTTTTTTTTGTTTTGTTTTGTTTGTTTTTTTGCATCTAACAAGCAGCTTGGCAACACAGGCCAAAATCAAAGCTCACCCTCTTCTCCTTGCTGCACAGATTAATCTGAGGCAGTCAGCATGAAATTAAGAATTGATTATTGTAAGACGACTCTGCTTGGTTAACTCCATTCAGTGGCACGCTCACCCCCAGACTGACGTGCCATCCCATCCCTGGGGCCCTGGCATTAATTCTCTTAGATCTGTGCAGGTGACCTCACTGTTTAAAGATTTACACTGGTGAGACTTTGCTCCCAGTGTCCTTGCCAATGAGAGCCTCAGAGCTCACTAGTGACAGCCACGGCTCTTTGTTGCCTAACGGATGAAGAGCAGAGGAATCAGCCACGCAGACCCTCATAAGTCTCCTCTACAATTACAGCTGTGCTCCCCGACTTGAACTCTTTATTGTCCGTCATAATTTTGTTAAAGGTTCGCTCCAGGCCTGGCTGGTATGAGAGAAGAATAAACAACTTGTTCTCTGAGATGCACTGCATCGCCGTGGCAAGCAGCCAGTCGGTGACAGGTATGACAGCAATGTTCTCACAAGTAAAATTTTTAGGACAAGTTATTGTATATTTGATGAGTTGCGGTACCACCCTTTCTGTTGTGGCTCAAGTTTAGAATTCCTCTATAAAGATGTTCCCTCTGCTGTGAGGAACAACATTAATCAAGGCAACATTTCTTCCCCCCAACGCACAGCTAAACTTTGCATAGCCATCGTACATCCAGTACAGGTTTGTGAGTGTGTTTTCTGCAGAGAAATACAAAGAAAACATCTCCACATGGACAAGACACTGAGCGATGACTCTTTGTATAGAGGAGAGTCGTGTATCTGTGCTTCTGTCTGTCTGCTTGCCTGTCTCCGTGCCCCTCAGATTGGAAACAGATCAGCCTCACACCTTGGTCGTAATCCTACACAACGTGCAGTCCAGACAGGGCCACAATCTTGTGATAAGTCCTCGGGGTTTACGGACACACACAGAGATCCAACTGGGGAGTCTGACTGGTATCCCTCTTGTGCCTCTGTCCCCGTTTCCTTATCCAACATAGCCTTTCCTTAAATAGCTGTCTTTGAACTAATCTGAAGAAAATCTGTCGTGTAGATGATGCTAATCAGGTTCTACTCTTTAATAAGGCAAGGCAGATAAATGCTGCCATGCTGATGAGTATTAATGAGAGCCATGGGTGTAGAAGGTACACTGGGAACAAAAGGTGGACCGCCAGCTAATTATATATTTTTTTATTTCACTAATTAATTAATTTATTTACATAGCAGTTGTGTTTCCTTCTAGTTTTACTTTTCCACTTTATGTTTTTTTATTTTTCTCCCAACATTCTGGCCAAATGCTTCACTCTTTCCAATCCAAGGTAAAGAGTCATTTGGGACATAGTATCACTGACTAGGCAATTTTACCTCAAAGCGTTGAAAGTTCACTGCAGGTACAGCAACTTCTCACACTTTGCACACCTACATGCTGTCAACCAATATCCAGCAGAAATAAAAGAAATAAAGGTTTTGGTACTTTAGGCTGTCTTTTGTAACACAGGTCATCGCTTGCAGGGTCTTACCAGGATTCAACCCACGATTTTCTTTTGTTCCTTATGTTTTTCTTTTTTTCTTTTTAAGGTGAATTGTGGGTGGGGGTTAGATGATCTCCCAGAGGAGTCAGAGCTAATCAATATTGGCTACAAGTGGGTAGCTCATTGATGCCTCGTCTGCTCTATACATGATGGAAATCTATCTTTTTTTGCCCATGTCTATCCCATCTCATATTTTTTGCTCTGTACGTCCTTGTGTTTGTGTCTTCTGTAGTCCTGCCTGCATGCTCTCACTCACTCTGTCGACTTGTCTGGATCCTCAGTTCAGTGCTCCCCACATTCAGGTGCTAGTTCGCCTGTGGCCAAATGACCACCCGCTCACTACTCTCACTACGCTCCCTGATACAATAATTCCACCTCATGCACTGGCCTGATATTTGTCAGCTTAAGGGCTATGAGGGGGCTCTGTCTGTCATTTAGTATGACAGTGGTGCATACTTATTTGCCATTCTATTTTGAGGCTTGATTGACAGGCCGACAGCCTTGACATTCTTGCAGGCGTTGCGGAGCCTGTTATTATGCATACATTAACATTCTGATAAACACATGGTCGGCCATTGAGGAAATAATTACATGCCATCACTCCACTGTCTGGAAAGAGTGCGCTTTGTTGTGTGTGTATGCACGCACACGCATTCATCTGCATGTTTCAGCCCATAAATACGATCTCTGTTCCTCTCGTTCCTCCCCGTCCATTAATGAGTTCAACAGCACCCCCTCTCATTTGGAAAGCACTTTGCCGAAGCTCATCGCTCACCACATCTCTCGGAACCCACACAAGAAATCTGCAATCGTTTTTTTTTTTTGCCTGGTAAACATACTTCCCAGCAAGATTTGGGATTCAACTTCACAGATCGCTTGTGTCTGATACTCTTTGTGTCTTGAACAGAGCCGTGGAAAGAGAAACAGCAAGCAGGCTTGTTTGTGACATTTTACATCTCGAACATTTAGTTAAAACGAAAAAAAATTTGCATTGAAGTATATTAATAGAGTGCTTCTCTGCCATAACAGTTTATGAATTCAGTCCCTATGATAAGTTAAAGCTGGTGATGGGGTCATGGAAAGTTTTTCAGCAAGTAATGCACAGGGTTTTAATGCCTTTCAACAATCACACTGACTCTAACAGTGCTGCCACCAGTGAAGCTCATGTTATACTATTTTATAATGTTGTCAAGTCAAATATTTTCTTGTCTTAAACCTAGAATATGCTATGACACTTTTGTCAAACCATCACTTTTCAAACCTGACATTCATATTAAAGTTGGCAGTTGACTCACAATGTTACCTTGCCCCAGCACAAATGACCCACTGGGCTAATTATAGTTTGGCAAGCAACATATTGACTAACTTCCCAGAGGCTTTCAGTCACCACCTAAATCGAAGTCTGTTCACAGCAAAATGACACATAGTATCAATCAAGCAGCCTGTATCTCCCAACACCTCAGATCTGATTGATGGGTCATGGCAGTGAATGATCATCAAAGTGTCAGTGGGTCGTCCTGCCTAATCTGCACCACTCTGACATTAACTTCTGAAAATTACTATATAAGCACCCAAATTTGCACAAACAAGAGAAAAATTGCGGTATTTTGCAGGGCATTAGTCTTAGAATAATATTATGTGTCATGGTTATTGCAGCCCACCTCCCTTGCTTCCTCACACCTTGATCTGCAGCCCTGACACTTTGTAAAATATACAAGTGTCAGCAAATGCAGTATATGCAGCTCCCGGAGCACTCCTAAAATGTCTTTATAAAATCATGAAGCAAACAATAAAAAAGAAGCTAAGAGTTGCAAGTCTGGCAGAATGTGTCAGATTATGCTATAGTCAGCCAAGCTAATTTGGCAGGAACTCCTGAATTTTTATGAGCACTTGCACCTCGTACCATGCATGTGTGTATATGTGGCTGCATGTTTACACAGTCACATCCATGTGTGTAGTAAGTCTGTTCGGGATTTGGCCTCCAGCTTGGGGTGAGATGACCCTCTGGCGCAGAATGCGTACTCCCGTGAAACCTGCAACACCCATGAATTCTCACTCCGTCCTCATGCTGCGTCTGTCTAAGAGGAGAGTCCTCTGGAGGTCCCGTAGGGAGAAATCCCCCCCTTGGTAAAAGTGCAAATGGCAACATGAAGTATGTCAAGCTGACAAGTAGGACCCATTGGTCCTAAGGGAGCTTTGTCGGTTAACTGCTGCCTACTAAACCCAGTATTTGGTGCAGTTTGACTCCCAAGCTCCTTTTATCTTATAGGGCCCCCATCGGTAAATCAAAGACTGCAAACACTATCTCCCCTTTGTACCCTGAATAGAGCTCAGCCACTCATGAGAGAGACAGAGATTACATGAAAGAATACCTAATGCCTGTGTGCCAACGGGGGCTGCCCGGTACTAGAGCGGAAACCGACTGGAAAAGTGAAAGCAATGTGATGTGATCGTCAGGCTCTTTTAACACATAGTCCTAGCGAGAGTGGGGCTTTCAATTATTCAACCTTTTTCTTTGCCCTTGAAGTGTACATTAGTCTTGTTTCATTCTCTGTGTGTTAACAAGCAATGTCTAGCCTGCTCCTGCAAGGATGTGGCTGTCACCACCATTTCACGTCATTGCTTTCTTGGTCTCGTTGGTAAAAAAAAAAAAAAAAAAAAAGGCCAAAGTACAGTGTTGTCATCAGGCATCAGCTAAAAGCAGCATGGTGACAAATAAATGGAAGTGCTGCTCTTTATAACACAGAGCTCCATATCATAAAAACAGACACCCAGGTTTGCAGACTTTTGAAGGTATAGGTGGTGATGGCTTTGCGTGAGGATGGTGGATTTAGTCCGCAGATTAGTGTGACCAGAGGTATCTGACATTTTAGATCTTTGAATTTTAAGTTCGGTAAAAACGTTATCGCTACATCTCAAAAATTGTAAAAGATGACGTAGAGCTAGCTGCCAAACTACCACATGCTATCTAAATGTTGATCTAATGAGATCAGATTCATTCTATGCATATGTTTTCTAATACTGATTAGATTTATTTTATTAAATAACAAATACTGGCCAGGTAGTATAAACCTTGTCGGGACCAGTCTACTTACTATTTACTGTAGCTACATATTAAATACATGAAAGCAGCTAATAACTGAAAGGCAAACACAAATAGCTTGTAACAGGGCTACCTCCTCCTGACCTGGATTTCAACATTGTCTCAAGACTGGATCTTTATGGTGTGCCAGCCAGCACAGCTTGAGTGCTTATATTTAGACAAAATTGCCGTCTGCCCCCAAATTACTCATACTGTGGCTCCCCTGGGATTCCTGTTAGCTCATCCACTGTTCCTTTCTTCAAAAAGCCAAAGGGGCTGTGACCTTTCCTCGCTGCCTGTGGTGTTTGTCCTTTGCATCCTACCATACCTTGACCTTTTCAGTCCTTTTAGATTCCAGCAGGTAATCAATTAGCTGCTACTTAGATTATCACAGTCAAAGGTGAATAAGACCGCAGTGAAAGAGTAGTGTATGAAATATAGTTTTTTTTTAATGATTTCTCAGTTTCCTTGGTCCTTTGGGTGTGTGAGGTGAAGTGATGTATGAAGCGTGTCTGTAACTTTCTCTTTGTGTACAGGGAGTAGGTATGGTGTTGTGATGGGATTTGTCCTTGAAGACAATAAAAGGACAAAGGAAAAATGCCTAGGGTGGTTTTTAGATTGTTAACGCACAAACTTGGTTCTGTTTGCCTTTGCTACAGTTTGAGGGAATGCAGGCAACAAGCGGAAAAAAAGCACTAGGAGAATGATGGACACTTCTCAATCTGGGCTAAGCTAATTAACTAAATATTCAATCAAAGTCTGATAATTTGCTTCGCCAAACCTTATCTAATGAGCCCATTCACCCACCTTGTGTGGAGAGACTTTAGATTTGGTATTTTGTAGAAGCAGTTGATTGGGTTGTTTGTCTCTCCCTGATAATTACTCTCTGAATCAATCTGTGGTGTGGCTATAAAAATATACCAGGTACAAAAAAACAGCATTTTTGCAGGATTAAAAAATACCCTCTGACTCAGAAGCGAGTCTCCCTGGTGACAACAAAGCCTGTTTGGTGGATCACCGACCTTCAACCTGTAAAGGAGCCTAGTAGTCTGCTGGGACCACGGAGCAGATGCTCATGGCTGCCTTCTCTAGAGTGGGTGGTCTGGGTTAAGGATTTGCCAGTGTTTATAGTCAAGTATGAAAGTTATTTGGCATGAATAATAGCATGTGTACTCTTGATGTGAAGCTTGGAAGACGCGGAAGCTCAGGGTGAGTCATAAAGACTCAGGTTTGGCAGGAGGTAAAACAAAAGCACTGCTGGAGTTGATAGGAGACGACAGGTAGGTGGAGACTTCAAGGGGGAACCAGCCTGTTGCTGTCTGAAATCATACACATGAAATGGTAAGCCTGTTTGGTTGTGAGGTGTGACAGAGGCAGGGGTGAGAGGTGATGGCCTGGACCACTGCATCTTGATTCCCCAATGATGACCTTGTGACCAGTGACAGATACTTTGGTTTTAGAAATCTGCAGCTTAATTAAGGTGATTTGTTTTAGTCTAGTTCGGCCAATGGGATTTTTATGGGGTTGTTTGTTTTCAGCTACAACTTGTGTGTTGTTACTCCAGGCTTCAGTTGCAAGTAATACTAGTCTCTTACTGTAGTTCACTGCTTTGTTTAAGAGGTGAAATGTCTCAACATCCATTGAATGGTTTTCCATGTACTCATGGTCACCCCAAAATGACTTTGATAACCCACCAGCACATCAGAGATCTGCCTTGTCAAGTGAAACGGCTTGATACATTTAGCAGAACTGATACAGGTCCAGGCTTACAGGTCCCATGCTAAATGGATGTGAATGTAATGTTAGCATACTAACACTTTTATAATGTGTGAGAAAGAATCTGATAAACATTAGCTGCTACATTAGCAGCATGATTTAAGCAGTTAGCATTGGGATCAAAGCACTACTTTGTCAAAGCTTCACAGATCCGCTTGCATGACTCTAGTCTTACTAACTGACAACATATAATCATCATAATGTCGCAGGTGTTTACTGTGTTTCCATTAGTGGTCATTACTGATAATTGGGAATACTAATTGTAAACATAATAACCTACAGACAAGGTGGTCACTGCTACAGTTAGTGACAAGGCTGAGTTCACCTAAGTTCCCCTGTCAGCCATCCGTTCATTGCACACCATTATTCATTGGGCACAAACACAAACACAAGGCTCTTCTTTCCCTGTCATTTCATTTTTCTTCCTCTCTGTCCCTTTCCTTCTGTCACTGCTTCTCTTCTTCTCTTCTCTCACTCTCCTTTCCATCCCAAGGCTTCCTTTAAGGGACACACTCCACTTTATCATGCTGATGAATCTGGTGGGCTTCTCAAGGAGAGGCCGTCCGCCCGTAATGCAAAGACAAATGCCCCCTGTCCCCCCCGTCAGCCGCTTCTTATGTTTAAGGTGATGCAGAGAGACAGGTTGATTAAAAGAAGGTTAAGAGATGCACTAGGGCCGTCACTCAGCCATCATGACGGATTGGTGACAAGCGGGTCAAGGGTGTTGCAGCCCAGAGATGGTAGTAGAAGAATTGAAATGGTCCCCCAAGAACACCCCCTCACCTACAGACACACACACAGACAGGCTGTGCCTCCTTCGTTCCCCTTGCTCTCACCGTGCCACCACAGCTCAAGTGGATTTACGACCGTACAGGTGTTCACAGAGGCGTCTCGACCGTGTTTTAATTAAGCCAGACATTTACACAGGAACAGTGGCAAAGTCACATAGAGGGGAATGGGACCTGGAGAAATGAGGAAATTGACCTTTACTCAGTTTGTCTTACTGAATGATTCAAATTCACTGTGTTCCATAATTCATGCTAAATCATGTAGTATTCTTACAGGTCAAGGAGTGTGCATGTGTGAGGAAAAAATAGATTGTAGGAAAACGGAGATGTTTTTGTTCAATACAAGGTCCTGTACGCAGAAAACAATAACATTGTATGTAGCAAAACCTGAAAAAAAATTAACAAAGAGTGGAAAAATAGATGCTTTATTTGACTTGAGAGTTAGCGTTCTCTCAGGTAGTTTGTTTGACCTTGAATATACTTTAGATGTGGAAAAGAATAGCTTGGGTAAGAGAGAACGGGAGGAGGTAATTCCCCCTGCAGCCATTCGACCATATCTAGACCAAAGATCCATGCTGTCACTGCAGAATCACATATGCTAAGCATCCCCTGTGCACACAATCTAGGGGCATATATTGTAGTGTGAGCATATCCACTCACACAGCTGCAAAGACAATTAATAGGAGGATGAATGTGCCATGTCTCAAGTAGACATTCTGGGAACTTGAGGAAATAAATTGGCTTGTGATTATTTTTAGGCAAGTGATTAAATATCTGGTTCAATTATGCTAAACTTGAGTAAAACCAGAGAGAGAGTAAAGAAACATCCAAAATGAATCTTTTTCCCCCAACAACATAATAAAGCCCTTTGAATATTAAACAGATTAATTTTACTGAAGAGCATATGATAACAGTAGCTGTGGAGCTGCAGGCCATCCTCTGTTAATTGTTAACAAGGGGTCAATGTGTCACACTGGTTTTACTTGACTACAGCAGCAGGCAGTGTGCAGGGTATAGACTCATATACATGTGACTGGCTCTGACGCAGTGGGTTGATTCTGGCAGGCTGTCAGCTTTAAAGAAAACAGAAGAAAAACTCCAGTCGGAGTTAAACATGAAACCAAAGCTAATGTTATTATTGTTGCTGATGTTCTGCAGCTGTTTCCTTCCTGTCTTCATAATGCATGAGTAAGACTGCATGCCTGTTATTATTTTGGAAGCGCTGGCCTTGCAACATCAAACACAGCGACTTAAGGGAGGAAGCAGGCAGCACATCCAACTAGTATAATCTCAGCAGCCATCTGTCTGTCACACTGTCTCGGGAGGGAAGAATCAAACCAGACAAGGATGGATTCTTGCTTTTTTCTAGATTGCAATTCATATCAGTCACAGTGTGTACAATCGCCGCCCTGTTTAGCACCTGAGAATTACACAGCAAAGTCAAGTTTGTTGACTGAGGAGAGTTTATCGAAAATATTTTTTTCCCAGTCCTGTTTTATTTACAACATAATTTTGCCTACTGATAATACCTGAAGTTAAATTGGGGGGTGGGGGGGTTAATGAATTAATCCCCTGCAGAGAAAAGAGTTGTACTTTTGTGAGATCTTGGAGTCGCAGTCTCCCTCTCTCCATCCTGTCTCGAATGACCACATTCATGAGTTGCTTGAGTCTTAGACCTGACTGTCCGTGAGTTTCCATGTATTACTGTGGGAGAAGTTTGCTTTTCATTTCATTCTGAAATGATGAGGAGAAGATCCATCTTTCTATTTTTTCCCCCACCTCTCCCAGTTGCATCTGAGGTATGCTTATCTGAAGCAGCAGATGCACAGGGCTCATGGGACCTCATCAGAAAGGCTCTGTGAAGGTATACCTGCTGCTGGTGAACTGTTACCTCCATTCCTTCTCCATCCTTTTGAGCCCCCTAACCTCTAGCCCTCTGGGCTCAGGGACAGGCACACCAATTACTTAAACCAGGGAAGAAGCTAATGTCATATGTAGCGGAGTCACAACTTGCCTCGAATGAGGAAAGGTCCCATCTAGCCTCAATAAGTTTTCCCTCATTCCTCAAGAGCAAATGCATAGCAAGTGGTGCTTCGAGAGAACAGTGGCAGAATACTGGTTAAGGACGAGCGTTGCAGATAGTGCTGAGGAGCTCTGCTTCGGGAAGTAGCCGATATACATATATACATGTACATACCCAAACTTATTAGAAGCAATACTTTTTATTTAGTCTAAGTCAGGGTGAGACACCTGAATTCAATTTTGGTGTAGAGCCAAAATGCTTCTGCAGGGTATCACAAGTGCAGGCTCATTTTAATAGGACATTTAGATGTAGACTTTTTTTTTGGCCATTTAGACCCACAATAATTTTTAAATGCATACTTTCCATCATATCGTATTAGGCTTAAACTAAACCCCAAAAATGGGTTAACATGGTCTGGTAGGCATGTTGTTGCATGCTGCTGAATTCTAGTGCCAGTGAGGTCATAGCTAAATAGAGCACCAATCTGCTCAGAAACACATCTATAAGGAAATAATCAGCTTTTTCTTTTTTTTCAGCGGAGCAACTTTGGAGCCTTAACCAGCTTCAAGATATAAACTAGACACGTCAGGGTCAAGCTTCGTTATTTAGATTATTTTTACGGCCTTGGGATGCCATTCACAGTGTGCCATGCTTGTGATAATAAATACTAGTGAGATTAATGAATGTATTAGTTGGCAGTGTGTGCGTCCGTGGCATGAATTGTTTATGTTTGGGCACTGCTGCAGGGAGAGGAAAGATCTGTGTGAACTGTGTGTTGTATGGCCATTGACTGAGAAGAGGACCAGGGGACTCACAAGGTTAATTTTGGTCTGCATGGGTCCAGGAATCACACATCGGCTCTAACTGGATTTTGCAAATTGCACTGTGGGTCCACGCACGTGAGAGCGAGAGCCTGTTTTTGTGTGCGGACGTGTCCTTGGCCATGCCCGCATAGATATATTTGTTCTATATTTTTAAATCCTTAATCACTCTACATACTGATCGTGTGCCATGTCGTAGTAGTAGTTCTCCACAGGAAAAAATTAAAAATAAATTCCAGACTTCACTTCAGTTCACCTACCTACCTTTGTCTTTCATCAGCCCCCTGTCTCCTCTTCCTCTCTGGGTTTGCATTTTTAATTATCAAATCAAACAAGATCTCCAGAGTGCTGCTCATATCATCCCACCAGGTTTTGTTGTGATAGAGAAACAGTGGCTTTTCCTTTGCCACCGTTATCACTCTGGGAGCTGTTGTGTTTGGTAAATCTCTAAAATCTCGCTTCCCTTTATCAGGAAACTGCAGGTGTACAGTTCACACTGTATATCAGCACAGGCTAGAGAGTCTCTAAAAGCTCAGGGGTGAAAACAATGTGTTTGCTGCTTTCAGCCCACGGCAACTGTAGGCGCAGTGTGATGGGGATGGTTTAAAAACAACTAACCTTTCCATTACCTTGGAAAAAGGTGTGTTATTACGGAATCGGCTTGAACCAAGATAATGGATCTGGAAGAGAAGAAGAAAAAAAAAGAATTAGGCTAACTGGTGGAATTTTTCACATTCTTGTCCTTTTTGTGTATGGTCTTCACATTTTTAAAATAACATTATTGAAGCAAATATCAGGCTTAAAAATCATCATGACTTAGGAAATTGTCAGCACCTTCTGTAGCTGAGAGAGACTTTTTATCTGCTGCTGCTTTCAGCAAAACCTCACATTCATACCTGTGAAACCCAATCTGATTTGCCAGGTCTATCATAAGGTCTGCAAGTGGCTCCACCAGAGCATTTCAGGGTTAAGTGCCCTGCCACCGCTTTTCACTGTAAGTTACAGTCAGAGGAGGTAAAAAGCTCACAAAGACAAACAACAACACAACAGAACAGTGTTACTGGGATCACCAGATGAAGTGAAAACATGGGAATGCTTCCCAACCTTTAGACACTTGATTAGAATTGATCCCAGCGAGGTCCACAGTGGAAATGTCTGCACTATAGCAATTGTTTCTTTCTTTTGTGTGTGTGTGTGTGTGTGTGTGTGTGTGTGTGTGTGTGTGTGTGTGTGTGTGTGTGTGTGTGTGTGTGTGTGTGTGTGTGTGTGTGTGTGTGTGTGTGTGTGTGTGTGTGTGTGTGTGTGTACGTACATTCATCTGTTCCCTTCAGCCTTTCTCCACGTAGATTAAGCAAGAGTCCTAATTGCTGAAAAATGTTACAATGCACAGGACTTGTGTAGACATTCTGCCTCTCTGGCAGGTGTTAATTTATCACCCTTTGAAATATTTTTTACTTAAAAAAAGAAGAGAGAAACAAAGAAACCTTGATACCGTTTGAAGCACAAACTTCTTCTTCTTTTTACATAGCTTCTATGGAACTTTCTTTAATAAAAAAAAAGTTAAATTACTAAATAATGACATCCAGTCCATTTGTGGATGTCTCTGCACTTTGAAACAGGTAGTGTGACTTATATTAAACCCCAGGGAGATAAGTAGACTATAGATACAGTATGATCAGATTGAATTTCACACAATTATCACATTTTTCCTCCTGTAAGTTGTTAAAGCAGAAGTAAGCGATCCGGTCATTTTGGCTAACTTCTTGTCAGCCGATGGCGTTAGCAGTCCCTGCCCTCGTCCCTATGTCACCACATTCACGTGCATCCCTTGGCTGCACACAGAGAGGACCGCCCCTTTAAGCCGTTCTCTCTCCTCATTGGATAAAGGTTGTAGGATACAAGGAAAGTTTTCTCCTCGGCTTACAACAGAGCAGAGTGACTGACAGACCCGTGTTTCGGACCAAACACTCTATATAAGTGATTGCTGTCGGAAGATATACTGTAACTATTTAAGACTTATATTAACACAAACATTCCGCTTACTTCTGCTTTAATCAGACATGTGGGTGTGAGTGTGCTCAATTGATCGTCTCCTTTTTCCCTTTCAGTGATGTTCAATATTTATATATATTTACAATATACAGACCTGCATTAATTCTGCCTTGGTTAATAAAGAAAACCTTTGAAACACCATCTGCTGATTGGTACTCCCACATGTAAAAAGGAAAAGTAGGAAGAAGTTGTTTTGCTTCTTTATTTAGATGTTTCTTCTCAGAGATTTGCCCAAACTCAGAGTTCATATGATTCGAAAATCTTTTTGGCCCAAACTTGTAACCCCTCCTGACTGTTGCTGCCATCGTTTAATCCAGTGTTGAGTGCATATTTTTGGAAACAACCAAAGGGGATAACAAATCCAGTCCCTGCAAAGCCCTTGGAAGGTGGGCCGCAGTGGAGCTTGTATCCGCAGAAGGTGAAGCTTATTGGAAGCTGGGGAAGGGGAAGTGGGAAAGCTGTACTTGAGATAGGGCCAAGGAGGAGTTGTCAGCTTTGATTTATTAAGTGCAGCTCCTGCTCTGACTGCTGGTAACTTGTCAGTCCTCACATAATGGATGGGGCTCACAGCTCACTGCTCCGTGATTGGCTTTTTTTTCCCCCGGACCCTGTCCGTCGGGCCTCTCATCCATCGCTATCTTGCTCCCATTTCTAATTAATTTGTTATTCACAACCTCCACTACTTTTCCTCTTTGCCTGGGTACAGAGGACCCAGCAGGCTGCTCTTTTTCTTACTTTCTCTCTCTCCTCCACATCTTTCATTCAATATTCTCACTTGTGTTTGACAATGCCTCCCTGTGGTGTCAAAGTTGGCAAATGACTACTTCCTCCCAATCCCATTCTTCTAACATGGTGTCGGTCCACAGACATACAACTGCGTTCATCATTCACTCACCGGAGATTCTTGGAGGCCTCTGTCTCTATCCTTCACCAGGGAGTCAGTGATATTATAGGCTCAGAGATTTGCAGAGCCCTCTTACTGACATTGTTCTGTGTAGGTATGTTAAGTTATGAAAATGTGACAAGCTTCGTTAGCTCTTCTCTGCGCTAAATCCACCTGGAGTGTGTTTAATCCTCATCCAAAGTGAACTCTGCAATTGCAACATTTTGATGGTACAAGAGAAGATGCTGCAAGAGCTCAGGAGAAGGCGGGATTATTAGAGTTAAATACTGTAGCTCAGGTCTTTTTATATTTTCAGATGCTGATTCAGACAAGAGCAGACAGACTTGTTGAAATACAGTACAGCATGTGTTGAACCGGCACGCTCGTGCTCACAAATATTGTCAACTCTCATCACGGATCTTCTTAAACAAATACAAGTCATGTAAAAGATGAGGCAGTGCAGTCCACTTTATTTGGAATAACATTAAACTACAGCGATAGCGGCAACATTGTAGAGGATGACGAGTGTTATTTGTCTGATAACAGTCAAGACAGAGAAAATGGGCAAAAGTGTCTTTCATGCTCGGCTCACAGCGTGGGGTAGTCTTAGCTGTTAAGGCAAAAGTTGCAAACGAGCATGCCTACTAACACATACAGGGAAAAAAAAAGAAAAATACACAAGCCACACGCATGAGAGTTTGAGGTGAGCCTCTGTGATGTTTCTGCTATGACCCCCGCACTGAGCTCATGATCGAAGTCACACGCACACACATTTCCACACACAAATCTCACACCCAGTGTGAGCCTCGCTGCCCCGCGGTGGATCCCATCCGCCGTGATTCCCTCACATCGCCGTCCTCTGCGATCAGCTTTGTCTTTGGCCAGATGCGGTGCAGCGGGCCTGGAGGATCTAACACAGTGTGTGGAGCTATTACTCAAAAACAATCAGTCACAACCCACTCGGATTTTATGTTTTTTTTTCTCCATTCTTTGTACTTTGACTGCCTTGCGAGATCTGAGCACAGCAGGATGGCTTCCTTTGAATTTACAAGTCTTCTTTTTTTTCCCCCCTGCAACATGAAGACAAATTTGTTATTGTAAATGTCATTGCTTTGGCCCATTTATCAACCCCTCCTGACAGTATGACACAACTTGTTTGGGACAATGAGGCTCTTGCAGTGGTAAGCATCTTGGCCTCTGGTGCATTTAGCCGTTTCTTGGGTATTTTACACTGAGTTGACCAGATTAGCACATAGGCATGACAGATCACGTTTGACAAATTAAGCTCACAATCCACTGCCACAGTGTCGAGCATGTGCTACATTTCTTGCTGTTGGTTATACATTAAGCCACAGTAAAGCCTAAACCTAGAATCTCAAATTATGAGACAAATTGTATGTAGATTATATAAAACAACAAAAAAAATGTCAGGCAATGACCACCAATCCAAAACCTAAAAACAATCAGTTTCTATTGACATAAAGAAAAACAAAACAAAACAAAAAAACAAGGCTAATGTTTGAGAAGCCGAAACCAGCAAATGTTTGGCATTGTTCCTGAGCAAATTACTTGAACATTTAATTTACTTTTTTTCCTGAATGTTGTTGATTAATTTTCTGCCAGTCAACGAATAGATTAATTCCCTCTGCACAAATTGTCAAAGAGTAAAATGATAAAGGTATACAACGATAAAAGTTAATAATTTTTTTTTTACCCCCATCCCAGCAGTTGGACATTGCTTTCAGACTCCAAACTGCAGAGACCAAAGACCAAAGAGGGGTTGAGGAGTCAGGCACTTGCAGTCGTGTACAGCAAATGTTAGAGGAGGCAAGTGCAGGCAGTGGTTCATAGCAGATATGCGCACAAGGGAGAAAGGTGTGATTAGAATGTGACATAGTAAACAAATAGAGGTGTCATTATCTGACAAGTCTGGACCTCAAGGGAAGGAGGTGGATTCTTTTTACAAGACAGAGTTATCGATTTGAATAACTCTACCCTATACCTAATGGGGTGCGTCATTTGTCGCTACCCCCGCGGCGTCCACAATCCATCTCTTATCTGTCAAGCGTGGCATAGGGGTGCACACCATTATTTGCGTGATTTATGAAGAATTTCATTGAAGGGGCAGTTTGTCATTCACAAGCGTCGAGGATTTGCTCCGTCAATAGGCCCACGCTGACTTAAATGAGGGAGGAAAGAGAGAATAGAAATGAGAGGGGTGCTCGGAGGGAGGAAGCTGTGGGTGATGCCAACAATGAGGCGAGGATCAATACATTTTACGTTGCTGTCGGAGTTGAAGGGCATTGGTTAAAATGTAATGATTTTAACTTAGTCAACCGAGTAATAATCAAACACGCATTACTATTTTATGACTCAAAGCTCACAGAAATCCACCTTTCCTAACACACGTTTGTTTCCTCCTCTCGCTGCTCTCCAATCAGATTCAGTTTTTGTCAGTGAATGTTTAATAGTCGATGACAGCCGCAACCTAAGAAAATAAATAATCACTCGCTATAAATTCACTCTTCTCACACACACACAGCACAAGCAGTGAAATGTTGTTCTCTCTGATGCAGGCCTATTTGACATGTGAAGGTCAATACACGAATTGCAAATCACACACTTGTTAGTAGCTTTTGAGGGCTGCCAGTAACTGGTTTGTTTGCTTTCTTTCATGCCCTGCAAAAAAAACTTCCAGTGAACACATACACACAGACACACATTCCAACTCAGATGTGGCCAAAAAATAGAATAAAATTAGAAATAGTGTGAACTTCATGAGGAAGCTGGTTGAACCAAAATTCAGTTTCTCTAACATCATTCCCACCATTCACCTTGACTGAATTACAGTCACTGGGGGTATGTCTGCCTTTGACACCAATAAGCCTGCTGGCATATGTTCAATTAGCACGGAAACACCTGTCAGTGAACCTGTGCAAGGTTTTGTTGACTTTATATCCCTGCTTCCTGCCTCATTAAATGCATATAGCTGTAACTGGTTCATTCCACAAGTTGAGGCAAACAGCCAGTTTACAGTTGGCATTTAACCAGAGTCTATAACTGAGCCCTCCCGTGGAGATAATGTACAGTATGTATGTTGCATATGCGAGGCACTAACAGTCAGTGTACCATCAAGACTCAGACATGTCATTTCTTCACTCTGTGTTGCTATCATTACTACTTTCAGTCTATTTTTCTTGACGTGTCTGACAGAAAGGCAGCATCAGTGGCTACCCAGGTAGTCTGAAGTGAACATCCTGTACACTGTCTTAATCAAATGGTAAATGAGAACTGTAGCAGGAATGTGGATGTAATCTGTAGCAAAGGGAGTCAAATGTTATATTTATGTATCGCTGGATTATGTTCAGGCTCTGAGGTAAAGATGGCTCTTAATCATCAGAGGAGTGGAACTGTGAGACGTATAGAAGGGCATGAAGTCTCTCTAGAAACGTTGAGATTGATCAGTCTCTGCTGTGTTAGGATTTTTCTTCCCAAGCAAAAGAAAAGAAAACTCTCAATTTGGCAGAAAGGTGGATTTGAATGCTCCCCTAAGTAAATGCAGCATTCAGAGCAGTTGCGTTCAAGACGCCGAATTCCCCTGACAAACATCACGTAAAGAAATGACACACAAAATAGATCAAATCCAGTCCCAGTTTCACGGCAGTTTGAAATATGGTTTCTGCTCACATCTCCTGCTGTATGCCTTCATTAGGCTGTGGAGAGCCATAATACAAATCAAAAGTTTGGGAATTGATCGGCTATACTTTTCCATTTTGTGACTCATTGTTTTAAGTTTTTTTGGGTTGCTGCCAGTGCTGCTCATATAGGATGCTAACTGGTGATGCTCCATGCCTTAATGTATTTTTGAGAGAGTTCCAAAAACTCAAACAACAATTTATCACAAAAAAGAAGAAGAAAATAAATCAGTGCTTCACCATCTATCTCATTGAGTTATTTTTCAGCTAATGACTACCCTGAATAAGATTAAGATCTAATAAATAAATAAATAAATAAATAAATAAATAAAGTTGAGGTAAACTAAAAAGTTTGAGTCAAGTGTGGTAAAAATAGAAATAATCATCAAACATGAGTAGTACCTGCTGATCACTGGGGAGAGGATGAACATATCAGACGCATGGTTAATCGCTGTGGGACCTCTGTGCAGATGGTGCCAAGCATATGCAACATGATGACATTTCAGTCAAAAGAGTTTTTCTTTTTTTCCCCCCTTTTCTCCCTTCAACTGTGTCTGCATTTTGTCTCGACGGCTTGATTTACACATGCCACCCAAGTTCTTTCTTAGCAAATCACCGTTGTTTAGCGGCTGTGAAGCAAATCTTCCGACACACCATTATTCCAGAAAAGTAGGATTTATTTCGCTGCCTTAAGTGAACAGTCTACTGACTGTCGATGTGAGACGGCTTCATTCACTGAACAGCTGAAGTATGTTCAGGTGGCTTATAGTTCTGCTTTGCTTTCTTTTATGCTTAGGCACAGAATTATAAGTCTGATTCTATAACTGCAAATGCACAAGATAAGATAGATAAGGTAATAATGATTTTCAAGTTACAGTGAACTCTAGATTTTCTTTCTTTGTCTTTTTTTAACCTCACGGCAGTTGTTTTTCCTCCTCTTGAACTCCAATATACACAAGGTGCAGTATCTGCAATAGGTTTAAGGATAAGAAAAAACACACCGAACACTTCAACAGCTCTCACTTGGCCAGATTCCTGCAACCCTGGTAAAACGTCTATTAACATAGAGGTTGCTGATGACACCGTATCCAGAGGACCTGGAATTAATCAGAGGGGGATAAAAGATTGTCCCACGTGTTATCGCTCATTGCTTGTCCTTGACTAGACGTTCTGTTTTCTGTGATTGCCTTGTGTTTTCATCACGGCACTGCTTCTCTTTTTTTCATTTTTTCTTCCCCTTCCGTATTACAGTTTTTCACTTGCACTATTCTTTGTATGGTCAGCAACTCTCAGCACCCTAGTGTGTCACAGCAAATTATGTCCAAGTCCTTTAGAAAAATACAGGGCATTCAGTGTGCACTCACACACAACATCCATGGACGAGCAGTGAGAAAACTATTATTTTCCTTTGTGTTTTTCTTTTCTTGTTTTTTAATTGTCTAAAAGAGTTTTTGAGTTTTTCCTCAATACGCATACTGTAGGTCTCATGCCTTTGATGCAAAACTGAATCTGTTTGAACTTTGTGAAAAAGGAAAATCTGTTATATTAATTGAAAAAGTTACCACATGAACTTACTTTTGTTGTGGTCAAGGACACAGCTGTAGGTAAACCCTGTGAGTCAGGGGCAGGAACCGTTACCAACTCCTCTGTCCGTTTTCCTCTCTACACGTTTACTCCTTGAACCTCGTCTCATCTCTCTCCGTCTCCTGTTCGCTTATTTGCCAGCCCTCATTTATCTCGACAATCCAATAATTTATACTTAGAAGCGACTGGGCCAAGGGAAGCAGCAGAGGGTGAGCCAAAACAGCTAGCGATAGTGGCTAATTAGCTACAGCTGCTGATGGGACTGCTCCTCGCCGGCTGCCAGAGGAGCCTTGACAAAATTGTTATCAAATGCAATCAGAATAGACGAGCCATTTTTCACAGCATTACGATCCCGGGCAAATTGGAAATGGTGGGTGGGAGAGGGATGGGATGACAAAAGGGTGTTCTGTGAGAACACATTTATGTGTAGGTATGTGGGAGGGAGGAAGAAGGGAAAAGAGTCAGAAAACAGGCTCATGAGATGCAGCATGGAGACACAGGGAAACACATGGGACCCATCTATTCATGAGCACATATGTTACTAGTTTCACTGAGCGGTTGAGCCATTTCTTTCTAAATGAGGCTACGGACTAGGGTAGCGGCAAGAACTCAGGAGGACACGTTTAATCTTAGCGTCCTCGCACTGTGGCTGCTTTTATATTCACAGTGTACCTTGCCACACTTGCATCGTGCCTCCGTGTTACGAGCAGATGGAGCAACGTTCGATGTGCGGCATATGTGTGGGCACAGTGCTGTGTACAGTATGTCTGTAATTTGTTTTTTTTTTACTAAGTATATTTATCCATGAGGCTATAGTCTCAGCAGTCTGGTCATCCAGGAATTTCCCACTGCACAATAAGTACGGGAACCTGTTGCTCTCCTATAAGACCAGAGCTGGTCTCGGTCCATTTTGTCCTGTGAGTTGAACTGTAATGAGACCTGCTGGAGGGAGAGGACCACTAACCTGTCCGCTGCACTGACAGCAAGGCTTTTTTTTCCCACTCAGACCCAGCTATAAATAAAGCCGTGCGTACAGAGACACGGACAGCGAAAGGCAACACACAGCACGGTATCACAGACAGGGCACGAACAGCATGTTGCTACGGGATGTTGTGCTCTGAGGTATAACAGGGCATGTGGAAAAATGCATCGAGTAATTTATGCAACTACAGACAGCGAAGTGTAACATTACTCATTTGTGGTTTCATTTTATGTTAACTGTGGTCAAATGGATTTAGCTCGCTCCCGCCTCTGCTTCTAACGCCCGCATCCCTCAGTTATTCTGAAATTCAAACTCTCTGTGGCTTTTTAGTGCGGCAGAAAAACCTCGGAGGGTGATTTTCAGGAATCGCTGCGTGTTTTGTACGTGGGTGAGTGGTGTGTATGCGCGGTATATGCATGATAGTGTGTGTCTGCGGTGTCTTTCCCAGGTGTTTACCCTGGCGTTAGGTCTTGGTCTATGGAGGCTTGCATAGGCCAGCCTGCTGGCAGCAGCTGGAGAGTGTCAGCAGATGTGAATTGTCAAGCGTTGTGTTTGGTTCATTAGCTGCTCTTCCACTTGCACCAAACACAGCTGTTGCCTGGCCCACAGAGCAAAGGGGAGTGAGTGTGTGTCTGTGTGCCCGTCTGTCTGTGTGTGTGTGTGTGTGTCAGAAAGTGCATAAGTGGGGAAAAAGCTTGACGGATGTTTAGTTCATATTCATATGTATTGTTGTACACGTCTGCCTAATAACGTAGACAGATGAACCACTGACTCATGTCTCACCTCAGGACGGTGTTGGATCCTGTCTTTCTGTCTCTTTTTTGCTTCAGTGTGTCCCTGCTAACTGTTTGGCTGTTCTGCCAGCTAACTAGCCAAAAGTATAGATTCTGACTGTTGTCTTTTTTCTTTTTTTTCCTGTTTTTCCATCTGTCAAAGAAAACTTCTGCAACTCAACAGTGTCTGTGGTGCGTTTCCTTTGCTCTCGCTCTGTGAAGCTTGGCACAAGCACGTACATCATTATTTAATGTGTTTTCCTGCATTATATAATATTTGTGAAGAATATCTTAGCCATATAGAAATCCCTATATGCAATGTTAGATTATCGTATGAGTATTCACAAAAGCAGAAGCCAAACAGTGATATGCAATATGTACATGTGTATACTGTACAACGGCACAAGGCAATATTTCAGTGCAGAAGCTGAAGCTGATTGAACTATGGACAACAAACAACCAGTCCATACCTATACATAAACTGCTGGCTCCATTAATAAATTATGTGTATTGTGTTGTTGTTTTTATTTCATAGCTGCTTCTTGTACTACATGTACCTTATGCAGCGAACTCCAATTCTAACCCTTTGGTTTCAGACATGTTTACTTTCTACGTTTATTTAAAGCTACTGTCATGTTTCACATAAAAGTAGAGTAGATTTGTTGGGGACTGACACCAGCACAAACATCCTCAGCTATTGTTTCTCCTGTCACTGACCTTGTAGGTCGACAAGATTTTTAAAGTAAAACTTAGACTTCTTTCTCTTGTTCTGTTTTGGTCGTAAATATTTGCTTGTCACAGTAGCGGCATCTCATTTATGCATCAAAAGCTTGAGCACCATATACTGTAGTTCCCTTACACAAGTGCCAGTGTATTCATTTTCTTTTTATTTAAATTTTTTTTTGCATCCTCGCCTCGGCGATAATTAAAACACTGTATTGCTCTACCCACACATCTTTGTGTACAACTATTATTACTCTTGTCATTCTCTTATGATTATTTCTGTTGTTTGCTTGTGACATATTCCACCATTATTCTGGCTGGCCAAGCCTTGGCTGTGTACAATATGCATTCAGATTGCGTTACCCCGTGAATAAATATTTATTCAGAGCCAAGGTCTGTTGTAATTAACAAGAAGGCAGCTAGAGAAATTCTATTATCCCTCTCCCCGGAGTCGCCAGCAGTTCTGCAAGTCTCAGGTCAGCCGGTCCGGTTATGGAGATGTCTCGTTCACACATGTCTACACAAAGCGCGTGATGCATGCTCACAAATGTGTGTGTGTGTGTGTGTATCTGTATGCCTGTGAGTGAGTGTGTGTGGAAATATTGGCAGAAACCAGATACAGAGGAAGTCAGACAACAAAATGTCATAATTGCATTAAGCTTGTATTTTCTCTGCCAGGAGTCTAATTGGGCAGTAATTTGTGGTGTATTTAGTGGATGATGCTCGAGATATAAAATCAATAATGACTGTAAGGTCTCACACTATTTGTATATATAATGCAGATGAATACAATGTGCACAGTAAACATGGTAAATCCGAGTAAATGTCTCTTCGGCATGTGGTGTTCATTGCACTGATGAAAGCAAATAACAACATGAGATTCCCAAATTAGAGCTACAAAGATCGCAAGGATTGTTTTGAAAGATGCAACTTTTTTTTAGCAAATTGGCCCCAGTGGCCCTCTAACCACAAACACTTTGAAGTGTTACAATGCATCTTTTGACATTAAAGCAAGAATGTGACACTGTCGAGCTTGAGCGACTCAAAGAGAGTGAATGAGGAGAAGAGGAGAGAGCAGTGGGGTAACAGTAGTGTCTGGGTGGCAGTTCACAGCCGTGGATTCTTCACTATACTGCCGAGTACAAGTACGAGTAACCCCCTCGTCTGTGTTTTAGTGAAATCCCTCCAGCCTAATTAGGTGAAAAAGCACAAGATGTTTATGAAGCATTCTAGGCAGCCAATGACAGCCACTAAAGAGCCATCGACTGCGAAGGCGGCGACAGGGTGGATCGACGTTCTCACAGAAGAATGGGCCGTGGGGGTATTTACCCTGAACCTGCAGAGCTTGCACAGATGACATCTTAATAAGCTGAGCACTATGATACATTTTTAACAGAGCCGGTCGGTCTCTCCGGAGGACTGTGCACCAGTGCCCGCATCTAATTGGGTTTTCCCTTCCTCCAGCATCATTGTAGCGTTACATTATTGTGGTATGAAGTTATATCCTCATCCTCATTCTTTATACAGTGTAGTCCCTTTGTCTTACTTTACTGTATAGTTTGGATGACATCACCGACCAAGACGAAAAGGTTTTAAAGGGATAGTTAAACATTTTGGCAAATTGGTCCATTGCCATTACCCCTATAGTCATAGCAGTAGGTTCGTTACCTTTAATTGTCGGTGCAAGCTATTTTTAGAATGGCACAGCAGAGCTGTGAGCTGCTCAGAGCTACGCTACAGAGGCTAATGGGATTTCTTAGTTTCCCTCATCAAACTCATCAAATACACAATCCAACAACTCCAAAATGCTCTGGTGGACAAGTTGTCACCTGCACATTCACCACGCTATGAGATAATAACGGAACGTTACGAGTCTCGTAACGTTCCGTTCTAAAAATAGCTCGCACTGACAATTAATTTATGGCAATGGGCAGTGCTTAATTTGTAAATCATGAGGTGCCGGAACGCAAAGTACATATGACAGCTCAGGGATGACGAGACGGGCAGAGGTCCCGGAACGTATGCGGCGCATGTCGGGGGGGGGGGGGGCGATGATGGCGGACATGCCATGCTGTGGGACACAACTTAATATAATACATCCATGGACACAAGCCTCAATTTCAAATATAGGCTATAGCCTACTCTGTACAGCACAGGCAAATGCCCACATCACCACAGGCAGGAATTTTCTCAACAGGTCAAAACAAACAAAAAAAAGAGCTTATAATAAATCACACAAATCTTTCTATTATTCAAAGATTACGGCGGCCTATTAATAGACAGTATGCTCAGCTCAGTTGTGCAGCAAAACCTGAATTTTCCATAAGAAGCCAGGGATAGTAAGTCTGCTTCAGCTTGAACTGAGCTGCTGTCCAAACAGTTGTGCATCCCATCCCTGACCTGTCGCTGGACGTCCCACACTACTCTCCGCTCACTGCCTCTCCTCTTCTTCTGAACCTCCCTGCTGTCAGCGGGCTGATGCCAGGGTTCCCGCCTGTTGCTCCGGCCACTGTTTCCCATAGTTTCAAATAAATTACGTCCGCCACGAATAGATTTTTCGGCAATATCGTTCCGTTCATTCATCTCGCTCTTTCGCCGTTATTGGCGCGCGCGGCACACACACGCACACACACGCATGCATACACACATGCACACACACACACACACACACGCACACACACACACACACACACACACACACACACACACAGGCAGAGAGGGGTGGAGAGAGAGAGAATGGCGAGTGCAGCAGTGCACAGCGCGGTAGAAGCGAAACTATACCGGTCAGTGCGTCAACTTCAACAGATCTCCAACTCTTTCAAATGACGTTAAATCTATAAACAACATGGAATTATGGGGATTTGTTCTGTAAATTAATAAATACATATTATTTTATTTTAAACATTTTTAAAACGTTTTTTTAATGAGAGGTGCCGGATCTGCCCAAATAAGTACCGGAACACAGGGAGGCCAAAATTAAGAGGTGCCGGATCTTGTTCCGGCAGGATCCGGCTCAAATTAACCCCTGGCAATGGGCCAATTTGCCAAAATGTTGAACACTCCCTTTAAGACCTGCAGTTTCAAAAAGGTGATTAATAAAAATGTATCACAATACAGTATATGCATTACGCTTCAACTATTATGGCGAAATGTGTCAAATCACAGTACGTATCATTTAATATTGTATCATGGGTCCTATGGTGATTACTAAACAGTACGATGAATGCTGCTGATCTAGTCGGCAGGATTGGAATATTTTTTCAGCACACAAAAACATTGTGACAAGTGGTCAAAGGACTGCTATTTGTCCTCTGCAATGTGTAATCAGACTCGGTCCTCCTTTTCACAAACATATGTCGAAAGCCAGTGTGACTTTAGCAAAAAAAGTGTAGAGCAACAAACACAGAAGGTGGTTAGCATACATACAGGAACAGAACAATAGCCTGTTACTGCATACCGCGGACTTAAAATGCATATGCATATGTTTGAAAGACAGCCCTAACAGTTCTAACAAATGTTTCAACACCCACACTTCCTGAGAACATGAGGTAGATGGAGCCTTTCAGACTACGGGTCTTTAGTGGTACCACAAGGCAGCATTCGAGTGTTCGGACACGTGCCAGTGCTGGCACCGCTGCCGGTCTCTCTCACCCAGAGAGACACAATGACGAGGGACGCGGCTTTGATGTTTTTATTCACACAGCTTTTGTTTACATGTTTGCCGTTTCTGGCCGTGCACATCACGTAAAAGACACCGCTGCGGCAGTCTGCATCAAACACAGGCGAGGTCAACGGGACAGACAGCCGAGCAAAACATTCAAAAAAAGACAAATAAAAAAGATATTATTTTTTGATCTGTTCCCACTGAGGCTCAGAAACACAATGGCACTCTCCCAGCCTCCACCGCAAATTGCCCACCTTATGAGACAGCGTTGTGGGAGTTGGATCTCTGGAGACCTGGTGGTTTAGAGGGAGAGGGGGAACCATATTCAGCCTGCATGAGCTGCCAGCGAATCTGTTAATTAAGCAAGCTAATGGTTGTAATTGTAGCTGGTGGTGAACCCAGCTGCTGAGGTAAATGCTAGGTTTAGTGCACTGGTTGTCAGGGTTCAAACTTTCTGTGCGTGCGCGCGTGCATGCATGCCTGTATGTGTATGCGCATTAAGTGCAGGCACACATATTTCTTTATGCATGAGTGAAGAAGGAAGCAGGCGGCAAGGGTGAGATAGAGTCTGGTGTCTCGGCAGAGTGGGAGGAAGGTGAGAGGTGAGCAAAAGGCAGGGAGGGTTAGAGGAGATGGAAAGTTGAGGGAGAAAATGGGTTTTTTAACCTCATGGCTTTCCTTTTCCTTCCCGGCATCAGCCGTCATTTCTGCAGCTGCTCCCGGCAAAATATCCAATAGGTGTTTGCCCTCTGCCCAGGGATTAGGGTGCTGAGGCTGGGCTAATGTCAGGCTAATGCCGATCTCGCCCAGGTTGGCAGCAGGTGTGCAGTGGCAGCTTCACAGACAGGTGTAGAGGTAATCTTTACCCCTGCTCAACGTGTCAGATGTTTATTCCAATTGTCCAGCAAATAGATGTAGGGTGTTTTTTTTTTCTTTCAACTTATTTTTTATTTCATGTTATTTCGCTTGTTATGTTCAAGGACACATACCAGCTCAGTTAACTGCAGGTAGTACTTAATCATTTCCAAAAGTGTGGAATTTTAAAAGCACTTTATTGATTTTGATGTTTGCTCAATATTCTCCTTTAACTGTATCTTTTTGAATGTCATGTCAGCCTGACACTGTTTGCCTGTATGGATGTTTGTGTCTTTGTTATTTTTGTTTTTTTTCTGAATAGACTCTTTGCTTTAACATCTCCCTCCTGAGTTTTGCTCTTGGGTCCCTTTTTCTGAGAACTTTGTCAAAATCAGGGGGGAAAAAAAGCTGTATGCGAGAGATTGAGTGATAGAATAGCTCAAGTGATGATGAGTGCTGTTACACCATTGGTTGGATAAGTGTTGGACTTCTCTCAGCACCTAGCAGCTAACTTTTTGGACGAGCCTTATAGTAGCTACTTTCCGTGAAAGAGTCAGCGTCACCTCTCTCTCTCTTTGTCCATTCTGTTCAGTGAGTGTCGGAAAGGTGGAGCAGCAGTTTGTCATTCAGACAGAGGCTGTGCTCTGAGTGAGACACAAAAGGAGAAACATATTTTGCCCTTTCTATAACATTCTCTCCAAGTGATCATTTTACAAGTACTGAAATTACAGCACAGTCTTTGTCTTTTAATTTATGTGCTGATTTTGACTGACGACGGCGGGGGGTTATAAAATCAGGATGATTTCAGCAGCAGCAGAGCAGCAGCTTTAGAAGCGACTGCTGGTTAATATGTAGTGTTAATGGGCTGCGATACAGTCACTAATTCAAACTTGCTCCATTTGTCTGACAACGTAAACAGTAAAAATGTGTAAATGAGAACAGCCGTTTTGGAAATGTGACTGTTTTAAAGCACACAGAGTTGGAGAGAGACACAAACAGATAAAAAGCTGAAAGCAGCTGACGCTAAGCAGAATGCAAATTCAACATCATGACATAACCCGACAACATTTAATGACTTTTCTAGCAGCTTTTAGCTACTTTACATTTAAAGTACTTGTTTACAGCCGTTCCATGGCAGTGACCACATAATCCAGTCATGTTATAGGTTTTGACCTAGTCTCTGAGTAGGATGTGACCCTCAGTACTTCTCCATTATACTGTAATGTGCCAACAACAGCTACAACTTTCTCTATTCCTCATTCAGATACCTCTCTGGCTGCTGCTGTTTCAAGACATTCAAGTTTCCTTGCAGGCATATTTTCTGCTGGCAGTTTTAAACACATTGAAATCAGTTGACTGTTGTGGCTACATCAGGCAAACTGTAGCGGATGGCAATGTCACACGCGTTTCCTCCTCTGTCTTGTAGTTTGCCAGCGTCTCACAAGTGACTGATTTCAGCCTGAAATCATTTGCAGAAGGAACTTAATTCAGCTCACTCTCCCCACCAAAAAATAAATTGGCTACTGCCGTCACTCTGCAGTTGATATTATCACATGCTTTCCTGTTCTTTTTGAATGTTACTCCAAAAGTGATCCTGCCCCACTTGGCATAAAGAAACATGTTCTCGTTTACACCCAGAGATGAGAGAGGAAATCAGTGCGCGTCCTGCTGTCTTATCTTCGCTGGTCACACTTTGATCAATGAGTTAGAAGCTGTGTGAAATTTACCATGCCTGTATCAAACGCATGTTAAGCAGTGGTGGTCATCAGGAAGAGAGGCTATACGCAATGTTTCGGAAACCTCCTGTGACCTGATGGTGTCTGTCAGAGACCTTTTCTGTGCTTAAGATGAACTGCGGCACATTTATAAGAGGAGCTGTCTTGTAACATGGTGATGGACGACATGCTTTACTGTAGTAGCAGATTTTTCTTTTTTTCTCATTTTTTTTTCTTTTACCCAGAAAACCTTCCAACATGCACACATAACACATCCGCAAACGTGCCTGCTGTGTGCTGTGTTTACTGTTACACATGCTGACACCCTCCCTACTTATAATTGTGGCTGCATAATCGAGGCTTATTCAAATTCTTAGCCGATTGTTGTTGTGTTGGATACATGTATCACCTAAATGCTTAAAATTGAAATGTAAATGCACCTCGTTGCATTCATCGCTATAAAAATGCATGCTCCTATTCTTATTGCTGTGCCACCGTGTGCAGCACATTGTGCATATGCAAAATAGGGAAGTAATGAAATCAGGCATTGGGATGGGGGTAAAGTAAATGCATTCTTTTGTTGCAAGAACCTGTGCATTTGGCTGTGAGAGAAAACCTGTCACAAAGCTGTTGCATGTGCACGCCTAAGGGGAATTACACATTGACTTTATAAATAACCGCTGTTCAAGTCTATAAGCAATTTGATGTTACCCATCTCTTAATCACAGAGGAGCGATCAAGGAAGAGGAGGAAGCTGCGTTTTAGCACAGAGAGCGGGACAGAGTGTTGATGGATGGATGGAGAGAGAGAGAGAGCGGGAGAGTGAGAGAGCAGTAGTTCACTAACACGTACACACACACACAGACAGCATGCCCTTCCTCTGTCCTGTTGTCTGCTGCCCTGTTAGACCCTAATCCTTTTTATCTGTCTGCACTGTGTTTGCGGGTCTTTGTGTTTGTTTGGGCATGCGTGCGTGCGTGCAACTGAGCAGTCATGTGTGTTTGCGTGTGGCTGTTTGTGATGAAGATGTCAGATGGAGCTGATTAGCCGCCTGTTACCTTCTCTCCCAGGAGATGGGGTCTTGCCACGGGCAGAGAGTGACAGATGCGGACCCATATTATTACTGCAGGAAAGAACACTGGGTGGAATTTCTTCTTCCAAAACATTTCTTAGAGGCACTTGTTTAAATTGCTTGTTTTTTAAAAATGTTTTTTATGTTTATGTGTGTGTATGTGTGTGTTTATGTCTTCCTTAGTACACATGGTTATGCATGTATGCTTTGTGATGTGTAAATGTATGCAGAAGTTGGTGCAACTGTATGAAAAAAAGAATACACACGCGCACAAGAGTGTAGACAGGGATGTGCAAAACATCCATGTGAACTTGTGACCTTGACAGTGTTATAAACCGAAGGTGGTTTATGCACCAGAGAGTCACAGAGGTACTTAGGCCGCTGTAGAGAGCCGGAGGACACAGCAACAGTAGATCAGAATCAGTTTTCTTGGCTTCGGGATAGCTTCTGATATTGAGCTTGGAATTACTTTCATGTAATCCATTCATTTTCATAGCTGATTCCTGGAGGAACCACATTCTGATGATTACTCTGGTAATCTCTTCCAAAGGCTTTCGGTCTATATATCAGTCAGTGGTGTACAGTAGTTTGGACATTGCTCAGCGGTGTCAAAGAGACAGATGCTGCTATTTAACCAGCAGTGCTGTTTTTTTTTCTCCACTCACCAGATATTTTTGTCGCTCAGTCAAGCTGCTATGAGAAAATCTGAAATCATCAGTTCGGAAAAATTTCACATCAAAGGATTTTGTTTCCTTCAGGGAAGCTTTGCTCTAAATAAGACACTATCAACACTTCTGTGCTTGAAGGACCATGGTCCTAAATCATCCACAAACCAAGCCACAGCAAAACCTGCATGTTCTGGCTGGCGGGCCATAAGACAGGCACAGTAAGACAAGAGATTTTAATGTACATTTATATATATACTGTATATATATATATTTTTTTTTTTTTGCATATACCCTGCTGACACCACCACCGGCTCTCAATGCCAACGATCCCCCAGCGGTGCTTTTTCAAATCAGTGGGAGAGAGCAAAATGTGAGAAGAAAGAAAGCCTCCCCATTGGTAGTGCATCCTTTGCCTCGGATCTGTGCTATTACTCCTTTTGACACCTGGTTCCATGTGACTAGATGGCCCACAGGCTGGACAACTAAGACAAGGAATAGGGGCAGCAGATACAAATGACCCCCCTCAGGCCATTCCTTTCGTCCCGTAGGAGGTGAGGAGGGGTTGGGGCGGTTGGGGAGGGGGGCCATGCAGACTGAAAGGAGATTCAATAAGGTTACATTTTTTTTGTACTGCTATATGCGCTATGTGAAGGCACTCCAGCAGAGGTGGCCACAGATTCTCCATGAAAGCACTGAGATGTTCTGAGCTCTCTAGCCGATAATGATGTACGTGGAGTGGAGAGAGAGAGCCGTTGAGCTAAGGGCTGAACCTACACAGGAATCCAGTGATTACAGGGACACATCCTGCAGATTTCTTTGTCTGGCGTTCTTGGCAGCTTGTGTAGTTCTCGTCGTCCGGCGGTTCGCTAATAGCATTAGCGCCATAGCACCACTTGCAGCACAGTGACAACATGAAACGGCAGCTCAAAAAGTTGTGCCTTCATCCTTTTGTCTCGGGTGTCCATGTGGAAGACGACAGCGCGGCAACAGGTTGTGTGAGGGGCCCATTAGTGAAAGAAACGTCGTCTCGGAATTTCTTTTTTGTTTCTTTTTCTTTCCTTTTTTTTGGTTTCTTTTGTCTCTTTTTTTAAGGTTGTTAACAGTGGCATGCGACAGTGGGTAAGAGGCATTATTGATAAGGTTAAGATAGCTGGGCTCTTTCATCGGGAGCTGGGCTTTCTCTCTCTGCGAGCCTGGTGCGTGTCATTAGCACAAGCTGCACAGGGGAAGTAACCAGCACTGAAAGCCTGAGTGCACACAAACCTGGGTAACAAACACAGGTGGCAGCAGTAGTGGGCTTTCAAGTGCCAGCAATGGCTGAGTTATCATCATGTTGTCACCTCTGTCCCTAAAAAGAGGACTAAATGGCCAGTCTGCTTCTTCCCTCCACCCACGAAAGGTCATTTGCAGAGAGAGGCAGCGCTTTCAAACAAAATGTGTTTTTTTTTGTTTTTTTTTTGTCCTTCTGAATGCTTTGGTGAATGCACAGCCGCTTCTGCATAAGTACAAATATTTACCCTGCAATTTAGATTCCAGTTGTTTTTCCTTTCTGCACAGTATAACCGACACCTTTTGTAACAATTTTTTTTTTTTTTGTACCACCATTTGGAATATGTGTGTACCCTCAGGTGTTCTTGTGCTAAAAACACTCCATCCAGCTCTACAGTCTCTACAGTCCAGCGAGGGAGGAGGATGAGGAGACAGAATGAGTGGGAGTGAGGGGAATTTATGTTTTGTTCTTTGCAATTGCAAATGTGATGATTGGGCCAGGGCACCCAGCAAATGGATAAACAAAATAAACAGAATTGTTAACCTGCAAAGCAACAGGAGCTATAATTTCCCTCTCCAAATTACAGTCATTCAAACTTTTATCTAGTTTCCCTTTATTTCTGGTTTGCAAAATAGATTGTAAGACACACCAGCACTCGTAATGTAAGAGCCCATCTGGATTCCATCTCTCTGTTCATACCTGACTTTGAAATTATATTAAAAGTATAAAATGAAGAATCGCCTCAGACCTTGCTGAGAGTGCATTTTTGAAACAAAAGCTTTCACTGCCGTTAGCTCACCGAGGAGCTTTCACAATGACCATAACATGATATGTCAATTTAGCGTTCATTAGTCACCTCAGATCCCGTTTTGAGGCTTCTTTCTTTCTATACGTGAGAAACCTGGTGGTAATTCTAGCCTCACTGCCGGCCTTGGAAGTTGAAGTGTGTGACGGGTATTGAAATTCTGATCACTGCTGCGCCATCCATTAGGGAAACAGATACACAGTGGTGAGGTGACTAAAATAATCACTAGTCTTTGTTTCGACCTTTATCCGAGCAACATGCATCGCACCGCTGTCAGGATCATCTGGTGGTGTTCCGCCGTGGCGAAAGAGCTCAGTGGAAAAAAAAGAAATGGCTGAAACGTCTTTAAAATAAAACGTCTTAGGAGGTGAGCCACAGTGCAGACCGCTTCACACGGGGTCCAAATGCCTGAAAAATACACAGGGATGAAGAGAGAAGAGGATTTCTGTGGATAGCAAGGATGAGTGATTCAGAGAAAGACGGGGGCGTCTTTAATCCGGCATGTCGCCACTTAAATCCCAGTCACTTAATTTAACCTCCTTTTGTTTAATTAACCTCAGATTTCAGAGCTAATTAGGTTCAGGTATTAGAGACAGATTATTTTTTTTCTCACTCTAGCTGCTGGCAGGAGTGAGGCTGTGGTCTCGCCTTGCGTCAGATGAGATCTGATCTGGCGTCAGATTGAGCCTTTGGGGGAAGAATACAGTGACGCGGATTCTGTGTGTGTGTGTGTGAAAGACAGTTAGGGTGAAGGGTTCAAGTGTTATGACAGTACCATCACATTGAAATGCTGTGTTTTTTGAACGTGCATTCAGATATATTTATTATACCTTGAGATCCACCACACAATGAACAGTATCACGCTGCAGAACAATGGTGAGGCAAACAGAACAAAAGCATATTTTTCATGAACAGAAAAACTAATTAAAAACAGTAAAAAGGATCAAGGCTTTCTATTCTGTTTCTTTTCACTTCTTTTTGTTGTGACTTTGCTTTGTGCCTGTAGATGCTTGAAAAGACTGTTTCCAATTGACTTTGACAAAGTGTTCCTTTTCTCCACAAACACACACGGGGAGAGACGCACACAAACACACAGCCTGCCTGCTTTTTCTCCAGATGCAGAGTATATGTTTTTTAGTCTCAAGGGCCTGATCTCATAATTGATGTCCTCAAACATCATTCCCTGCTGTTAATGCTTTTTTACTGGAATATAAACATTGAAATTCACAGCACAACTATTAGAGACGTTGACTCCTGTTTTTAATAAGGCCCTATAGGAGGAAAATGGTGACATACTGTGAGGGGGCTGGCACCAGCGTATACCGCTCGGTGACAGAACATGCCACAAGGAGCGTTCTCTGTTCACCCAATCACCAAAGCTGTCACGTCGTGTCTGAATAGCTTGATGTAAGATCCATGGCAAGCGGCCCCCGCACTAACCTCCCATGGCCCACAAATCGATGTGCTCACAGCAGGGCGGGAGAGGGAGGGGCGACAAGAGCATCCGTCCTGTCTGGTGGTCCATAATACTTGGGGGTTAATTATTGAGGCGGTGATTGCAAATGGCCGAGCCACTTGTGCGAATGGAGCGTAAACAAAAGCAAATTGGAAGCAGGTATTACACAGCTTCCATATTAGGTCCCCGGGAAAAGGGCTTCGCCTGATTACAACAATCACCACGTGTCTCTGGGCAAGATGAGTGAGGCTCATGAAGTGGTTTTAAAGCACAGGCCTTCACATCTATCCCTCCCTCCATCCATCCATCCATCGCTCCTGCTTGATCCTCTACTGCCACTTATCCATATTTGAAATTACAAAAGCCTCTCTTTTGGGTGGCTTATCACCCATGTAATGACAAAGTTCAAATGTGAATCCATCCGCACAGCTCAGAAAGCCATCGAAATCCTCTCTGAGAGGTGCCGGTGGCCACAGCGCTGTGTTGATTTACAAAGTATCGGGTGTCTAAAAACCGGATTAAAATTTTGCGGCTTTAGATTGAAAACAAGTTCAACACTCTTGCGAACATGAGAGCTAAATCCATTTTATAACGCGCCTTTTCGAGAGCACAGGCTGATATTTTTATTTTCCGAGTCGCAGCACACTGTGTTCCAATAGATACAGTCAGCACAACAGTCTGTAAACACGTCCTCGTTAGGCACCTTTTGTCCATGTACACCATTTATCAAATGTGGATGGTATTTACTTCCACCTATGTGCACACAGCGAAGGTTTACAGCAGGGTTTATGACACGTTGCAATCAAGTACAATGACAGAAAAAAGGAGCAGAGGAGTCACACTGAGACGTTTATGAGGTCAGACACTCTCTGGACTCAGTGCAGATTGTGCTGGAATTCATAAACACACAATGTCATTATCATGCATTCAAGCTGCATCAGTCTATAGTCTGTATATTTAAAAGAGATAGAAAGCATCTATACAGAACTGGCCAGGTTTCATTTTATGCCTCTTTGGTTCCAGGAATAAGAAAGAAAAAAAAAAGAAAAAAAGGGCCAGCATCATAGCATTTGTGTACGTCAATACCGAGAGCTGAGAGAAAATGCCAAAGCCTGTAAATCATTTAGTTTGTGGCTCGGTGCAGGTGACTTTTTCTTGAAAGGGACTCTTTTGATTTCTCTGACATTGCCTGCTCTCATCACAGCAGTACCCTACCATTTCCCACCTGTGCGCGAGGGCTCCGAAAACTCCCTTAAACCCTCACAAAGAAAAGAGATTGGTGCATATTTTTGATCGAAGGCATTTATATTTTTATGTAGTTTACTTTTGTGCTTTGCACGGCAAACAGAAAAGTACATTCGCACATACACACACACACATACACAGACCCCTTCATCTCCTTTACAGCCCTGAACCCTTGAATAAATAAATCATCTGAATTGTCAAAGCTTTGCAGATATCGTACCAACTGAGGAATATTTAGCATTAGGTGATTCTCACTGTAGGATACCGTTGTGGTATTGATGTTTCTTCGCCTTCTTTTCTGACTCAAAACCATTGAGGCAAAAAGGCGCACACACGCACAAACACACACTTATGCACCGCACAAACTTAACTCGGCACAACAACAACAACAACAAAAAAACACAATGAAGGGCCTCTCATCCAGGGCCTCAGTATAATTAACTGGAGAGGCTGAGTTTAGGGATTACTCCAGGAGGGGCGGTGAATTAAAGCTCAGCTGATGAGTTGAAGTTTCTTAATTTGTTCTCCCCCGTAATTCCAGAATGGATTAGCAGTAGCTTTAGTCGCCTCTTTCCACCGATTAGCATGGCTCGCTCGGTTTAGCATTTAACGGCAGGGAGGAGAGAGGAGAGGGGGGAGCGGTGGGGATGGCTACACAGCTTATGAGTCAACTTGTTCAGTGGTAAATGCACAGCAGTGTTCGGCAGATAAAGGCATTCACCTACTCGGGAGTCGGGGACAATGAAATCTGGTCCATTGTCCCAATTAAATCGGTGTGATAAGTGGTAAAAGACAATTTTAAGTACGTCCCCTCGCCCGGCTATGGGGCTGCGTTTTCTACGGAAACTGTCTGCTTATTGTACTGAGGTTGAAATTAGAAATTGTGTTACTGTTTATTGTGATTTATTGCAGGCAGGCTGGGGCACATTAGTCATGAGAAAGTCTCTTACGCAGCACACTGTTCCTATTGTATCCATACAGCATCTTTATTTTATCTCCCCTCAGTCTTCCCGTCTCCTTCCTTCCTTCTCTCCCTCCCTCTCTCCCTCCCTCCCTCTCTCCCTTCCTGTCTGTCTGTCTCCGCGGCAGCACCAGGATAGTTGACTTCAGACTGTCAATTAGGGTTAAAAGGCTCCGAGGGTGGTGGAGAGCAGCTGTGTATGACGGCTGGACCTGGCACAGCACCTGACGCCTAATAACGGAAATTGACAGGGCTTGTTTTTAATTCTCCTGCTACTCGGGGCCATATTGCTCAGGAGCACAATACAGCCGGAGGGTGGAAAGCCAAACCTTCAGGCAGGTTTCTCCATTAGCCTTATGCACCCTTCACATGCATGCTGCGGAGTGCAAGCGTGTCAATAAAACACAAACCATGAGTGCCAGTTGAAACTAGTTGATGGAAAAAGTCCCTGCTCTGTAAGCAACACTGGCACAGTGTTGTGTTGTGTTATTCTGTCTCCTTTCTCCCCACTGGAAACAAATGGAATCTGAGAAATAGAGATCCGAAATCAAATTCCAGTAAGAACCTTCTATGTGTTGCTGAAATTATACAGCATGTCTGCACCGAAACACTCAATCAAAGTTTTAAATCGACAGTGTTGTTTTTTTTCGAAAGCCAGTGCATTTGATTGCCGGGCACTTTCCATCGATGCTTGGATCAAAGAGGCCGACAACGAAACAAGGCGTGAGGCAAAATGTGTAGATTGTAGAGTGATACTGTTTGGTTTTTGCAGGCCTGTAAGAGGCAGATATTCTTCTTTCCAAGTATTGTTTCCCATGACTCACCTACTTAAATCTGCTTTTTGCCTGTCATAAGCTCGTTTTAGCACCACAATCAATAAGACCCCACTCATACATAATCCTCTCTCATTTAAGCAATAAGTCATGTTTATAGCATATTTTGAGGCACCGTACAATCTGAGAGAGACTTCTCCTTGTTTTCAAAAGCTGCATATACCCAAAGAATCATAATTTTCTTGCTGTGATCTCTTGCTGATAACATTTCCACAGTAACAAGTCGCAAAGTAACTTACTTAGAATAATAATAAGAGCCGAACATTAAGATTTTTTGCCCCATTTCTCTCATTGCGTGATGACATTTTTCAAGCTTTTTGTTGCACCATGTGAAAACAAAATGTGACTCAATGATAAAAATGGAAGAAGAAAAAAAAACAACAACTGTGAGACTGGGGCTTTCACACTGTCAAAACACCCAATAAAGTAGGTGAAAAGGTCCCGTACCCAATTAGGGAGCAGTAAAAGACTGAGGCTCTGGAGAAGCTTCATTGTGAAACAGCCTCACTGCAACATCCTCAGATTATTTTTAGCCTCTGCCCCAGAGCAGAGGCTTGTGAAAGGTGTGTGAATATGCCCTAGCCTGGGAAATGTCACACCTGCACCACAACATCAAGTGTTGAATTCATTCCTAGCTTAAGGTATGAAGTCAAAACCACTTTGGGTCTAGAGCTGAACATGTGCACTCTCATTAGGATCTCTTGTACGTGTAGCGTTGAGGGGGGGAGGAGAAGAGAGAGAGAAAGGAAATGCATGACTCTAAAGCCTATGGCTGACAAATTAGTGGGTAGATGCTGCGCTCTAAGCATGAACAGGCTGTCTGTCCGATTAGAGTGACGTAGGCATCTCATTGGTGGACAGCTTTCATCAGGAAACTCAATTGCCATGGCGACAGCTGCATGACTCAGGATGGTAGCAGTAGGCGGGTGTGTGACATACTGTGTCACATTTGCAGGCACTTATATTGCTTATGCAGGTACTTATGCCCATATTGCTTTTGTTTATGATAGCTCACTGCCGTTCCACCATGGACGGATACTTTGACAGAGCAAAGGATAGTGAAGTGGAGAGTGGTCATTGAGTAAAATGTGAGGGGCCTTTAGGTGTTAGTGCTTCACTTATGAGCACTATGTTCATTTTGGTTTCACCATTTACAGGGTACTGGAAGTTTATGACACTGGAAAAAACTGACAGTGTGTTATGAGTTTTTCTACGCATGTAAAATATAGACAGAGGGGAAGTGTATGCATAGTGTGGTTGGAGATATTCTTGTGTGTATGCAAGTGAGAACAAAAAAGAGACCTCTGTTCATGGTATTAAATGAAGGGAGCCTTTCTTTAGCCAGAGGGTCCGGGTATCGCTGACCTCTGCTGTGACCACAGCCGTGTTGACACCAGCTGCACTTCACACACTCACCCCGAGGCCTGATGTGTCCACTATCCTTCAGAGATGAGCTCAGGCTATACGGAGACATATAGAGCGCAGCCCGGGCACTGAAACAACAACCACCACCACGGACTGGTGTATCATTCCCTAACAAAGACCGTGTCAGCTACTTAACACATCTCTGCTGGGGAGTTTAATACAAAGTATGTGCAGAAAAAAAGGGCATGTCCATGTGTAGAGGATAAATCCATCCATATTACACTTAGATGAGATCAAATTTGCTCTTCCTTCGCATTTGTTCTGAATTTTGTATCAGAATTTTGTGGTCTTTGATGGGCAGGGAAGCGGCTTGTGCTTATTTTAGATGCAACACTGATTTATTTATTTATTAATCTATTAATTACTAATTGCTAATTACTAATTAAATACTTGAGGTCTGACTTGTGAGAAATGATGTGGATTTTCATTTTTCTTTTTTTTTTTTCTTTTTTAGACCTATGTGTTATTTCAACTGAGCATATTAACACTTAGCACATTTTATTTGGGCCGTATTTGGTGAAGAGGAGCCAAATGTGCAAACATAAACAAATACCTCCAGACTGTAATTTTTCTCACATGTGTTGGCTGGACTGTTTTTATTTCCCCAGGATTAATTTCGACACTATATAGCTATTAAGCTTTGGATAATCATATTGTGTAAGTATTCCTCATGGTCCAGACCAAAGGTTTCCCTCTACTCATTTAATGTACATGTTCTTATTATGAAATGAATCTGGCAGTTATTTTTATGGTAATCAAAGCCCCATTTCCCAAGGTTACTCACAAAGTCACGTCTTTGTACTTTTTTTTTTACATTAAATGGAGCTGAAGTTGCTATCAGGGGTATCAAGGTAATTGCCATTGTTCAGTACAGTAAAACTGACCACAGGTGAACCAATAACAGGAACAAAAGGCAATGTTCATTATGTGTCCAAATCAGCTCTTTTATGGAGTGGGTGGGATATCGCATGACTCATTTGACCATGAGCCTCTATGAAGAAGAAAGCTTCTCCACAACTTCCATTATGCCATTCCATAATTCATCAAACAGACTGGATTTTTTTCAAACGGGGGATCCGTCATCAGCTCAGAGATTTTTATCGACAATAGGCTGCCTTTTAGTTCACTGATTGGTTTCCAGATGAGCCGAGCAGCGGATGAGAAAAATGAACATGAAACGCTGCGTTAGGATACCTGTCAAATCTGTCAGTTTTCCCCAAGCCTTGTGTGATGGTCCTCCTCCTTATGATGAATTAATGATTAATCAGGGTTTTGAAAAACAAAAAGTCTCAGTGAATGATGGGAGAATAATGAGATTGTCTTTGATCATGCAATGTTAATTCTTGTCAGTAATTTGTGGTTACTTATCTGGACTCAGCAAGTGAAGTTCACTACAGTATAAGCTGCGAGTCCATTAAAGCAAAGAGTTCCTCTAAATCTTTTCCTCCAACAAACCCACCAGTGAATCCCTGATTCCAATAAGATTTGAGTTACAGTTCTCCCGCTCAGCAGCAATCTCTCAGGCCGGCTCAGACATCCGATCCTCACAGTGGACAAACCATTATTATGTCCATGATTGGACTCCCTGTGTGGGAATACCCAGCGCTCTCCTCTCTGACTGTGTGAGCCTGATGCTGTGTGGCAGGTCCGGCACTCCACTGCCTAAACACATCTGTCATGTTTTGTCATAGTGACACAGCAACCAGCTGACTCCCACCTCTGTGGTGGGGGTATACTATATCACACGGCATGCCTGCGCGCACGAAAACATCTGCAAAAACAAAAAGAAAAACAAGCATAGACAGCATTTGCAGTGGTAATGTAGCTTAATATGGAGAACTATCAAAGTAATGCTTCATTAGACAGCAGTGGCTTCAGAAGAGACTGAGAATCTGGGAAATTACTGAGCATGTATACAAGCAAAAGAAAGAAAAAACAATCCTACACAAACAGAACGAAGTAAACACTTACATAAATACACCCCCGTATTTTGTAATTTCCATTTGAAAAGCTGCACATGCACCCACAGCCTGAAAAGTTCACATTTGCAGCGTCCTATTGGCCTACAGGATCATTTGTACCAATACATTTGTACAGCTTCTACTGGCTTGCCCCCAATCTCAAATTTACCTCCGTGAGACAAACTCACAATGGTGATATTGGAAAATCTATTAGATGTATGAACATATCAGAAAAGAAAACTTTCAGGTACCTTACAAGCTTTCTAGCCCATTTGAACCTGCTCCTCTTTAACACTACAGTGTTGCACTGTATGTGCAAAACTATTCTCTTTGATTCCCTCTTCTCTCAGCTTACTCGGCCAGTATTGATATCAACAGGAATTGATCAGATCTAACCTAGAAATGTGAATGCTGCATGTTGTGTTCTTCTGGGCCTGTGTTTACCCTTTAGCATCCACAGTCCAAAAATTGACTTGCCGCATCGAGCGATAAAAAAGTGTCTAAGGAAGAAGTTAAAAGTTTTATATGTGAGTTATTCTTTTCACAAAATGATGAATTTTTCTGTTCTTGCTGTTGCCCTTTTATGACATATATGTGCATGAGATTCATATTAGAGCACTGTCTGTAATGGAAATGCACAATCAATAACTTATGTAAAGTAGATAATGTGGAAAATAACGCCAAAGCTTTTCTGGCTACCTGAATTTAAAAAAATCAAAAGCACTGTTTCTCTCTGTCTCAGTCTTTGCACTCACACATACACAATGGAAATGGATGCAATGTAAATCTATAGTATGGTAAAGCTAGCTTAGACAGAGCCATCCTGTTCTGCAAGGCTGCTTTCTTTATGGCCAAAGTTCTTATCTGTGGCTCTTGAAATGAGCAACGCACATACACATCTGTCTGTGTGTGTGTGCGCCCACAATCTGCTTGAGTTATGCTAATTAACCCATCACAGTGTGGAGATCAGAGATGTTAATGGATGAAGATGTCCGACATGCATCTATGTACTAAGTGCAGGGATCACACTGGAAATCTCAGGGCTGAAAGTCTGAACCAGGCCTCAAATTAACATGTTTCCATGGTGCCTGATGGGCTGTCTCTTGTAATTTGTGGCACGATGTTTTAATTCACCACACAGAACATTTTTAGTCAGAATTTTAGCATTATTTAATATTTGTATTCATTGTATTTCTTTTTTTTTTGGTTTACATCTTTAATTCAGACTTATATGAGTTGGTGATATAGGTGAACACGATAATTGTACTCTCGAACAATATTAGTGAATGAGTGCAATATGTTATGCTGCAAATGAGACAGCACTTTGACGCAAGCAATAAATCTGCATTTTGGCGAGACTGAGCTATTGTTATACAGACTGAAGCCCACAGGTACTGTGCCCTGCCATGTTTAGATAGAGGACTTAAAATAACTCATAGTAGAGGGAAAGATTAGTGATTTCAGTGGCACTGTGCAAACTGCAGGAAACAATGTGCCTGTAGCTAAAGAAAACCTGCTGGCAAAGGTTCTTTTGATCATTGCAACATCCATGAGGTCATTTACTTATTGCTCAGTGGCTCGTGGGCTGTCCCTTTTAATGCTAGCCCCAGCCACGGGGGTTCTGGAGAAAAAAACGCACGTGGGCAGACTGTCACCGCTAAGCACTTACAGTGCAGAGACAACAAGCTAAGTTGAAACACTTGTTCCCAGTGGCCAGGCAGCGTGAGTGACAGGGATGAAGGCATGAAAGCCACTGTCACTCAAGATTTTCTTGCCTGTCATCAGAAATGCGGTGCCTGTCATCACATCCAGCCGACGACGGGACACAGGTGGAGCTAAAAGTGGGAGCAGCCATGGATAGAGTTAACAGTGACTGACAGGGAGAACAGAGCAATTACAGTACCTGCCAAGGGTTTTGAGTTCAGTCGAGGTGAGGGTAATTGAGGAGGCAATATGTATCACTTCCTTTAAATCTTTCTGTTTCCATCTCTGCGTGGTTTTGTCAGATATTCACGAGCTACTGATGATGAGCCGGGCTCCTTATTTTAGGTAAAAAGGGTTCAATTACGGTCAACTATTATAAACAGCGGCTCTCATTCTCTGCTCAGGTGCCTTTTCTGTGAGGAGAACTGCCCGGCTTCAATCCTTAAAATTGCCTGACTTCTGACCAACTTGAAATCATATTCTCTGCTCTTACAGCCAAGAACTCAGTCATTTAATAGGATTATAACTTAGTTTTTATTACAGAGTTTTCCCTCCAAAAATGTCAAATAAGGTACTGAACTCTTTTGGTTGTGAATATTATGCCATATGTGGGCTGCGCATATAAATCGCTGAGTGATGAATTTCAGGTACTACCTGAGGTGCTCCTCCTTATTAAGCTAAAATAACCAAAAAGATCACGTTCCGAGCAACAACATCTCCAAGTGCACAAGCTCTTTAAACAGCGAGGGACAAACATGGCTCCTCTCCAGCAACACAAGATGGCAGAGGCAGATGGCCAATTACATCCCATAATGCCTAATTGTAAATGATGAGGCAGGTGTCAAATTAGGTCTACCTACAAATGAATAGGAATTCACAACACAGGGCCCCACTGTGGATATAGTGTGTAATGTGTAAGAGAAACTCATCTAAAGGATTACTGTGACTTTATACAAGAACAGCACATGTATGGACTGTTTCATGAAGCCACCTATTAGTCAGAGACATGAAATATATTCAAATGCTCCTGCCGAATCCAATTACAGAGCGTGTGAAAGATGACAGGTAGTGCACATGCAGCGGTGTCAAGTTCGTCGAGGTTCATTTCACTCAGACGGTAGAGGTTGCAGCAGGTGGCAGAAGTGTAAATATCACACCAAGAGTTCTTCAGAGCAATCTTCAGAAAGTACTGACCTCTGCACAGACGCTATATAGGAAACGCTCTCGGTGGCTGTTGAAATTCAAATCAAATCGGCAACAAGTGTGCGTTGGAGTTCACTTCTGCTTCCGCTGGAAACCATAATAACTCTAAAATGTGTTTACTTGCAGTCTCGAATATATGTTTTCACCGTTTGGTGAATTATTTATCACCTTTGTTCAGATAGCGGCCCTGTCACTCTGTCTTTGAAAAGAGTAAATGATGATAATTTAAAGTTTGTTTATATATACTTAACAGTGGTCCACAACTGTCAGCTTGGTCATTTTGTTTATTTTCATTTATTCATTTACAAGTTTCTTAAAAGACCCTTTTGACCAATTTCACACAAAAAGACCAAAGTAAAGTTAAACTGTTACCTGTCATGCAGAACACTGTGAAGTGAGTTCAGTCCAACACCCAAGTCATTAACACTTATCTGACAGAAACTTGTGTTATAAACCTGGGGCACGGAGTTTGAAAAAAATCAGGACATGAAACTAGAGCCGTAACAATGAATCAATTATTGAATAATACTCAATTATTACATTAACCGTCAACTATTTTGATAATTGAATAATCGGTTTGGGTAGTTTTTTTTGAGAAAAAAAGTCCAAATTTTGTGATTTCAGCTACTTAAATGTGAATATTTCTGGTTTCTTTGACAAGTTTGGGAAACACTGATTGACATTTTTCAACATTTTTTTTTTTTTTTTTTACATTTTATTGACCAACTAATCGATTAATCGTTTACATAATTGGCAGATTAATCAATAATGAAAATAATCGTTAGTTTTAACCCTAAATGAAACACTATTGAGCTGCATGATGGGTCATGTAGGATCTCGCATTTTCCAAACCTGAGCTAATACAAGGGATTAAAGTGAGGACATCCCAGCTGCAATTGTCCCAGTTTTTATCATCCTTTCCTTATTTTTTCTTGAACCTACTGCATATTACATAACATATGATATTCACTGTATTTTAAATAATACTTGTTTCAGAGTCAAACATATGAAATGTTCACTGTAATAGATTAAAAACTACTCATTACAACAGATTGTTTAAACATGACAGCACCGTAAACAAATGGCTGTGCAGTGAAGGTGTTTGGGCATCAATGAGTCACTCAAGGTCATTCCTAGAAGAGGACTTCGATTGTCCCCGTCGGTTAAACAAGTCTGCTTTGCTTTCTCTCTCATCCCTCTATTTGCTCGTGTCTCTCTCCTCACAGGTCACCGTGTCCCCATTCTCCTACTCGTCCTCCCAAACCTGATTATTGCCTCTCCATCCAGACACAGTCACTTCTGTTAATTAGAACAAACCTTTTAGTCATTGAACATACATCTTCTCTTCTCAGACCAGCCAAGACCGGAGTAGACTTGACGCAGACCATCATTAATTTGAAGTGTCTACCCTTTCTGTCTTTTTTTTTTCTTTCTCCCCCCAACCTCACACACAGCTCCTGTCCAGAAGCATCGAGCTGCTAAATGGCCACAACCAACCGTCCAGAACGACCCGGCAGTGAATATTAAAAATCCATCAGGCAGCAAATCAACAAGCCAGTACATGGCAAACACTATTATTTTCATATGGTGTTACTGTCACCCTTGGCCCCCCATTAACGCAGCGGTGTTATAAGGAAAGTGAATCAGTGCCATTATTGCGTCTGAGAACCAACAACCTATTAGGGACTTTTGACCTGCTGGTTCAACATTCTGTCACAGCCGTGTGACGACAACCATGGTGTAAGTGTGTGTGCGTGTGTGTGGAAGAGAGGGAGAGAGTTAGAAAACGGAGAACAAATCAACAAACTTCAGAAGGACACCCACAGCTGAGGGTAAAAAAAAACAAAACAAAACAAAAAAACCTCAGGAATTCTGAGAGCTTTGGACAAAGAATAGATGTTGATTGCTTGCACTCGTAGCCAAAGGTTGTCCCTATAAAAGCTTGCCCTTTCCTGAGCAGCCTGGCCCCCGTCTCTTATGAGCACGCTCAAATGCTTTTAACGATGCTCTCTACCATCTTTGTTCTCAGCGTTCGCCCCAGGAAGACACTATTCCATTACCCCCCCACCCCCTCACCCCCTCGGAGAAACACACAAACTCATTTGATAAACCTGTACGGCATGTAGAGATGCGCAGCCCTGGGGTGCTGGGTGGGGTTATACAGGTGGAGCGCTGGGGAATTTAGGTTGTATTGTACAAACGGTACACGGGGCGGAAAAAAAAGATAAGAAAGTGCAATAGAATCAAAACCCTCGCTGTTTGACGACCTCGGTGTCAGAGCACACTGCGGGAGACTTTGAAAAGGCATGCACGGGGCAAGAGAGAAGCAACTGTAGTGATAGATCAAGGACGTGTTTACACTCACATTATGCTGCAGTTGTAAGGCTCGGCGCTGTGATACTGTGTATTTGCTGACCAAGGCCGTGGAGATGATGATTGTGCAAGCATACAGCTTCTCTTCAAAAGGCTGTTTTGCAGCAGGGGGGATGAGAATCCGTCTTGTTTATTTTAATACGCAAATTTGATCAGTGAGGGTTTTCAATATGAAACTACTCCATGTTAATCTGTAAAGCAGAAGGAGTCTTTTTAAAAAAATATATTTTTTATTATATCCAAAGTAAAACATCTTTGAACATCATCTGCTGGCAAGGACGTCTGGAATTGGAAGCACTTGAATCACTGGGACACCTTTAAAAATGATTCAAATGGAAACTAAATGAGCAGGGCTTGTTCTTGAAGGCAAATGGAAGTAACCCTGTCTTCTTCCACCTTCACGTTACAACAAAGAGATTTTGTGAGACAACTTTATGGCCTCTGTTCCCGTGTTCTTTGTTCATGTTCAAGCTGGTCATGTTTAGTGCCTCACCACCAGGATTGCTCTCCACTGTTTGGTTAATATGGGCCTCAGTAAGATGCCAGTGTACTCTCATTGCCATGCACAACAAACAAACAGCCAATCCCTAGACAGCTAGCCTTGGGCAAAGGACTCCGTCCCCCTGACTCACTCCACACGGCCAGCTGAGCGCCCCACATTGCCTGCCCACTTCATAGCATATGGAAGCAAAGAGCTGCCAATGGTGCAAATGGTGTTTTAGATCCATCTGAGCCCGACTGTCACAGGGTGGCACCTGGGGCACGGGTCTCGTCAAACTAAACTCTGCTACAATCAGGCCACAAGTGCGCCGAAGAGAAACTGCTGCAATATAAGCTCTCCCCTCCCCGCTGCCAGCCTAATAAGCATTTCATCTCTCCCGCTCTCCAAAACCATTTGCACCGACATCTATAAAAAAGTAAAATGATAACCTTGAATCGTGTGTAAATGCTGGTTTTATTGTTGATATATACTTTCTAAGTCTCATCGAGAGGCTAAATTGGATTTTGAAATTATTACTGTATATGTTTTTTGACACAGCATTCTTTTTTCTTCTTTTCTTATGCAAATAAATGAACAGCGGCTGCTGTCTCTAATGCTCCTTCTCTTCCTGCCACAGGGCAGACATTAGTGTCACACTCTCTTCAATAGAGACATGTCATAAAAGACACATCAATAACCGGAGACGTCTCAATGTTCTCCATTATTATTATTCTTTAATGCTAGCAGAGGCATGATTTAATGTCTTGCACATTTTTCTCCTGTCTGCCGTTGCTTATCTGTGGAGTTTCATTAGCATACAAAGCCCTGTTTTAGTGGTAGGGGGTTTGTGGTAGATAGCAGCCAGCCAGTTAGCTCATCTTACTAACCCCCTTTGTGTGCGTTTCTTGCTGCCAGGGCTAAAGATGATGGTTTTGTGGCACGTTTGGGAGGCTCTATCACATTAATCCTTCCCACACACCGCTCTAAAGCCGGCAGCACACAATCCTGCGCAGATTTGCTCAGATGGCCTCAGATAGTATAAGCAAGAGGGTCGAAGACAAACAGCATCTGGCAAGGGAAGAAAGAAGTTGGGCAAAGGTAAAAAGTCATTCAGGCATCTGTGCTTACTCAGCTGAGTTTGAGTTTGTGTGTGTGTGTGTGCGTGTGTGAGGGAGAGAGAGAGGGAAAGAAAGACGCAGCAAGAATATAGACTCTGCTTAGATGGGCGGTTTTATTTTTGGGAAATCATTCCACGCCTTTCAGAGCAGGACTCATAAGGCATCTCCTCCTATTCCATCTGGGAGATGGTGCTGGCTTTTTTTGTATGCCACGCCTGTCATGCATTTGGGGGCTGCAGTGTAAACTTGCTGCCAGGCTTGGCCTGAAAAACGCATCTCCGTGCAGGGAGCTGCTGCCTTCAGCAGCATGGTTGTTGTCCGCCCTCATCCTTCCAAGTATCTCCAGCATCTTCAAGCCCTTCCAGCTTTCTGTTACCTAAATGGGAAGCATCTGCAATGTCAGGGGGAGACAACAAGCGATTCATTTTCCCTCAGACTTGCCTCCCTCACACTTTTACACACTTAACAGGAACAAGACAGCACGCAACACACATACACAGAATATTATGAGGGGCCAAAAAAAAAAAAAATATGGCACAATTTCTCTCCTTCATACTGGAGGCTCTCCAAAGTGCTGAGGAAAATTTAATTTATCATGAATAACTCTGACTTAATTTATTTTTCTCACCCCTCCTGTTTACTGGCTGTGCCCTTGTGCCAGTGGGTCAACTCAAGCCAATAAAGCAGCACTATTTTAAGGATAGTGTTTAACATTCACTGCACGAACAATTTCCCGTGTGAGACAGCTGCACACTGATCTGCTGTCACCATAGGAGTGAGCTGGTGTCACTATCATTTTTCCATACAGCACCTGGCATGACACTATACCATACACTCTGAATGTCAGGTGCTGTCACGAGAAGAGGAGGCATGTGTGCCATGTGTGGGAATAGGTGGGCACTGTAGGTGTTGGGAGTTGCAGTGCAACATGTTCATTATAACGTGTTACTGGGCTCAGAGGAAGAAGCTATATGAGGTGTATAATGACATTTAGCGCTAGCACGGAACTCTGGGAATATATCTAATTACCAAGCAAATCATCAAGGAGGCTGCGGGCTGCTTTACAAAGCGACGGCAAAAGCAGCAAAAACAGACAGAGGTCACAAAAAAAAAAAGAAAAAAAATCAAGAATGCTCCAAGTTGCATGCAATAGCTGCCCACATCAACGCTGAATGCTTATGTCATCGCTGTACATTTCCACGCAATTCACACCCAAACATGTGGAGCGCACACTCGCACAAAAGGTCCCCCATGGCGAACGCAGCTGTTGGCTTTAATAACTTGCATTAGAGTAAGCACATCCCTGGAGGGTAGTGCTCCAAGATGAAGTCTAACGCTTCCATCTCCCTAGGTCACAGCACCCTATCCTTCACACTGGCAAGCCGACACTTGGACACGGAGTAAATCTAGGGCACTGCGTGTTCATGTTTGATCGTATCACAGTTGTGTAAATTTCCTCCAACACTGTAAAGTTATGCCTTAGCTGGCTCTGGGCGCGAGGTGAGTGCGCAGAAATATTTTGCTGCATGGAGTGTTGGTTTGTGTATGTGTGTGTGTGTGTGTGTGTTCTTGATCTTCGCAGGAAATCTGACAGGCCAGAGTGCCTGCGGATTAGAGAGGCCTCTGTTTGGGTGGCTGCATAATTAGGACAACTCTGTCGACAGTGCTGCAAAGTGGCCTGCTTTTTTTAACACTGCAATTTTTTTCTTCCCTTCTCTGTTGTGTCCCTCCACTTTAAAGGTCTTTCAATATTCAGCTTGGCCTTGATAGAAAACCATACCTACTGTAAATGCACACATGCAGGGAGGTGGCGGTGGCTGTGTTGCAGTAAAGTGGTAAAACGAGTCTGCTCTTAACTGCAGCAAAGGGGCTGGACTTTTGAAAATGAACTTAATGAGCAGCACTATTGCTATATTAGGCCACAGAGAGGCAGCGCACTTGAGGAGAGCTGGATTTACAGGAAGTTTTGCCTCAATGCTGTTCCCCTTGAGTGTGCAGGCTTTTCTCTCCAGCAGTCCAGACTCATAGGGTCGGATCAACTGGAAACTTTAAATTGTTGTGCACATTTGTTAGTTTACGTTTTAGCCCTTCAGACTGACACGCGATCCGGAGTGATTCCCTCGCCTTTTACCTCCAGTAATGCATGCTGGGATGGGCTTTACCTCCCTGTGACCTTCAGTGGCAATAAGCAGGTAGAAAATAGATGTTTGGGTGGTTCCCTGGATTTATGGCCACAAGGTTAAAAGCATTACCTGCGTAGATGGACTGAAGAAGAAGAAATATGGGGAGAGATTTTTTATTTTTTTTCTCCTTTGAATGTAGAGTTGTTTTCAAGCGAAAAATAAGTAAGTGAGGAATAAAAATACTCCCTGTGGGTAGCGGACATTTTCATACCTCCCATGTGAGTCAGTCATTTTCTTTCATCAAATCCATCAGAGATCTTATTGTTTGCCTTTACTGTACATTAGTGGTGTATCTATTTTTCCTTTGTCCTTCTGAGCCCCACTCTCTCTTTATTCTCGCTTCTCGTTTCATCTGTTTGAGCTGTTTGAGGACCTCAGAAGAGAAAGGAGGTAGTGACAGTTCCACAGGGAACAGTTGTCGTACATACTGTAAACTACAACAACATGTCTAATTGAGCCACGCAGCTCTGTGGCGTCCTCTCGCCAAAACCAGTCAGGAACTGCTCTGTTGAACTGTGAGTGGTCTGTTTGTGTATGTTGAACATGTTATGTGTGTGTGTGTGTGTTGTGTGATTTCTGACTGACTGTGAATGTGTACGGGCAGGTAGCGTATGGTTGGATGAGAAACTGGGGGGCCGGGGTGAGTGTGAGGAAGACCTGTGTGTGTGTGTGTGTGTGTGTGTGTGTGTGTGTGTGTGTGTGTGTGTGTGTGTGCGTGTGAGTGAGTGAGGAGGAGCAGAGGAAGAAGTGAGAGCTGTCAGATAAGTTTGTGTTATGTTGTTGTAGTTACGTCGGGTCTGACGCTACAATATCAATAACAACGTGTGCTTAACATGGACGTCGGATGCGAAATAGCCGCGGAGCGGAGCCAGTTTCCATTCGGTGCCGTTAACAGATTGTGCCAGATGCGCCAGAGCGCGCACCTCTGTGCCAGGCTCGCGCTCTGCAGCGGTTTGTGTTGATTCATCTTAACAGAGCGCGTGAGATATTAACACACACATTCACACAGGCTACACTCACATACGGGTTACACATACCCACAGACACACAGCTGATGGGCCGAGGCCCCCCCAGTGGGTGCTCAACCTGGAATCGGTGCCTATGAGTCCATAATCGCGGTGTAGACGAGTGAGTTTGGAGCTAGAGAGGAGAGACCTTCATTATCGCTGCTCTGCTGCGTGTTAGTGATCGTGGGTTTGGATCTCTTTTTTTTCAAATGCCTGGAAAAGGCTCAACTGTCTTTTTTGACATTTCTATACTGGACCGGGCGTAATCATCACATAGCGGTAGTGTAATAGGCGCCAGAAATCAAAAAGAGACAGATGACATGACGTAAACGACAATCACTGGCTTTTACGTTAGGCTTCCAGTGATTGGTTTAACAATCAATGAACTCAGCACATTTAGCCTGTTACAAACAACAAGCGTCTTTATCACACCCCCTCAAAATAAACAAAATCGCTTCTTTTTTTTCACCTATGAAAAAAATTGTACGCACAGTGCGTACAGGATTCCGGCTGGCGGCGCCACTGTGTGTGTGTGTGTGTGTGTGATGGGTGCTGACTGGGTTAGATGAGGGATCCTGGCTGTGTTGAAATGCTCTTTGGCAAAGTCTGTGGGCCTGTTGTGCACCAGGTAATAGCTGACATTTCTTCATTTGTGAACCTAATTGCTGATTTACACTGCCTCTAATGGCATGTGAAGTCAGATCCAGACTCTGTAATGGGCAAGGGAATCTAGCCAGAGGTGTCCAAATGGTTCACTCCTCCTCTCTGTCTCTCCTCCCCTCTCTCTCCCTCTCTGTCTCTTCCACTCCTCTGTGGCTGGCTGACATCTTCTCTGCATCCTTTATTTATGCACTCTTTCATCAGTATGGTGTTCTCCTGGCAAAATACCAAGTCAAATTGTCACTTAAGATCAGAGATGAATTTATCTCTCTCTCACTCACTCACTTTCTCTTTTCTTTTTCTTCTTCTTCTTCTTCTTCTTTTGCTGTCTCCCCATCTTTCCAATCCCTTCATGGGATGACTTGTGCAGTCCCTGCATGCAGAGGCTAACAAACGGTTTAGAGATCAGTTGACTGGAAAGAATGGAAAGCAGGCTGGCGGAAAGCGAGTCAATGGCTCGGCTTAAACTGACACTAAGCAGAATCACATTGTACACCATTTCTCCCTTGCATTTAGTGAGGATTATGAATTTTCTGAAATAGGACACAATATGTTTTGTTTACGATTAGGGAATTCAAAATGAATATTTTCTGTATGAAATGCACTCCAATCAGTAACATAATAATAACTTGCAACATGATTGCCGGTTACCATTTTCCTATTTTATGTGGTTATGAGGTGGAGACAAAGAGATGGAGGGAGAGATCAGCCATTTATTACAGCATAAGGCCCAAGTCATTTCCTGAAAATGAATACACACTGGGGTGTGATATATGGGATCCCCTCTTCCATGTAACGGCAATCTAAGTGTCCTTTATGATTTCATTCAAAATCCCTCGTCCTTGTGTGGTGCAACTAAACACATTAAGGCAAAAATGACGGATGGCCCCTGTGAGTGTAAAGAAAGCGGGTAGAGGATACAATATGTATTCTCCCCCCTGCAGGGCTGGGGGATGGGAAAATTCCCTATTAATTATAGTGAAAGGAATTTGCCCCCCCTGCATATTGTTCAGGTCCACTGGATGCCATGGCTACATACATGTGGATGTGTATGTGAGTGTGTGAGATAGCTCAAATGTCCCACTGTGGCATGCCAGCATTGCACTAAACGGAGCTGACTGTAATGGTTGCCTTAATGAAATGCCTGGGCCCTAATTAAGCCCTCTCCACATTGGTGGGGACAAGCTAGATTCAGTCACTCTCTCACTCTGAGTTCCCCAAAGGCCTGTTCCGCCTCTTCCTCCAGGACGTGTTGCCTTGACATCTAAAAGCTTCCTTCTAATGGCTAAATTGTTCCTGGCATGTATGTTTGTCTGTGCCAACATATGTTCGAGCAACAGCGCTTTGATAGCACAGAATCTACCGTCAGCGTCCGTCTTCCAGTGACACAAAAGCACTGACCCCACTGCGCATTTCGTATTATTATTAATTTCGCTCCTCAGGGGCCTTTCAAAATGGAGAATATCCTTCACCAGAGTGATGTTAGGTGTGGTATTTCCCTAATTGCTCTCACTGTCCTCGCTCTGACATAACGGAAATACAGCGGTCGGTCAGTGATCGTTGCTTGTGAGTTGATCATTCGTAACACGTCTGTTACTCCCTCACGCGTTCAACCTTTTTGATAAGGGAGTGACTTTCCTAAACACAGCATCATGAGTATGAGAAGCATGTCGAGTGAGCCGACCTTCTGGATGTTCTTTAGCAATGTGACACGTCACGGTGACATCCAGACAAAGTGACTCTTTGAGATATTAAAGGTTTTGGTCATGCGCACACCTAGCAGTGATTGATGGTTCCACAGTCACAGCTTAGCTATTTTTTTTCTCACCTTCCTCACAGACATGCACGAAATCCGTCATTCCCCGTATCTCACAAACAAACACTACATGGAGGCGTTAATTAATTGCCGGAATGCCTTAATGAATGTGTTGTCTTGTCCTGGGCAGAACTTACAGTAAGTAAATATGAAATAGCATGATAAACATCCTGTTTGATTTTTTTTTTCTGTGTAATTGGCAGCTTTGACCTTCGGCTGCGTTGAAGTGCAAAGCAAACATTTGATAAAATCAGTTCACATATCTCAACAGCACTATTTCTTCTCTTCTCCCCTCTATTTCATTTGGCTCACTTTAATCATGTTTCTCTGCGAGCTGTCACAAATAAATAATGAGTAGACTCAAGATGTCTTTGATTTGCAGGGCCTTAGCTGGGTCAAAGCTCAATTGGCACAGACAAGAAAAAAAAAAAAAGCATCCCATTTGCTGAAGGCTCATTAGGAGCTTTGCAGCGTGAAACCAGGGTCACTGGATGATAATGAGTCTTTTTTTATTGAAAACCTCTTGATCCTGAAGATCACGGATATATATTCCACCGTGATGACAACAGAGAGGGGAACAGCTTTTTTTTTCAAGATGACAAATTATATACTTTTAGGTTTGGAAAAAGAGAGAGACAGAGGGCGAATAGAGACAGACAGAAGAGAGAGAGGAGGGGGAAAGAGAGAGCAAGAGAGGGCGAGGACATAATATATATCTTTGTGCCTCCGAAGCCCGCAGATGAAAAGTCACATCATGTCAGACCCAGTTTTGATGCATGCTGCCCACAGATGAGGCAGCAGGCAGATATACTGTGGGTAAGAAGGCTATTCAATCAACATTTCTGGAGGGATATCAACATCAATGTTTGATAGTGTCCCATATAGATGAAAAATGCAAATAAATCATTTCTATCTTGCAGAGCTAAATGTGGGAATGAATGCAAAGAGCCATTAGCTAAAGGAGAAGTACAGCATACGTCCTTCCTTTGCTGAATAACTTTTTGTAAAATCTCATATCTACCCTTTCTGTTCGTTTTTTGTACCCATTCTCTGTGCTCTGTTTTAGATTGCAGATAAAATCATATACTGATTGAGTTAGCGTTGGTTACTCTCAAAATCGCTGGCTTCCAGCAACAGCGGTTGCGCTGCAGTTCCCTGGACACCCCGTGCTAATCTGATTCAGATGTGCACTCAACTGATTTCCACTTCTCAAGGTTTGTTTCTGTCTGGCCCGGCTATACACAACAACAAACTACTGTATAAATCTGTGCACACACAAACACGCAAGTACGGTATATACGCCGTGTGTATTTCTGTGTGTCTCCATGCATGCGTATAAAACATAAGCTTATAGGATTAATACTGATCATTGAATACATATGCAACGGGCTCAGTCCTGGCAGCACAGGGACATTTGGTGCATCATTAGGCACATCATTCCAACAGGTGCAGATGGAACCATGCTGTGGCAGCTCAAAAGCATTCTCACGCAATAAGCCAATGATATTCCTTTTTTTTCTGGGCAGCGTTTATTATGCTGCAAAAGCGTGTGTCTAGGTAGTCAAGAGGATGGATTTTCACGGGCATAAATGCTTTCTATAGACCCAGGGTTATGTTCAATTGAAGTGGAACTTAGTTGAGGTTGTATAAATAAAGCTCTTTTTAAGAAAGTGTCTTTTTCAGAAGTTATCATCCTCTCCACAGAGCTGTTTTCCACTGGCCTCAACCCCCATTATTCTGGCACATCCCAGCCCTCTCATCCCTCTCTCCGCTCGTTCTCCGCGTGACGACTTCATTACCTCCGAGATGCAGGGATACAGGCGATAATTATTCATAAAAAATACTGCACCTGCAAATTAATGGAGAGTCGTTGTGCACTATCCCGGTAATGTATTTGAAGGTATTTTTAACATGGGGTAACACCGGTGCACAGGTTAGGACCTGCAACTTATTAATCATATTCAACACTATTTCAGCCAAGGTTAAATGTGGGTATAAAAGAACAAAGTGGTAATAATGGTGTCACTTCAAGGGATCTATGTTAATGCATGCTGCTCATTTCAGTCAGATTCCTCACTTGCATACAGCACTCAAGCATTTTCCTATCAGCGAAACACTTCACTGAGATTTTGGTAGAGGCAATTTTCAATCCAGCGGTAAATTGCTTCACGTTAGAAGTAACATAAATGGTTTTGGACAACTGCGGCTAGGGATATATTGTATTGCATTATGTCGAATATCACACTATGTATATGCACGTTTTACAGTCTGCAGTTAACCACAGGTTTTTTCGTTTAATTGGGAACAGTTATGACACATATAGCGTCAACCTCTACTGTTGTAATTCAGACATCTGTATGGTGCATATGGCGACGGTCTGGGGAAGAAAAGCTGTGAAAAAGTTGAGCCGTAGATAGAGAGGCAGAGAAGGCTCAGGACAGAAGGTTCAGGTTGTGACATGTTAATTGCACTTCTCCAGCCAGGTGCAGGAGAGAGTTGTCATCCTGTAGGGTCTAAAACCGCCGGAGAGTCATAGCTCCACTCCTCTTCATTCACACCTGAAGGGTAGAACTGACACAAACAAACCCCCACACACACATACACACACCAACACTGCCTGGAGTAGCATAACAGAATCTGATGTTTATCATCCCAAAGGGCATCACGTCACATCGCCAGTCCAACTCACTCCAGCTGATTGCAACAAACTCGCTTACTGAGATGTAGCCTCACCTTCACATGGCACCATCCATTTTTAGCTCTTTTCAAGCAGCAGGTGAGGTACTTGTGTACCTTTCCAGGCGTGACTGTAGTTTTTTTTTTTTTTTACAGACTATAATTCCTGCCATCCAACAAGTCTGTCCTCCCACGGTGGTACTTTTTGATTGGCCAAGAAATGTCAGGACGGAGATTCTAGTAGTATTTGTGTGTAGCGTTGAGATGTGAAGGTGACAGAGCTCGCTTCGGCTGTAATGGTCTATATCCCCAATGTTTTCTCACCTTAGGTAACATTTCGAATGATTGCATACACTGAATGCAAGTCTCTGGGCTGGGCAAGCCCTGTAAGGCAGTGGCACAGAGATGCTGCAAGGCAACAGGAGAGAAGTCACACCGTGGGGACTACCTTACTAAAGGTCAGACTGTCAGCGCGGGGCAGCCACTCTAATCTCCCCTGACCTGACCTTCAGTATCGCAACATTAGCTCCATTAGTGTGTGCAAAAGCAGCACGCCATTTCTATATTATGCAGGCACGTTCGTATTTATATGCAGGTGTTTGTGTATTTATTTGTGGGTGTTTGTGTGCACACCTGAATAGTGTTCATGCGCTTGTGTGTGTCTCTGTGAGAGCCTTGCAGAATTTTTCCAGCTTGCATCTGGCAACGGGCCCAGCAACAGGACAAAAGCTCCGACAACCTCAGCAGTGGCAGCCAAGGGTAATAGCCAAAGGTAACTCTACAAGTGCTGGAGTCACAGAGGCAGTTCAGAGGACCAGGCAGAAAGCAAGTGCAGAAAAGCCTGTAAGTGCTCAGTATAAACTGCATAGGACCATGACTGCTCCGTGTTGAGAGACTCTCTAATTGGTTTAGAACCCATGTCATCACCACTTAGAGTGGTTTAAGATTTGCCTTCACAACCCAGTAGCCACACACGCAGTAAGTGGAGATGTGATGAGGACCGACCCTGGATCATGAAAAAGGTTTAAATGAAAGATCGTTTTTGATATAATGAGGTATCGCTAATCTCTGGAGAGGAACTCGACAGTCGATGGCACAGTTTTTATGTCTGCTTTTCACGCCTGGCATTCCGGCCGTAAAACCGTCCACATTTCCCATTGAGCTCTCATTAAGGCAAAGGCTGCTCAGGAGGTTTACCCACTCTAAGACCTGTAGTGTTCATTCAGTCTTCTTTCCCTTTCTCTCTCACACACACACACACCTACAGTAGTAGAGCTTCATTTGTCAAAAACAAGACTTTTTTTTTTTTTTTAAGTGAATGAGATACAAATTATGAAGGGTATTCAGTGACACACCTGGTCATCTCTAGCCGAGCCAGTGGAATAACTAAGGGAACTCTACAGGTCTTTTAAACATGTGAATTATGTCTGACCTCTACTCTCCAAGAGCTCAGCTTTCTTTGTAAACACTTCATGGTGGGAGCGCCCTGGTGTAAAATCGACCTCCAGCTGAGGTAAAAGTGCGGTAGAGGCAACGTTATGAGGCTGCCTTGTTGATTGTTCCTTTTTTTTTTTTCTTTGTGTGCACTGAAAATGGAAATTGTGAATAGCAAAGCTGGTATCAGATTAGAGAAGACTGGGGCTGCTTGGTGAATAGGTGGGTGGGTGTTTTGGGAAAGGGGGGGGTGGGGGTTGGAGGTAGCGGTGGGAGGAGTGTGGGGTTCAGAGCTTTTCCACTATTGGGAGCTGAATTATGGCCCCAGGCAATGCTGTCGGCAAAAGAAAGTTCAAGAGGTGTCGAAAAAAAGAGAGGGGTAGTCTTGGAAAAAAAAGAAGACTTCACAGTCTAGTAACTGGGTTGCTGAGCTGGATGTGGCGAAGTGCCCCGGGGGAGGCCAGAAGCGCTGAGAGACAGTAACCTGAGATGAGAGGTACCTGAGCCTCGGCATCAAACCACTCCTGTGATCCACTGAAGACGACTCTCTCTGTGTTCACTCACTGAATCGCCAACAATGGCTAACAGGAGGAGCGATCGTTACCGTCTGGTCAGGCCAGTCTAGCTAGTCTTGACAGACACCAGTCAGGCAGAGGGAATTTCAGTTTACAAGCTGAGGCTGTCTGTTGAACTTCTTTATCAGCACTGCTTTTGCTATCCAAAGGTCCTTGTGGCTTTTGAAAATATATATTCTATTTTGATTTGCGGATTTATGTATACCATCTGTTGAGAGCAGACTGTGTATGTTTACCGACTAAGGTGAATGACCTGCCATTTTTTCTCTTGAGCGCGGTGTATATTTCCATTTCAAGTAATTTCATAAACAGCTCTTTAAATATATGAATCTGCTTAGAATATGACATGACTCCTGAGAGAAAATGCTAAAAGTAAAATGAGCCTTTTCAATTAGTTTTTAGGCTTTTTGCCCACACAGTTTCTGGCAAACCTTTTTTCTATCATTACCCTCCCATTTATATTACTGCCTTAAGTCCCCTAAATCCTATGACTGCTGCATCTCGCACAGCTGTGCACTTTTATGGCATTTTGCTAATGTACTGTAAATGACATAAAATATGACAAGCTTAGTTTTCTGCCAGCTCTTACTTTTATATCATTTTTTACACCGTTTTGAATTCCCATTTATTTATTTGAAGGCAGATGTAATTTTATGTCCTTGCCATGGTTGTAAAGTGCTACTTTGAAATGCAAATGAAGCTTTGATTGAGAGAATTTCATTTAAAAAAAAAGGTTGTTGTGTATGAGGTGGCAGAGTGAAAGCAAGTCCAATGGGAGATGTTTTGCGGTCCCATTTGGGACCGGGTGATGTATCGCTGAAGAACCACAGCGGCTGGTAGAGGACGTTGTAGGACACAGTTGAGTTCCTAAAACTCCAGTTCCAGCCGCAACAAGCAGACAGTTATCTCGTCTGGTATGCTCACTGTAAACCACACCTTGCATAAAAGCTCCTGCTCCAAACACCCCACAGCTCTCCACCCTTTTTCACCACTTTAAAGACATTGCCTACAGCTTTCTGGAAATAATGTTTTTTTTTTTTTTTTGTCCATTTAAGGGCAGATTTCAAAGAAAAGCTTTGGTAATCCAAATGAAATTACAGGATAGAGTGTCTGCTTATTGCCTTATATGCACTTAAAGGTAGAGTGTATACTTGAAGGGTAATGGCTTTTTGCAGTCAAGTATTATGGTGGCTCCCACACTGAAATGGATCTCTTTACTCCTGTCTTGACAGAGTCCTCTTAGTGAAGGTGTGGCATAATGTAGTTCCGACTCAGGCCTCTTATCTCATGTCAGTAGTATCCTGGACACCTTGATAAAGCCTCCTCTCCTCTCTTGTCTTGTAACAACATTCCCCTCTGTCTGACAGGTACTGTAGCTTGCAGGAGCCTGACTCTCATCTCTCTCCTCTACAGACACACACACATTTTTTTTTTTTTTCCATTTTTCCAAAAAGCTTTTTCCACTAATGTAGCAGATAGCGCTTGCAGCGATGGACATGCATTTGAATAAATCCAAAGTGTATTACACTCATCCTCATCACCTGTGTTTATGTGTAGAGCTGCTGACAACTTACAACCTGCTAACCAGACAGGGGGTTAAGTTAAATACGCTCTAATGGAACAACAGAGGCCGTTATTAAAGCCTTGTTACTGGGCAGAGGGTGGCGACACTTAATGGATTACTGTCTATAGAGCTGCTTTGGAAATTGAGTAAGGGAAACATGTATAGACTCTACAATATTGCTGCATGTGGTTGGTTGTATGCTTGTCAACCGGTAACATTTCAGGAAATATGGTCTGGATGTCCTTTCTGTTCCTCAGCTACAGGGCTGAAAAACTCAGCCACCTCTGACCTTTGACATCAAATTCTGATCTGATCATCTTTGAGCCCACGAGGATGTTTGTGCCAAATTTAAAAGGCATTCTCTTGAGACGTTCCCCAGATATTGTGTTCAGGAGGCGAAAAACGTGTCCTGTGAGGTTATTGTGACTTCGGCTTTTGACCACTGACCACCAAAATCTAATCACTTCATCCTTGAGTCCAAGCACATATTTGTACCAAAAACTTGAAGGAATTCCCTCAAGGCATTACTTCCTGAGATATCATGTTCTTGATAATGGGACAGACCTAAAAATATGCCTCTGGCTCCTTTCCATGGTTCATATGCGTAAAAATATGGATGTTAAGATCCCTGCCTTTGAAATACCCCCCTTTGAAAATAACACAAAAGATCAGTGGCCGTTATTTGAGCTGGATCTCTTGAAGGCATTTTAAGTGGTGCTCTGGCATTTGTGACACATTTTATATTTTATTTTATTTCATTGTGACAGATTTGTTAAGCGCCTGAATGAGTGTGGTAGCACAGCTGCTGCTCCTCTCACTCTGTGCTGACAAAGGCTCACACTCTGGAGCTCCACATTGACCCCGTTTTACAAGATAAAACAAGTTGAAAGATCACACTACCTTAGAAGATAATTGGCACTCATATAACACTTAACAGAGACACACAAATATGAATATATAGTATATATAATTTCCAATTCTAGTGCAGCACAGAATTGTAATTACAGCTGACTTGACAATAGACAATGCAGGGATCATTATTGCAACATTTATGATCATTTATAGTAAAGGCACACTGCCGGCGTTGGCAGTAATGGCCATGGCTGAGCCGCTGACGTGGTGATTTAACCTGGCATTTTGGCTGTGGCAAGCCGCCCTTCCAAATCAAGGCTAAGTGGCGGATTCATCAGTGCCCTGTCGAGATGAAACACTCGCCCAGTGGTGACACAGAGATGAGGCCCTGATTGGGACAAATACGTCTCCCTCTGGTGTCAGCTCTCATTCACCGGTCTGAGCGCAGGCTGAAAGAAAGACAAATGTTTTGATTAGGGGTCTCTTTCAATGTCACAGCAGCCGGCAAAGAAGAATGAGATGAGGCCGTCTCCAAGGGAAGCAAATAGTTGACGACGATGAGAGGAAAATGGATGTCTCCGCTGTCTTGAGGGTGTCGAATGGGGATTTTATGAGTCAGAGAAAGCTCAGTGAGGGCATCTCTTTTAATGAGGCCACATTCCTATTTCCAGAAGACCATTTCAATTTCTGCTCAGAGATTGTTAAAACAACATTCAGTTACCATTGAACACTGTGTGACTTTCCACCACTGTCACATTCATGTTTTCATATCATTATCATGGAATTTGACTGAGATTGAAGCCACTGGAGGCTATTATTGTAACATTTCTCCTTGCAGGTAATTATGACATTCTTAATCAGTGGAGGTTTATATATTTGTCCGTGGCTATAGAAAATAAAAGGAAGCCCGCTGAGCTCCCAGTTTTCCCCCAGACCTCAGATACCACATAGTCTCTTAGCTCACCCTGCCAGCGATGACACAGACTTAACACGCTGTCTTTATGTAGCCGAATATTTCCTCATGAAGAACAGAATGTCGATGGCTGTGCTCTGGAGCTTACAGTGAATAAGAGTCAGTGGAGGAAAAAAAAAATCCAACTTTGCTTTGCAAGAGGAAGCTTTGACAGACATGATGTGCATTTCAGTGGGATCTTGAGAACAGTAAACAGCTCAAAGCGCCTTCACTGTTGCACTGTAAGAACCTCTCTTCTCGGACAAAATAGTTTTTGAGTGTGGCTTATTTATGGAGCATCCACCCACCCACCAACCCACCATCCCCACCTGTCAGGCATTTGTTCACCTTTTTCATGGGCGCTGTAGAAGAAGTAGGCTAGATACGGCCATAAAACAATGCATTATGTTTATTAACAGTAAAGTTGTTGAAATAAGGTCACGCAGAGAGAATGTGTTCATTAACAATGAATAATTCATGTGCTATTATCCAAATGCTTAAGCTAGATTTTTATCCAGGATAGCAACAAATATGAATTACGTAAACTCCTCCACACTTTAAAAAAAAAGCATGACAACTTGTAAGAAACTTCTCTTCTATTAAAACTCATATATGAGGTGGACACCTTTCTTAAAGTGTCTCGACACTCAGATACATCCCTTTTAGCTTTATTGTCCAAGGACTCTGATATATCTCTTGATTTAATCTCACTTAAAGATAAAAAAAAAAATGCTCCAAGTCTTGAAAGTCAAGGTACACTTTTATCTTGTCAGCCCTACAAAATATGAGTTATTGCTGGACAAAAGGCAGCTTAATGTGGCTTTCTGTGCCTGTGACATGTCATGTAATAGAAAAATGGGCCTCTCCCTCAAAATATATGATATGCCCTATTGGACTAAGGCCCTCTCTACACCGCATCCATCAAATCAGCCACCTGAGTCTGTTTCAAATGCTCATCATTCCTTAATGAACATGATCAATCCCAATGTAGCCTCACTTTGAACACCCTTCAAAGTCTCCCCCCTGCACAAACATCTCCCCTTTGCAAATCTTCCTGTCATCTCGTCTTGACGTCTTTACATCTACACTTAGCAAACACTCGAGCACTCACGTGTCCGCAACGAGACAACAACAAGGCCGGCTTTGTGCTCTGAAAACAAATAGTCATATTCACACGGATACACCTGCGTCAGGGAGCGCTGAGGAGGCGATGAAGTGGTGAAAGGTGACAAAGAAAGGGCGCACTGATGGAGTGGAGAAACAGAAGGGCCCCTTCCTATTCAATCAGGCCCCATCTGAACTCCCAAACTCCATCTCTTCTCCATCTCCCTCGCTCATTTGCATCTCTTTTATGTCCCTGCTTCCCATTATGCAAAAGTATACGCTAAAAAAGTAGTCCGGTTTGCAAAGTGAGTCGCTCCATTTCCCCGCACTTTTTTAATCAATACCAGCCAGGGGAGGAGGGTTATGTGCTGTTCGGTCGCATTTATGCTAACTAGAATATTTGAACCGTTCTCTTTGAACTGTAGTTACCTTGGAAACCAGCCCACAGGCGTTGCTGCTTTATAACAGTAATTACAATCAGTGGTCAGACTAGGTCTTGTGTTAAGAGAACAAAGCACAGATACGTCCAGTAAGTAGACTACTTTGTGTGTATTGTTCTATTTCACACCACTTGGACTGCTCAGAGGCTGACAACCTTGAAGACCTTTACACTTCATTAAAGCACCAGCTCCCTTTATCCTTTATTGGAGATGTTCAAACAGATTTGTTTGTTTTCTGCGCTGGATTTTGGAAGGCGGTAAAAATCCATTCCATGGCTCATGATACTTTGATGACCCGTGGATCCAACTGTATGCACATTGGCAGAAAAGATGCAGCCTAGAGAGATTTAATAAACCGTTTGTGGCCCCTGTTACTCCGGTTTCTGATGTCCATGAAATCTCACTTCTTCTGGCCCGTGTAGCTGATGATAAAGCGAGTGCCTGCAAGGCCTTCCTGCTGTTGCCATTTGTAATTTTTAGAAGTCATCATCGGAGGTGATCCGTCTTGATTGTGCCTTGGCAACTGTCATGCTCCACTAATGCACAGTGTGAGAGAGGGCATAAATACAACGTCTTCCGGCAGCACTGATGTTTATCTTCCCTGCCTCATGAATTTGCATTCCCACAGACAAATTTTACTCATAATGGCAGGCATCACAACACAGATAGGCTCCATGTATTATCAGTCTGGATACAGTGTTTGTTTTACAAGTGGAAAGGCAGGAATAAAGGATTTGAACATTGTGATGAGGACGACAGATTGACAGTAATACATGCCTCCTCAAATAGCCTTGATAGAACGTTATAAAATACTCATTATCTGTAACTATCTTCACCAAACATCACAGTAACATCTCCAGTTGAATCTCAGGGATACTTTGTTTTTCTTTTTCTGTTTTTATTGACTTTCCAATGCCATTTTAATGTCTTCTTAATGTATAATTTTAATGTATTTCCATCCCTTTGTAAAGCACTTTCAATTGCCTTGTGTCTGAATGGTGCTATACAAGTAAGCTTGCCTTTTTATTAATGAAGAAGGCCATGTAACAGAAGCCCTGAGAATGTCATTCCATGTTACAATTTGTGTTAAAACCTTGGTGAAGCAGGTTAGAAAAGTTTGAATTCCAGTGTCTGAATTACCATTATCACAGTGAATACCAGGTACCACCCACAGCAGACCTACAATAAGTGCTATGGCAAGTATTTGAGGCTTTGTTATTCATTCTCAGGAAGTATATGTTTGTTCGTGGGCCATGTAATGTCATTTTCACTTTTCAGAGCACGCTATGGGCAATTTCTGTCAGAATTACTCACATTTCTAAGAAGATAATAAGGTATAAGAAGGTGTATGTAACTGTAGACCCATTTTTTTCTTTTCATGCTTGTTGTAATACTCATGGGGTTTCAAATGTATTTCAATAAGGTGGACTATTACAATAATAATGAACTGGGCAATATGGCCTTGAAAAAATATATCAGATTCTTTTTGCAACAAATCCGATTCACGATTTAAATCGATGTTTTCCTCCCCTACTAAAAATCAGTCTGCACATACTTTTTTTTAACTTTAACTTTGTTTTGTTTTCTTCTGGGAGTGCATTCATAAACAACTAGTCAAAATGAAGAGACTGTAATCTACTGTGAAAATGTCTCTAGTTTCAAACTGACAGTGACAGAATGCAATGCACAATGCATACCACAAAGCAGATTTGCAACCTTTAGTTGTTGAAAGAGTTCTGAAAGAAGGTCAGACGCCAAACTTACATGTACATCTGTGTGTGCATAAGAATGGCGCTGCGCTCTCCAGCCGGCTCACCTGCAGCTCACACAGACGAGCTGTCAGAGGAGCGCTCTGCTGTTCCTCTCTCTTTAGCATGGTGTTTAGCTGCACTTTGTATAAAAAGAGTTCAACACTGAAAGGTCTAACCGCCATCGGACCACCTATGAGCCAGAGCATAATGGATGTGGCGTTTCACAGCTGTAGCAGCGTGTGCCCATGTGTTTTATAATATCGACAAGAAAAAAACTCTTAACTACGGGAACCCAGCGGGGAACGTCGGTGGTGGATGTTAAAGAGAAGCTCAATTTTCATTAACACAAAATCCCCAAATCGATTTATCGCTCAGCCTGATGATATTGTAATCTAATGACATTTTAAGGTGCACAGTCTGCAGTTTGTGTGGAGACAATGCTTTTGTTAAAGGCAGGATGCCATCTGAGTAAGGTACATTTGTTCAGCCATTAAGGGTCATAAACATCACCAGTCTCCTTTACTTCCTGTGGTTATGACCAACTTTGAGACCTGACAAATGTACTGCATCTCATCATAACACGAACTACAACTTTTGAACTGTAATATCCAGATAATGTCTCCACTGGATCACTTTGCTCAGAGCATTATTCTCAAGGGATGTGACATTAATCTGAGAAACCTTTAGAAGAAATTTGCACGTGTTTTGTCAGAGAAGGAACCATATTCACCATGAAATCACGACACTGCTGCCTGACACAATCCTGCTGTGAGGAAAAAACACTGACACTCTTTGGAGGAAAGTGCTAGAAGACAATTGTGGCTCCTTTCTTCTTATTTGGCAGTTTTGGCAGCACTGTTCCCGCTGCATTGTGCTGATTATGATAACAGCGCCACCACATCAGCATATTGCCGCAACTGCAGGTGCAAATGACAGAAATCCACAGAGTGCAATGCTTCTCGGTCCATGAAGACAGCCATCAGAGTTTCGTAGAGAACTGGAGGTTGCACGAAAGTTGACAGAGGCGGCCGCCTGGTAATTCTCTAGCAGGAAAAAGCCTGATTTTCAATCAGAGTTGGTGCCTGCTTTGCCCTCAGACTTAACGCTGAGATTAGTGTGCTATGACATAGTCTGTCTTGTGCTGTGTTTATGTGTAGTGCACTGGCTTTGCCATTCATCTCCATTTATTATGTACATAAACATGTGATATTAGAAAAATGCCATATTATGATTTAATAAGTTCAAAGTACTGAACCTAAAAAACAAAATTATGCTCTAATTGCCTTATTAAACCTTTCCATGTAGTAAATCAATCCCAGCCAATCAGTATTATTGGGAGACTTGTGTTGTGACCCTTTACTTCTGAATTTATATTATAAATAAATGAGATTATAAAACATAGCTGTTTGAAGCATGACTCTCGGTGGTTATGACTGGTAATTAGTTTGCTGTTTCCCTGCCAAGTTTCTGTCACACATTTGCAGTAATGCGGTTTAACACTTCTGAAATTGGACATGCTTCCTTATTTCAAATCTGTCCAAGTGTTTTTTTATCATCATTTATCACCAATCTGAAGCTAGCTTTCACAAACATAAATGAGAGTCATGTAACCACAGGCAAGAGGGAAGTCACCCTTTTGTAGTTTCTATCGTCCAAACGGATTGATGAACCTCGTAGCAGCATGCTTCACTGACAGTGTCAAATTAATGATTGTGCTGCAGATAATTAAAGTGCACAAATCATGGACATTAGACCTACAGTGAGACTGAGAGTATGCATGCATGAGTTGTGGGGCTGATGACTAATCAGTGGCTGTTGATGAAGGACGAGAATGGCATGTCAAAGGAGTGGGAGATCTGGTGAAGAGATGGGGGAGGGTGTGGATTGCAGTAGGCATGCTTCAGTGCTGGAGAGATAAAAGAGCTAGAGAGACCAATCCATATTGCAAGTGATTTCTGTTTAGTTTTGAACTACAGGCTGGAAATAAAGACACCACTGGAGTCCCTTTACAAGTGTTAAGTAACAACTTACAGAGCCAGAGAAAGAATATAGAAAAAAAAGTCATCATAAGCTCAGATAGTCTATCCATTTGTTTCCTGTTGCGTGCATCTCCTCTTTGTGCTTTAAACAAATAGCCCAATAGAGGCTCCTGCAGGGAGAGTGGATGATATTTTTCCATTTGACTTAAGTCCTGGTCTTCATTGCAATAGAATCTATTAAAATAACTTGATTTAGTCTCTAAGTTCTCTAAGCGTCTTTCCCCTATGGCAGTGCTACCAATGGACTATAAGCAGAAAAAAATAATACTCCACCCCTCATCGCCCTCCACCTGTTTCTGTCTCCAGTAGTGGCAGTTTTAACACGGCTGAACCACCACTAGCGATGTGCTAAACAGCACAAAGCATTTTCATTGGCTACCAAACCAGAACAGATATGACAAACTCCCCAACTTCACCATATTCTGGAGCCCCCCTTGTGAATTTAAATTGCTGGTATGAAATGGGCAGGACAGAGGGGTAATAGTTTTTGATAATGATCCTGGGCTAAGCTTTGGTGCTGTGTGGCCACATGCCGCACAGACAGCATACTGATTATTTCTCTGAAGTGGGCTGGATGTGTGTCAGTAACGGTAATTTCCAGGCCCGATTGGCAAAGAGCGATGAAATTGGGGGCAGTTAGCACTGAGGGGGAAAATAGTGCTGGAGTGTGTGGAAATGCAGAATCCTTCCAATGGTAAACAAATTATCTGAAGTGAAATGACAACATTAGGGAATGCAACGCACCAGTCCACATTATGAATATGGCTCTGTGCGCAGCTTTTAACTACCTGCGTTTTTTTTTTACCACTATTTCAAACAACTGGGCAGCCCTTATCAAAGATCTCTGGCCCTCACCTTTCTGAATGCAGGGCATTCAATCAAATCCAGCATGGATCACAGTCACAGTCAAAATTCTGCAGTATCGGCCAAGGCGTGTCATTAGTGTGTGTGTGTGTGTGTGTGTATGGTGTTTGTTTTACAAGAGGACAGGCAGGCATAAAGAGCTTGGACATTTTGATGCGAAAGACAGATTGATTGTGATATGTGCCTCCTCTAATGGGTTTGATGGAGCTTCATGAAATATTCAGTATTGGTAACTGTTGTAACATTACCAGCTGCATCTTAGGGATTAGATTTTTTTTTTTTTTTTTTTTTTTTTAATGAAGACGGCCATGTAACAGAAATACTTTCTGCTTTCAGAAATAGTGCAGCATTCCATGTCACAGTGTTAAAATGTTGGTTAAAGCAACATGGATTATGGGACCTTGAATTTGAGCATCTAAATTCCCATCATTGTAGTGAATATAAGGTACAGTACCAGACCGACAATGAATCCTATATGCAAAGTATATGAGGTCTTGTCATTGATGCTTGTTACTTCCCAATATGTAAACCTTTTTCTGTGGCATCATGTCATTTTCACACACTGAGGGCAATATTTGTCAGAATGACTCACGTTATGTGTACAGTATATATACTTCAGACCACAATCAAACATGCAATAGGATTTACCCCTGTGATTTACTTACATATACCTGAATATATGAAAGTTGAATAAAGCTGTGGATGATACAGAAATGCAGAGAATGTGTTTCTCATGTTTTTCCTGTCCATTTCTTCCTCTCTATTGTCGGTAATAACTCAAGTGTTGTTGACAGATTTAATTCATGATGATTGACATGTCATGAAAGTGTGCACGGCCAGGCATACCAGGGAGGAAGAGTATGTACATTCTAACCTTGTGCTGAGGAATGCAGTCACTGTGATATGTTTGAAGAATTCCTTCTAATCCTTTTCTTCACTATGACCATTGCTGAGATGCTGTTTCTTTGCACATCATAATTGGATGGGGGTAGGCATAGAAAGATAAAGATAGAAAAATGGGCTACACTTGTATTTTCTCCATCTAACACCCTCCTTGTTAAGTGTGGAAATGCATCACCAGGATCTGCAGTGTGTCTTTAAGAAAAGGTGGCTGTTGTTGGATAATAGGTGGATAAGCTCTTATGAAAGATTTGAGCAAAAAACATAATGCTCGATTTAGCAAATCCAAAGAGCTGAAGTAAAACATTTCTCTATCATTGTCACTAATCTTTCCCGACGGTATGTGAAAACAAACTAAGTAGATAAGTTTTTTTCTTCTTCTTCTTCTTCGTCTTCTTTTTTGAAGTTCTATTCATAGTGCAGGTTTGGCGGTTGCTGAGTGAGAAAACCCATGGGGCTGTCTGTTGTCTCTAGCGACAGACAAAAGGTGTCTGTTTCTGCTCTGTGTGCCCACACATTTACAGAGCCTAACCCCTGAAGTCAAAGCCCATTTATCTCACAGCAAATTGGCATGTCTAGACAGTATTTTTTCATTATATTATTTATTATTTTTCCAACCAAGCTCTCTAGTAAACCCCATTAGGAAGCTTAATAAAGCGTTATTAACATGGATCTCTAGCTCTACAGGCACCTGAGCACAATCACCCTCCTCCCGTCCTGATAGAGTCTGCAAAATGAGGTGCTTAATTGTTAATTGGGCATCTTAGTTGTGAAAATAATTTTCATGAATAAGTGTGTGTCATGCCAGCCAGAGAATAATCAGCATCGTGATGCCCAGTGAAGGATAAATCTGCCAGATCTGACAAAGATTTATTCCGTGTAGATCCACCTTGATGTAAGCCCCAGCCCTCTCAAATGTTTCACCTCCATTTCTGTACCACTACGAAGGCACATTTGTTGCAAGACTCATCTAGGCTTTGAATTGAATGAAGGGGTCACGTTTTAACTGCTCAAGTGACAAGTACAAGCTGGTGTCAGCTACCACTTTGATTCTTTCTTTCACCACTGTATTTTAATAACTATTTGAGGGAATCAATCAATATAGAGCAGACAGAAACGACATGCCCAATATTACACAGAGTTGTACAGAGTTGCTCCAGTTCAAGAGGGGCAGAAGCCACCTTGTTTGAGGCCAATCAGAGCTCTGATTGGCAGGTACTGTAGTGATTACTCTCCACCCTTAGATTTAGCAACAAAGTTTTTTTTAAAGGGTTTGCAGTTCACTGTTACACTTCTATAACAACCAAGATAGAAAAATGTTGGATGCAACTCAGCAGTGTTATTTGTCATATGGTTAATGTTACTTCTAAGTTCTACTGCTGCTTCATAGCCAACATTAGCAGCTCTTCACTTACCACTGTAGAAGAAACAATGTTGAGTTCAGCACCACTAGTCAAAAGCCGTTCACACTTGTCTCTATCAGGCCGATTCCTCAACTGAGGTCAGCGTGCTAACTGAGCCCAAACACATTCCTCTAGCAAGTCACCATGGCTTCCAACCTGCCATGGAGATGTAACACTGCCCAGAGGGCGTAATACAGCCTCATGTCTTGTAAAAACCGTGAAGGCTAAAGTTCTTGTCAAGCGAGAGTCACCACCACCCACGCGCCCACTCACACCTGGCAGAGGAAATGTACAAATAGACCCCTTAAAGTCATGCAGAAACTACACTAGAGGTAATGGCCTCTGTGTGTACTTTTCTGTGAAAGATGTGTTATTCAGTTAATTAATATTTTTGAAGGGGCTGTTTTTGAGAAGTCAAATATTTGTTTACAACAGTTCCAGGGCAAAGCGTGACACAAAATTAGCATGAACTCCTACTGCAAATTTCAACAACATCAAACGCACAAAACAGCTTAGGATGTTTTTCCACCTAATTGAACGCTGTAATCAAGCCGATACTGCGCTAATCTTCATGGTAAAAAACGCATAGCGGCCTGACAGGTAACCTGTCTTTGAAAAATAATCTCCAGTTCTTTTTCTTCTTTTCTTTTTTTCCCCCTTTTCTTGATTATACTTGAGACCAGAGAAGGCGGACAGGAGTAAGGATATAGGTGGGGCATGAGAAGTGCGCAGGCCTGTGTGCTGCCAACAGAGAGATCCCTCCAACATTAAATCAATTACAGCACAGGTTGAACTGTTTGATAATATCAGTCATGACTGAGCAGATACAAGATTCCCTGGCGTTCACTGTGTTTCTTCAGAACATGCCAGGAGATCTGTGGAGGTAGCTGTCTATATGTTGGCGTGCTTCATCTGTGTGCTGACTGGGTAGCAGAGTACGGGCGAGATAAGCTGCTCACGTGGGAGCACAGTCAGGGCTGAACAAAGCTGTCTAGGGTTGAAGGGCAATACATACAGTGAGATAAAGTCTCACCTTAACGGCATCAGCCACAGTATATACGCACATGCACATTTACAAAGGGTCTGGTCAGCCCGGGAGAATCTCGAGAGTCTCAAGATGATGAAAAGCTCATTACAGTACACAATATGCTTTCAGGTACGGCGCGTTATGTTGGTTTAGTATTAGATGTATATTAAAATGAGGCAGCGTACAGACTTGTATATTACTGCATGCGTTTGTGTGTGTGTGCGGGGTGCGTATAGGCTAGGCGTGTATGTGTGTGACACAGGGGAGAGTGTATGCAGAGCACGAATCAATATGGAAACTTCTGCTTATCGTTAACAAACTATCCATCACCTGGAATTCAGTTCAAAGCTGAAAAATGACTTGCAGGGACTCTAATGGCATTTTTCAACTAAATTAAAATCAGTTTCCTGTGTGACAACAGCCTTTCCTACAGTATGATGTGGTTTGATATCATACGACAAAGCTCATCAATTTCCTTGTCTGCAATGGGATTAGTAATTTCCTTTGAATGTAAAAAAAAAAAAAAAAAAACAACCATAAAGAGAACAACAGTAGATGGCTGTGAAATAATACAAAGATGTTGTAAGATGGAAACATATTCCTCTACTCATTATTATAATTCCCTGCATGTTATTATTGTATCACCTTTATATAGATATGATTTATATGCCTGTGTTTTTCACGTATCCCGTGGAAACGAGGACGATTATGTTGTTGGAGAAGAAGGTACAATGAACTCAGAAGTTTGGAACAAAGAAATAACTCTGAACTGAAGTGTCGCAGTAAAACGTGTGAGAGGAAGCGACACTTTTAAACCTTTGCTGCAATTCGTGCTCTCAAATCAGCCCGCGAGTGTCTGTATTAATGCACATCTGCAGTGCGCGCGCATACATGTGTGTGTGTGTGTGTGTATGTGTGGGGGATATAGTTGATAGGCAGCCTGCCAGTGTTTCAAACTACACATCACTACCACTCTGTACCCTCCACTCTGATCCATAAAACTACCCCCAGCCCCCCGCCCCCCGCCCACCTCCCTACACCGTACCCCTCCCCATTAACACACCCTCAGCCTCTAATGGAGTTCACTGCACACCACTTTCCGCCTGAACACGCTGTAGAGGAGTGCAGCTAATAGCAGTTACACAGTTGGAATACATGGGTGTGAGCTGGAGTTAATGTATGCCACCAGAGCAGTGTTGGCAGACAAGACCGTGTTATCTGCTGTGGTGTGTACGGGCCCGGCCCATCTGTACGGTGACATCCTTCATAAATGAACCATGCTGAGCTGTGACGCCTGTCTCTAAGCCTGCATGCGCTTCAGTCCTGGTGCTGCGCTGACACCTCTGATGCATGTACAGTAGCTATCATGTCTCCATATCATGAATAGTCAAAGAATATGTCACATTTGTAAATCACCCTTTAAAGGTTCTTTCAGTCTGACTTTGACAAGAGGGTTTGAGTGAAATTGGTGGAAATGGGCATATCGTGTGCACTTCCTGTCAGTTTCTCTTCATTCAACCCTTGAGACATTAAAAGCAGGTGTTTGTTAAAACTCCATTTGTTCTCCTCTTTGATCTTGAATTTTCCTATGCTCGCCTTTCTTCATTTCATTAAAATAATGTTATGAAAGTTTAATAGGTTGGAGCTAACCTGTCCCTTCTTGGTTTGTTCTTTTTCAGGGGTGGAGGCCATGTTTTCCCAGCAGCCACAGGACTTGGTGGTTGTGGCAGGCCAGCCCGTGACGTTACCATGCACAATCCCCGGTTACCATGGTGTTGTCCTGTGGATCAAAGATGGCCTGGCACTGGGAGTTGGCAGAGACCTCGCTGGTAAGGAGCAGCATTTATCCCCCTGTCACCCTGCATTTCTCCATCCCCCTCAGTTTCCTCTATTAATTATACTCTCTAATATAACTGTCATATTCAAATGGTTGCTGTTTGTCATCTATAGCCCCCTCATGTCAGCATCCTACCCTCTGCCAAATCACTCCACCGACAGATAAAAGAGGTGCCATTATAGTGTTTTACAAAAGAAGTACAACATTACAAGGGTTACATGAAACATCAATAATAATATCACACAACATGACCAAAGAGAATCAAAAAATCATTTATGTCACTGTGTTAGATGCAGACTTAAACCTTTTACACTTTGTGTTTGGCAGAGAAGCACAAAAAATCTGAATGAAATGTGAAATCAATAGTGGCACTGGTCTTTCTCTGGTGCTTCAGGCTGCTAAATGGCTTTTTGAAGAGTGGCTGGCATCCTCTAATTACACTGCACCTCATGTGTAATTGCCTTAATTGCTTAATTTGGAGTAAAAGTGACTACTGCACTGTCATTTAGTAGCCTGTTGTTCCGCCAGTCGAGGCGTTATGTATATTCATGACCTTGATGAATTCAAGGAAACACATCACTCCCCTACATAAACATTTACAACCTTTTGAAGCACTGAGCTTTTGAATGAGGGAATCCATCAAAGTGCTGTACACCCACATCATTTATTGAAATGATCATTAAATTCTTGCAAAACACAGATCCATTCGAATTAGTGCATATACAACAGGAAGTGTTACTCTATGAGGGCACTGGCTTTATTCTAAACGAAAGCTTTAATTTACCCCCACCTCTCTGGTCCGTGACTATTGGGGCATTGGCAGAAATTGCAATTCAAGGCACAATGAGGCAATATTCAGCTTAAAACACAAAAGTCTCTCATGATCAGGAATGATTAAATATGTATTCCACTAGAGATTGAGGGTCTTCTACTGTCTGACCTTTACCAAACACTCTTAGAGGCCTTCCGTGTCACTGATGTGGTCTGTAATTAAACCTCAGTGGCTGACAGAGCCCCAGTAAAGCCACCCTATTCCCTCTTCAAGTCCTTATCAGGCCCAGGGGATGCTGAGAGGTTGCAGTAAACAATGGTCATGCAGTCTTCAAGTCTCCTTCGGAGGGAGAGGAGGCAGACGGAGAGAGTACTTATGATTGTGAGAGATAAAATGAGAGAGAGACAGACAGACAGACATAATGGAGAACAGAGCACAATTTTTTTTCAGGATATTTAGGGTCAGAGTGACGCTGTGATGTTTATTTTATGCTCTTGTGTTTTATTAATTTAACAAGCTAAGACAGCAGAGATTGAATCTCATTTCCCAAAAATGAGCAAAGTCGGAGGAAAGAAAGCTGAGAAAGAATCGAAGTTTGGATCACAACACATAAGGGAACTACAGTAGATCAGCCTTTAATAACATGTCTGTGAATAGTTGAATGCACAATCCTGACCTTGCCCTTATCCACAACAATTCCCTTCTTTTTTATCTGGCAGAATAATCAGGCCCTAGATGCAGAGTGGAAGTGATCTTTCTCTCTTAAGCTGTTTTACAAAATCCACAGGGTTTTGTATGAGAAGGAATAGCTTCCTGCCTGCAGAAGATAGGTCGCTAAAATCAACAGTAAGATTGGGACAGGGGCTGAGTGCCTTCTATTGAGACAGATGACACTTTTTTTTGTCAAAATAAAGCGCTCCACAGCTGTCCTTTTTATCGCTCCCGCCGCCATAAACAAGCAATGCATGCGGCAGTCAAAGAGTGATGGTACATCCACTGCAAGACATACACAATGAAAGGAAAGTGGCAGCTGTATACATAAAAAGTGCAACGAATCAAATGTTGCATGGAGCATTTCAATAATATAGGTCTGCTCGCCTATTCATAGAAAGAAGCTGCGTCGGCAACGGCATGCTCCGCTTGGGACTTGTCTCCATTCACAGAAGCAGTGATTAAACTGAGAGAACTCTTTCACCATTCAGTGCAAGAAATCACAGCACAAAAGCCAATGATTCCTATCTGTCCCTGAATTTCCTATTCATTCCCCTTTGTGTCATGCTTTCCCACTCTAATTAAAGAAAAGTAAAGTAGCCCCACAGCAGCACAGAACATGACAATCAATGCCATGAATATGCATGACGGGAAATGTATGTGCTAAGCATGAGGATGCTGACAACAGAGAAAAAACACCTATAAGTGAATTCTCCTGGCTGAGTGTGTGCATTATTCCATGCACTTATATAGGAGAATGAGCTTTTGAGAGGAGAAGCTGACAATTAGTAGATCTTCAGCAGCGTGCACGTGACGCTCCGGCTTCTCATGAGAGCAAATTGAACGCCGGTCACCTGTTCACAGCTGAAGCTAACCTGTTCCTATCCCCCTGGTGGATACACTCCATGAATGCTATAAATCACTATGCTCCCGCCTGAAGTGTGTGTGTACTTACGCGCCCGTACACACAGAGACGCACACATACATAAACATGCGCGTACACCATTGATCGAGCCTCAAGACAAATCCATTCTCCCTTGATGGATTCATTACTCCTTAATGGGCCTATTTTACATTGTTTGCTTTGGGTAACACATTGTGTCTTTGAAATTTGCTGAGATCTAAGATCAATGGCCCTTTATAGGTACACATCACATGTGCAGAGGTGATCAGTCTTCATGTGTGCCAGTGTAATTTCCGTCATATTGACAAAACGCATAATCAAGGTGCTAATAAGGTGGCAGAAACATATTTCAGTATGTTTGTGTTCTTTGAAACTGAGACGATAACATTCTTATCATTTACTATCCACCAAAGAGTGACTTTGATCCTTCTGGAACCAAGCTAACACACAGAGATGAAACTGGAGCACAGCCACATCCTCACACAGCAATATTATTCTTAGGTTGCCAGAGGAACAGATGAGGTAATTGGCCAGATCATCTGTTTGTAAGTGAGACATTTGCATGGTTTATACCTTGCAAGAATTAAGACGAGCAAAACTAAAGTGCATTCCAAGTGGATTCTGCGTCTGAGGTGGGTGTTTGACGGGCTTGGTGGGTGGGCTGGAGTCAAACCAAGGTCACATCACTCAGGATGTGCAGTGATCATTACCCTTGTGATCCGCAATGGCATTATTGCTTTGAATCTCATCAATGAACATAAAATTGAAGAGAAATGGTTCTCTGGGTGACCTTGTGCACATAATGGCACATCTTCTATTTTAGGCTCTATTCTGATCATGAAAACAGGGAAAACTCCTCTCCAGTCAGCCGTTATTAGTATTAATAATTGAAGCTTTTAGTCGTGATCAGCTTTCTATTAACGCTGGTTATAGGGAAGCAAAGCTGTATTTCTGTGTAGGACACATTATAGCAAGGGGATTCAAAGTAAGGGAACGTTTTATCACCTGTGTCACTAGTTTGACTACAAATCATCCACTGGCGCAGCTGCCAGAGTTTTTAGGTAGCTCACCATTTATTTAGCCTTTGTCAGTTTATCTTCTCTCAGCTATAATATTTACTTTTAGGCCTTCTTCTGTCCTTCACTCTCCCACTGTTCAGACCCTTAAGATTAAAGGCTACACGTAGGAGGATAGAATGCAGAGAGTGGATTAATCGGCTGTAACTCACCCCACCAGCATAATATGAGCCCACTTCATGCTCTATTAAAGGCAACCGGATTCAATGAAGCAACAGCCTGTAATTGGGCAATGAGCATTCGATGGGTTTTTGCAGTAGACAAATTCAACAGCTTTAAATCTGTTACATGGTTGCCCAGTCTGTTAGGTTCTTTTTTGTAGGTGCTAACACAAATAACCAGCCTTTAAAACCTTTACATTAAAAGACTGGAGAGTTTGGGGGATCTCTGAAGCAAACATGAGTCATTGGCTAGCTGTTACTGAGAAATCAATATTTAACTCGCCAACATTTGTTGGCATCGATCCAACAGTTGGATGGTAACTGACTTTTTTTGGAAAGGAAATGACAAGTGTGTGAGTCTAAAGCAGTTTTATTTTACAAAGCACGAAGTTGGAGTGAAGCTTCCTTGAAGGTCTGGCCTTGATCTGCTATAAAATTCACCAAGCCCATCCACCGGTTTCATCATTGATCAGTTACTTAAGGACCACTGAAGGAAAAGTCCATTCTTCTAGGGAAATTCTTTCCATTTTTCGGAGTGCACTTTTTATGAGCAGACATTCTCATTTCATTCCACATGCTGTATCCACAATAATTAGAAGATGGAGTGAGAGAACAAGAAAAGGGATCATCAGAGACGGGCAATTCCAAAAGCATGAGAAATGCCCCATAAAGCTTCCCAGTCAAGCACATTCTTCTTCCTGCTTATTTGCCCCGGTGGAGGGATGCACTCCACAGCACACTCAAAATGCATATTTCGATAATGGTTAAGGGGATAACTTTAAAAACCATCTCACTTGACTTGTGTTAAAAGCCCAGGTCCCTTGGATATCGCTCTGCTTTCTTGCATTATTAAACTATAAATCATTTCACATGAGCAATGCTGAAACAACTCAAACTCGAGCTGTTCCTGTTTACGGTTGCAGTAAAACATCGTTCTTCAGAATGCAGCAGCCTCCACCACAGCTCATTAATGTTGCCAGGAGTGCTATAAAAACATGCAGGAAAATGCATTGTTAGTAAATTAACAAATGAATCAAAAAATGCATTCCCCTATTAAGCCATGTATTACTCAACAACCTGCTATTTGATTTATCTTGTCATGCAGTGCAATTAAAATGAACATGCTCAGGCAAATATTCTGCACTACAACATGGACACGTTTGCTTTATACCAACTCAAACCAATTAATAGACTTGACTTGTACTTTATTTCCCAGGCCAGTCTTTTCTAATCTTACTGACCATTTCACCCATTTGCTCATATTCATACTGTACATCACAGCCATATGCTCACTCATACACTGATGGGGTGTCTATCTAGGGGCAACGTATGGTTCAGTATCTTGCCCAAGGACTCCTTGACACAAGGCCAGGAGGAGTCAGGGAACAAACCACCAACCTTCTAATTAGTGTATAACCCGCTCTACCTCCAGCGCATCAGTTGAATACAAAATATTAACTACACATCACATGGCATAGTCACCTTCATGTTGTACATGATAACACAGTTGTGTCTTTTTGTTGTTGCTGTAAGTATGCAAAGCCTTAAAATGACAACTTTCTATATGTGTTCTGGCTTTTGGCTTAATGAGCATCATTTTGATTTTGGAGGTGACTAAAAAGAACAAATGTGTTTGCACTGCAGGCTATCCTCGTTACACAGTGATTGGCGACCACGGTTCAGGGGAGCATCATTTGCGGATCCAGCGTGTCGAGCTGATGGATGACGCCGTGTTTGAGTGCCAGGCTGTCCAGGCTGCCATGAGGTCCCGTCCTGCCCGTCTCACTGTGCTGGGTGAGTCCAAATTAAACACACGCAGACTCCAAAGAACACCACTGCACTGGCACCGACAGCCTCCAACCACTGGGGTTCAAAGCAGCTCATGGAAAATGCCTCTCACTTTCTCGATCAGACTATAGCACCTATCTCCATATATAGGCAGCATGCATACAATTGTAGTGAACTGCTTATATTTTCTACCATTGTCAGTTCAATGACCAGTGGTCTTCCCAGATATTGAACCCGAATCTACACTCTTGATCTTAATAACTGGACAGAAGCACCACCAAGCGGCCTCAAAGTGATGTGCTTCATAAGAATAAAAATGTACAGTATCTATGCATCCTCCTGCACATAACTCCAACATATGGACAACTATTTTATATTAAAACCATCAGAAATGGATTAAATCAATGCTAACGTTTCCCATTTGGCATCCCGTATCAATATGACAAAACTTTCACAGACCCTTACATTTCCACTTTAATTTCCTTCCTCTGTGTGCAGCTTCCATTTTCATTATTACTGTAAGCTTGAGAGGTTACAGGGTCTTAATTAAACTTTATTGGGTTATCATTCAGCATTGCCAATCTTGCTTTATTGGCTAACACGAGTGCAATCACATCTCTTACTGGGGCCCTTCAAGTTCCCTGCTGCTTCCCGCCTCCCACCGCCTCACACAACCTCCCTCAGTGGAGGATTGCTGGAAAAGATAGCTGGAGTCAGTGACAAAGCGAAAGCGAACAAGGGAGAAGGAATGAGGAGAAAAAAGAGTTGCAAGAGAGAGGGAGAGGGAGAGAGAGAGAGAGGGGTGTCTGCCACGCAGTATCCTCGCCACGAGCGACTGATCCGCCTTATTGATCCAGCCTAATGAAAAGTGAAACTAACGATTTGTTGGGGAGAAGGCAGCAGGAGAAAAAGAGAGAGGGGAAGACAAATTGCGGCATAACATTTCTCTGGCTGCCAAGCCCCCTTGCAAATGGATATGAGTGAATAATTATGGATACTTCTACAGAGGGCTAAAAATGACTGTTGCGACTGCAAATGCAACTTTCCCACCTTCTGCGATCATCCTTCTGTCCATACTTGTTCAGACCCTTCAGTGTTTCGCAGCTGTGACATGGAGTTTTACACAGACACCTTCCTGCTTGATCACAGCGTCAAGGACAGGCAAAGAAGACTCAATGACAGCTGGCAAACACTAACCACAGTCTTTATCAGTGGATTTCATCAATTCAAACTTAAAGGTTTTTTTGATTCTGTATTATCATCACCAGTAGGCAATTTGCGGTTTTGTAGCAAGTGGATGGCCTGATGGGAATGCCCCCCTGCTCCTACACCACCAACCCAGAGGAGAGGGAGTAGTGGGGGGAGGGGGCTTCTGTGTGCCTTATTAGAGCGTAACCTATTTTTTGCACCTTGCCCTAATTTTTAGGGGCATTTACTATGCTCTGCAATAATTAATATATTGTCCAATAATCAATCACTTTGTGGCACAAAGGTTTGTTTAATTTGATTAGTGCTGCTGCGCACTCGCTTTCCCCATCTGTTATTGTGCTCCTCTGCATTAGAGGAAGTAAGAGAGACCCACAAACTCACATTTCTATAAGGCTGCTTTATGTTAGGACTGTAGGATTATCATACAGGCCTAGCTCTAGCCTTATTATGCTCATGCGACATGTCACTTGGATCACAAAGGTGACACTAATACTGAGCATTCAGGTTATAATATGGTAAAGAACAGGAAAATAATTGTATGTAATTTAGAGAGTATGATAGATCTAAGACAAAATTGACAGAGAGGTGGGGCTGAAGTACAAAAGGTTAATAAATCCATCTGCTGCTTCAGCACCACGGACAGCGCCATGGATTTACTGTTACACAACACAGTTTGGCTACTGATGTTACACAAATCTCAGTCAGATGAGGGATCAATGAGTCAGACAAACAAGACTCACACATTCAGGTTCACAAGCAGAATGTATTTTAGTCACCTGCTCACATGGAGGATGGCAATTCTAGTCATCTGTCCTCAAATTGCCCACTGACTGTCACTAAAATATCACATTCAACATTGATTTCTGAATCATCCTTAGCGCATGTGGGAGGTCTGAAACTGCCTGTTCATTTTAAAACATTTCCACGTAACTGCCATACACAGCTGATCCAATTCTTTTCGTTTTTTGTTTTGTTTTAATCCCCATGTCACTGTGCTCCCCTGATTTGGCAAACCTTCCACTTACTACTCAAAGTAATTAAAACAAAGAAACAAACTGTTTGCAAATGTTTGACTTAAGACGGCAAGCTACGCACAACAGGAGGTGCAGTAGTCAGCCTTACTGCCTTTAAATGAGAAATTAACAGTGAGGAAGGGGGAACCTTTATTACCTATTTGGCTGAGTGAGCGTGAGAGAGTTTATCAATCCTCCCAATAAGCTTGAATAGAAGGTGTTTGTTTAATCCCCGCCGAGCTACGTCGCTGAATCCTGAACGCCCTGCCAGGGAGAACTCCAGGCTGACATACGCACAAGGTAATGGAGGAAATATATGCAAGGACTGTGTCACAGCAAACTCCTAGCTGTCAATTACTTGCCAGTGGTGACAGAGTGTGTCTATCGACTTGGAAGACAGCTACGGCCCCACACACCTATGCACACACACACACGGATGCATACTGTAGGAATATACACAATCTGCTTTACACACTCATCCCCACACCCACTAGTGCGCACACGTCGACTCCCTTCCCTGAGCTGACAGCAGAATAAATCTTAAACTCTCCCTCCATCTTTCATAACTCAATATCAGCCCAAACTCCTCCATGTGCCATATCAGAGGAACTTCTCTTGACTTTGATAGGCTCAGAAATAACACAACACAAATTTTTCCCAACACATAGAGAGAAACCTTTATCACTGCCAATGAAAAAAAAGCTCCATGTTTATCTTTTTTTTTTCCAGCTTTTCAACGAAACACGAGTTTGTCCTTGACAAGCCAAACATTTCACGTGATTCAAAAATGTGGCTGCAATGCATTCAACCAAGCTGCCAATAGATTAGAAAATATCTAATACGTAGGAAAAGCTATCATTTCATTCAAACACTCTAAGTTGAAGAGTGCTGTAATTACAACAAAAAAAAAAACAATGACCACGTCAACATTTCTAAACAGTGATGAAGTTCCTTCATCAAAAAGCTCCCCGCACAAAACTGACAGTGAACTTAACCCGCCTGAGCGTTTTCATGGCTTGCAGGCGTACCCTCAGATGCCAAAGGAGAATCAAGGTCTTGTGAATTAGTCATGAAGGAAGAGAATAGAGGGTTTCAGGTCCAAAAAAGACCCCTGAGGCTAATTATATCCCTTGCAGCAAGTTGGCGCTGCTCCAGACCTTTGCTCTAATCTTTCTACCTAAGGTTGGGGACCACTAGAACAAAAGGAGGGGATATCACCGTTGTTTGATTAAGGCCTTTAGCTGGAAAACCTGTGTAAGGTATTTTTTTTGTAATCCAGAACGTGTTAATCTTTACCAAAAAAAAAGAAAGAAAGAAGTTGCTGCAAAAAATTGCTGAATATCACTTGCTGTGTCTTTAATAAATCAGTCTGTGCCTGAATTATCCCATGTAAATGCAAAGCCTTGGAGATCTTTGTGACAATAACATTTCCATTATTTAAAATACTGTGTTGAAAGAATGCACAATTAATGTGTAATGCAATGCAAAGCACTTTGGTGCGCCTATGCAATCTCTTTTAATTGAAGTTATATCAGGTATGCACTGAAGATAACAAAGTGGTAAATACAACTTCCTACTATTGCACTAATTCATGTTTCATTAATGACAGTTGAGCTGCTGCTTTTCCTTTGAGGATCACTGTGTGGAGATGATTCATTTCTCCTAACGGCAAAGTGCAGCAAGGGCAAGTGAGGATGAGGACTTTAGTTTGTCTTTTGATACCTTTTTGACATACAGTACCATATGGTAAATGGTAAATGGACTTGCATTTATATAGTACTTTTCTAGTCACTTGGACCACTCAAAGCGCTTTACACTATTTTTTTTTTTTGTCTGTATGTCATCTTCATTATTTACTTCTCTGACCTCTCTGTTCCAGCCCACTGCCCAGTGCAGGGTCATGAGGTTCATATTACTGTCTACTGTATGCAATAAGGTATTATCAAGCAAATAAAGAAGTGTTTCAAAGGCTAAAGCTTTATAAGGAGAAAATGTGTCCTTTTACTAAAAACATATTTCTGCCAGGTTCTCTGTAAAAGGAAAATCAAAGCATTGTAGTCATCTAGAATTCTATGAACACTGAAAATAGTTTTTAAAGTTTTGAGCCCAAGGTCGCAAGCACAGTTGCAACACGTCATGTACATCAGGATCAACATGTTATGATCAAAACATACAATAGTTGTACTGTGAGAATGAATGAGTTACACCCACAGGAAGTGGGAGCAAAGAAGTTTGCACTTGTTATTGTGTAAGTGTATAATAATGGCTTCTTTTTTTCCCCTTTCATATATCGCTGATGTGAGCTTTGCAGTTGAACCAATACTGTAGGCCGTTACATTATTGAACAACATTTACATACAGCTGTTGTAGGAGGGGATTCTCAAAGACACACCTCCATAAGATCTTCCAAAATGACTGCAGTCATGAACACACTGCGATGGCGGTTGTCACACTTTCTTTTGACGGCATGCCATTTGAATGAACCATTGTGAGCACAATATTTGTTTTCCTTTCCTGCATTGTTAATGTTTTGGACCCATGCTTCAGCAACTGTATTCATGTTCACAAAAGCTCAAGGGTATCTTTTGTTATTGTTATTTCCAATTGCCAAAGCTGAATCAGCCATTTCTGTGGACAAGTCTGAATTCATTATTTCTCAAGGATCACACTGCCATCCTTTTAGTAATGAAGGTGAACTTTGAGGGCAGCGTGAGAAAGAAAGAAAGAAAGAAAGAAAGAAAGAAAGAAAGAAAGAAAGAAAGAAAGAAAGAAAGAAAGAAAGAAAGCAAGAAAGCAAGAAAGAAAGAAAGAAAGAAAGGAATAAAGGAAAAGCGAGTGAGGAATTTGAAGTTGTCATGCTGAACACAAGACAGAAATGTTTCCCTATTGTGTGAACTTTGTCAAAGCAGTTGTCTACAGTGCTGGATCTGTTCTCTATAGTGTGTGTGCTTATTTATGGATTTTTTTATGCAGTGATATAACTTACCTGTGTTTACTGCAAGTATGTTCATGAGAATAGCTTCTCTCAAACTGAAGAGGTAACTTGAGATTAACTTTAGTCAGTCGACAATTAGATTTTGTTATTGCTATATAGCAGTAACTAAACAGTGTAGAATAAGCACTGTGAGTTCGGTATCTGAATCCTTTTCTTGCCAAGAGCTACTTTGAGTGGTCAAAAAGCAATGCAAATATTAACTTTTGGTTTGCTTCTATTTCTGCCAGTGTATTTCTTCAATTGAAGGCTACAACATTATCTGGCTAGACCATCTCATCATTTTCTAATCTTAAATCTCGTAACGTCTCGAAGACCTAGCACTGTTGTGCAGGTGTATCAACAAAGGCTGGAGCTCTTGGCAGGCAACCATCACAACCACCTGCTTCCTGCAACAATACTTGTTCAGCTGGAGCAGAAACTTACAATTAATCTTTAAGGAGCGGTGTGAGTTGCTACTTTACTATTAAGGCAACCGTGAGTATAATGAGAGTGATTTTTGTGCATGAGCACTGCCATGTGGTTTTGTTTGCTTTATTTCATTATATAAGGAAACGGAAATCAGCCATATCCATAACCCTCTGAGTGCTGCTGAAATGGCGCGTATGAATGTGAGTACAATTCTGAGCTGCTTAAATAAAATTTCACAGCAGTCCAATTATGAGTTCACAGAAGTTAAGTAAAATATAGAAAAAAGCCTCTAGTGTAAGTAACCAATTTGTCTCTTACAAAAGTTAATTTCAGTCTAGCCAAGCATCTCAGCCGAAGCACAGGGAGAGATAAGGTGTCCTAAACGGCGCTCATTCTGGGAGAAAATATGACTCTAACGTTTATATTATACTGTCGTTTCTGCCATTTTGTCTGAAACACGAGATGGAATGATAACTACATCTATGATATCAGAGAGGCGGTGAACAGGTGCGTGATTATGGAAGACAGACTGTATGTAGGAAGCTTTATATTATTTTCTTTCCCAGCATTTCAGCAGAAGGAGGAGAAATGACAGGAATACATCTGTGCGCCGTGAAACAAAAGTGTCGGCTGTGTACAGGTGCAGGGCTGATTTGAATTCACACTAGAGGTTTCCTTCCGCTAACTGTAATTATTGTTGTAAGCTAATAATTGGCATATAGAAAAAGCTAAAACCATATGGGCTAATAATTGGCAGAAGCTTGAAATAACTTTTTTTCTTTTCTTTAACTGTGTGTTAGGAGCCTGCTTTTCAAATTCCCTGCCTCCCACCCTTACACACACACACACACACATACATACACATACACACACAGATACATAACACAACTCAGCCAGGTGGTGAGCAGCAATGTCAGCACCCTCCCAATCTGTGGAGAGCAGCTTCTGGGGCTGCACATGGCTGCGCTGTGACGGAGCAGGCGCTGCATGTCTCTGACAGTTCTGGCATCTCCCCGCTCCTCATCTCATCTTCATCCTTCCTTCCCTCCATTTTATTTGGCACCATTCAGTCGGTAGATTATGACACCAAGACTACCAAAAGATTACCAAGTCATTCCATGCTGCTTATATTAAAATTTCTTTTACCAAAGATTTGTCTCGTGTATACCCGAGCCATGATTCATTTTCTCGTTGTCCTCTATTCCAATCACTTACTTTATTTCCCCTCTTCTTCTATCCCCTATTTACCCCTCCACTTCATTATTCCTTACCATGTGGCAGCATACTCTCCTGAAAATCAATTCCCTGCTTCTTCTTTTTTTATTTGTTCCTTGTATACATTTTGTACAGTCTGCCATACTGTTTGTGATTGCCATCTGCTATTCTGTTTGTGAGAGTTAAATGGTTTTCTGTATTCCTCTCACTTTCATTTTCATTCAATCATTTCACTCCACAACTTTCTCTCATCTCGTGTGCATGTGTGTACATGCGCGCACACACATGGCTGAGGATTGTCTTGCTTTCAAACAGATGTATGATGACAGCACTTGAAGAGGGCCAGTGATTTGGGCCAGTGAGCCACGCATGTCTCTTGTATCCACCTGTGTTGGGTATTCCTCTCCTCTGTTTTTGTCTTCTTTTTTTTTCCTGATCTATCTATCACAAACCCTGCAAGCTGTCGCAGCAGGGTGACAGTCGGCCCGTGCACATATTCTTCTGAAATAGACAGGCAAGTCAGGAAGCTCATTGTTGTTCAAGACACGTCTGCTGAAGCACAGCGTTACAGCAGCCACACATCGCCAGCCTTCCCCCTCCTACAGCATATACCATCCACCCTCCTTGTGAGGAGCCCTCTCTCTCTCTCATTCATTCGCCTCCAAATTGCTTTTTCTCCCTTGCTCATGCTCCTGGAAAGCTAGGGGTGCTCGCAGGATTTCATTGGCTGCTTTGGAGAAGTTCCCCCAAATATTGGTTTGGCCTGCAGGTTCACCAGCAGCACCGCCAGTTGTTACTAGACTGGAGAGGACTTCTCTTCCAATTCCAGCACATGCCATCAGCTGCCTCTCACATAAATCCAAGTTTTATGTTCTGTGTTTGGGGAATTTTATGTTCGCTGTTTGGAGAATTCATATGTATCACGGGACAAAAGGCAGCTTTATGACCTCCAGGGTTTATTCAGGCCCCTCTTGGAGGTGACGGACTTACTGCCTTGTACTATTGAGTTAATTACACATCAATATGCCTTGGTCTCATTTATGGATTTCTTTGATTATACAGTAAAAGTAAATGACCTCACTGAAGTCCACGTTTTCTGACATCACTGTGTCCCGGACGGGTTTTATGCCAGATGCTTCTAGCATTGGTAGGTTTGGAGAAGATTAATAAAAGAATTCTAAGTTTCACCTCCGACTGGGTGAGGTGAGGAACCTCCATAAAAATGTTAGCAGTCCTAAAACAAAATAGTGGAATTGCCTATCTAAGGATTCAGGATGGGGTAATGATTGGTTTGGTTTTAACAGACCAATTGAAGTTCTCCCTTAAAATAAAATCACTGCTTGGAGCTTATAACCCATGTAACGAACTAGGATGTAATGAAGCCATGGGTCGAACTCACTTCAAGAAATTCATCTCAAATGATGAAAGAAATGAACTGGCTGTACTGTATCTTACAGCTATTTAAAAGTCTTGAGATGAAACCACATGCCTTACATCTTCGATTAATACAGATGTGAAAAAAACAGCACAAACTCCAGACTGATCGGGTGTCAGTTATCTTTCATCTGTATAAATGAAGAATTACGTGTGAATGTCAGCGTCTGTGTGTACACACGCCGGCAACGGAGGCCAGGGAGAATGCAAATTCGCGAAAGTATTGAAAGGGATTACATTACGTTATTATCCCAACGAAAAAAAATATATATAGTGAGTGGAGCATGGGTCTGCAGTGAGTCAGCCCTGTAATTAAAGAGGAGTGATCAATCTGTACCACTGACCACACTACTTATGCCAAGTCCATCGAATGGCTGCAGTAAAGAGCTAATTTAGAACCATTAGGGACTGCTGAGTTTGCAAACAGCCCAGTAATGATGATGGCTGACTCAAGTTCAAGACTTGGCCTCTGGTATAACTGTCAGACCTGGCAATCATAAGGCAGGCTCAGTGGAGGATCTAAGATGAAGAGAAAGAGCTAAATATCGATTTAAATTATTATTTTTCCTTGTAATTCATTCGTGTTCATTCATGTATTCAGTCCACGCTCGTTCGGCGGTGGCAATCTTAAGAAAAAAAGATGCCAAGGAAGCACGAGCCGAGTTCTAGTTACACGGAAAACAATTTCAGTCCAGGCTGTCACCAACTGTCTCCACAATGAAGGACAGAAGGATACAGAGGTATACAGCAGGATGGAGGCAGCCAGGCATGTCCTTCTTCTCCTTGTCTGTTCGCGATTCACCCTCGGTGTTCAGCTGGCAGGCAGCCCTACAGGGGGACATGACCTGAAAGTGTAGCAGTGCTCTATTTGGTTTGCCTGTGACCTCCTCTCTCCTGTGTAGCTCCACTATGCATGGAATCATAAACTGCTCTTGCACTGTATGCTCTAACATCTCTCAATGGAAAATATGAGGTTGCATAATAGCAGGCAACTGAGACTATTAAAGGTCAAACCAACTTACTGAAACAGTCCACAAGGGTGTAACCGTGTTCATTAGTCGTGTCACCTTCTGACCCCTTAGCATGTATTTATAGACACTGATATGTTCAAATCTGTGTAAAGGAGGAATATTCGCTACAGTTGAGAGCAAGATTCATCTGATCTCTCTTTCCCTGAGCGTTTTCAAGCACTTGTAAGCAATAACGGGAAAATCACCCCGCTTGAATCTTCTCTGAGTGAGCCCTATCATTCATATACTGTCAGACTTTCCTTTCTAATCTTCCTCTCCTCACAAAAAAACTTTTATGGCTGCCTTATATGCCTGACATTTAATTAATGTTTCAGTCATGCGTGCACGAGAGCAGTGACAGCTAGGCCAATAACACGGGATCTTTGCAATCAGCTGTCACTGAGCTATCAAGGAGCCTCGCATTTTGCTAGTTTTCCTTCATGACAAACGGGGGGAGCTGTCTCGCGAGTGCTCCCCGTCTCATTTGCACACCAAGCAGTAACTCTATTCTTAGCATTAGAATAAACGCATGTGATCTTCTTGACCTTGTTTCCAATTGCTGATGAAGGACCAGAAGGTGACCACATTCTCACAGAGATTCTGTCTTACTTGCACAGATCAGCACACTCGGCTGTCTGATCTGCAAGTGCTGACCTGAGATTCCTCCACTTCTTCCACCCGTCCGCATATTAATGAATAGCAGATGAAAGGGAGCCAGGCCGAATTAACGCTGCATTTCAACCTCAAACACACAACAGGAACGAGTGAGTGGGGATTGTCTTTGAAACAGCAGATTTACTGGTCCAGTTGGTCAGAGTTTGTTAGTCTGGTCTAGTCAGAGTCCAGACTTCACTGTTCCCACAGTGCTGTGATTCACTCCTTACTCACTGTTAATGTGTGCTAATGGTGCTTGTGTTGTCTGATATTTTTTGACTAACACACATTTCCCATAGTTTTAATCAATTATTTTAAGTTATGCAAAGGCATTAGTCATAAAAGCAAAATGCCACCCCCATACACTATTTCACAACAGCACTTGAAGGCGAGGAAGAACTGTGAGAGATGTTTATGACCAGTGTCAGTCTGCTGCTGCACTTGCGTTTTATCCTGCTACAAATAATACAAGGACCATTTGTACAATGGACTAAATCTACAGTACATCTTAAAGTTTACAGTATCACCTCTGGGTGACTGTGGTTACCATGACAGCATATGGTTTAATACAAGAGCAAGCACTGCATAAGAAATGACTTTGTCAGTATGCAACTTAGGAGCAATTGTATCAACACATGTTTTAGTAATAAAGAAGTCACAAATAGGTGCAACAGTGATCTGATTTCATGTAGTTTCACCATGATACTAGAAAAAGGGTTCAGTTACCTTGCTGAGGAGGTGAGGATGTGCAGAATGTCGCCTGCAGCTCCTTATCTAACTCCTCACAAATCTTTCTTCTCATTCCATTATCATCTGTAATTTTTGAAAACCATGTTCTGATTAGAACGATGCAGAAAATAACTAAATCTGTTTTGTTTGATGCAGTTTTGATGAAGATTATAGGCGGCACTAATGGCGTTTTTAAACACGTTGCATTTGCTGTGACTCCTTCCTAAGAAAATCAACCTATGTCTCACTAGTTTTAATGTCATGTATGCATCAGTGTGGAATAATTGGTTTGCATTAGCCGTAACTTAATAGAGCTCTGATACAGCATTAGGGTGAAATAAAATTGAAATAAAACAGTGACTCTGTACTGTATTATGTGCTGCATCATTTCATGTGAAGCCCTTGGACACAGACCGCAATCTTGACCCAGCATGGGAACAGCAGAGTTCACCATTAACAATAAAATATATGATGAAAAAAAAAGTAATTATAGAAGTAATTGGATAACAGCATTTTCTGTCAGTAATTTCACTGAAGAGTGAGTAACATAGATTTCTGTATGCACAGCTCTCTGGAACCACACTCTCATTTATGTCTACTATAAAGCAGGCCTTTTATACTTATTGTCATTAAATGTACAAAACAGTGCCCCAAATTAAATTTACTTCCTTTTCATTCATCTCAGTGCAGCCTGACAGCATAAATCTAACCCATAACAACCTTCCTTCCAATCACGATACTTTTGCAGAGGAATATGGCAGCTGCCTGCAGCCTTTGATTTCATCTTGCCCCAGATCTGCATTGTAATGAGCACTCAGGTCAATCAATAATTCACTGCAGTTTCAGTTATGAAAAAAAAGAAAAAAAAATAGATCAGCTCATGGGTAAAACAGGAATAGGTCTTTGATCAGTGCCATTTAGAGGCATATATAGCACTGCTCTGATGCTTTCTTCTGTCTGTTGTATTTGTCAAAGCCTGGAAGGGGGTCATAGATAGTCTTAATTACATTTAACACTGACATTTATGTGTGCACTGTATGTTTAATAGGGAAATTTGAGTGATGGCAGACCTGATTGTTATTTAGATTCTCATGCTGTGAGCTTCTGCAGCCTCAAACCGCACAATCTACTGCTGGTTTTTTCATTGCATACAGGATGAATCTATTTCTCACTGTGAAGTCATTAACTTCCCTGAACAAGTAAATGTGGCTTTTAGTTCCTGAAGAAACATAATTTGTGTACAATACATTAAAATGTTGCCCCTTGTGAGCATAAGTTTACTCATTATGTGGGAATGAGCTGTATGATGAGATTAGGTGTCATGCAGTCAGATCCTTGCAGGTGCCATTTATACATACAGTTGTTTTGTTTTTTTTGTTTTGTCATGTGGTTCAGCCTAGATTTTCAGTGTCACAGTGTTACGGGAGAACGATGCATTGCACCAACAAAACTAATGAATGTAAAAAGCAACGTTAATGTAGACGTAACTTAATTAATTAACGCCAGAGAGCACTTGTGTAACATATAGATTGAAAATTAAATTCCATGTCTACATGCTTAACTCCTAGTAATACAGTCTGTATTGATTTCCTCGTAGTATGTATCCATTCATTATCATATGTTTACCATGTGACTGACGCCCGCTCCTCTCTCTGTGTCTGTATCAATAGTTCCCCCCGAGGACCCAGTCATCAGTGGAGGGCCTGTGGTGAGCCTCCGGGCTGGCGACCCACTCAATCTTACGTGCCATGCTGACAACGCCAAGCCAGCAGCCTCAATCATTTGGATCCGAAATGGAGAGGTCCTTAATGGGGCCATGTACTCCAAGGTAAGCATAGAGGTGTGTGTCATACCAGGTTTGTAGACCGACTGGGGACAGGATGGGGGGGTGGAATGATGGGCAAGGGTTGCACGAGCTTTTTTTTTGTTGTTGTTGCATGTTGCACATTGCAGTTAACAACTACTGCAGAAGGTTTAAACATCCATGAGATGTTTTAGAGTAACTGCGTGAGTCATTGGTGGGCGTTTTAGCCTCAGCATCCAGACTGCTTTTATAAAATGAATTCCCTTGAAAATCCAGGTTGTGTTACGATTATTCAAAAGATGGCTAGCCTGTTTTTTTTCCCCAGTATACAAATCAGCTCAGACAAGCAGATGGCAAGATCATGGAACTATCAGTGACTTAGCATTTCTCTCTGGTGTTTTGATCTCATCCTTCAGTGGCATTTTGTCGCCCTTCATCTTCCCAACCTGTTATAAAATCTAAGATGTCTCTGTCTGCGCTGGAATCTGCCGGAACCTTTTCGCAGCATAGTTTGATTCTTGGTGACAGATCACGTTTCTGCTTTGGATGCCATATTTCACAATAGCCTCCTGTTCACACCAGCCCAATGTCAGGATCATCTGACCCCACAGATTCTTGACTGACATTAGCCCATGAGGCTAATCATGCAGTCAACACTGTCATGTTCCATTTCCATTTAAACAAAGGACATAGAGAGCCCAGGCAGTTTAGAGCGCTAACATCTCCCCCGCTTTCCCTTGCTCCATGTGCTGCCTCATCCCATTATCGGCTTTTTTCAAAGAGCAGATAAATGCCATTGATTGGGCCAGGCCGATTTGAATAAAGTGATTGCTGGAGATGCCGCTTACTAATGGTGGGCGGAGAGCACGCTTCCTGTCTTCACATCCTCTCAGAGCACAGGCAGATATGAGGACATTCTGTGCTGGTAGGTGATGGATGTGCACATGCCTACACTGAGCTCAAGAATGTCCCTTTTCCCTCTTATCTCTATTGCCTACCATTAAAAAGCAATGGGTCCGATTAAAAGAAGATGACTCTTTTTTGGGGGGGTCTGGAGAGCAGTAGGGGGACATTTTGTAAGCATAATCATCTGCTCTAATGGTCTTCTCATATCCCGCAGATGAGGAGGACTAATGTGAGCAGATGTGGTGGTGGATTCACCGAAATGGATTTTCTTGATGGTGTCATATCTAATGATAGCTGCCTGTGACCCAAAGATATTTTCCCACTAAGGCCTCCAAAAACCTCATCTCTATGACCTCTTAGAAAACTATTCACTGGACCACTGGTCGAAGAGAGAAAAGCATGATTAAAGGTGCCAAATGCCATTGCTGCAGAGCCAACATTAGCCCACAAAGCTGTTTACTTCCCAGTCTTGATGTTCAACATCAGACTTGCCAAGAGCTGTGTTCAGGGTCAGACAGCAACAATTCATTTTGCGTCTATATCTATCACTTCTTTTTCTCTAGTGAGAGTAGCATGCTAACCAGCTAGCACCACTCTGCCCTATCTCCTAATATAGTGAGTCACTCTGGCATCTAGTCTGCCCTCAGTTCAGTCTGAAAGGATGAAGATGTACTGTAGCTGTGTATAAAAGATGCAAACTTAACTCTTGCCAAGCATCCATTATCACTACGATGACCATCCACTGCCAGTAATAAAAAGGCATGCATTGGCTGAGAGAACATATACACCATATATTTAGCACATTTAAAATATTTGTTTTACTATTATGTGATGCATTGGTAAACATTAGTTTCACAAAACAGAACTGTAGAATATCACAGAGGGGATAGCCCAAATAATTAAGAGGCTTGTCACAGTGAGGTGAATTGTTCAAAAGTCAAGACTAGCTGGGAAGGCAGAGGAAATTAATGAATAATGTTCTCTCTTCCCTCAAACACTCAAATCCCATCTGCTCCAGTGGAGTTGCTCAGTGGCAAACAGCAAAAGACTGTTTGTAATATGCAGCCTCCAGGTCTGAGCTGTGGTTTTGGAGGTGTGCTCACTTGCTGTATGATACTTTTGCACTGGAATGATACAACAAATCATTTGAAAAACATGATGCATTCCCCGACTACAAAGTCATTCTCCCCCATGCACTACATGCTGTATTTTTCTGAATGCTCCGGTGGCAAGCTGAGAGGTGAGCAAGGGACCGGGGAGTTATCTCAACGTTAGGAGTTTTAGAAAAAAAGAAATAATGACCTTTTTTCATGAGCTAGTCTTGCTGGCAAGAACCGAATAGTGCTATTTTATTGTGTACTCTCTCAGCTTTGCCAGTTTTACAGTTTAATGCCAGGTAAAATTGCTAAAGTTGACATGAATTTGCCACTGTTGATGGATATAATTTACAGTAGAAAAATAATTGTTCTTAATTATCGCCATCCTTTTTCCTACAAGTGTTAAAAACATGGTTTCCCTGCCTCTCAGTTTCGTTATTTTTTGTTGCCCTGCCATACTTAATTGGGATTTTTATGTAATTAGAACACTTTATTGCATTTTAATCATCACACCCACAGAGTAATAGGGCCTGAAAATACCACAAATAAAAAACTAATTCAATTTTGAGTGGCCATTAAACATGTTTTTTTGTTTGTGTTGTGAGACAGGTGTTGTCATTTCCAGCGTTAGTGGAGAACATTAAAGCCTAAGGACTCTTTACCTTCAAGGATCTCTAAAGATATGCAAACTAATTAAGCTCATTTATTAAGTCTTAAAAACTATATATACTATATAACACTAAGATTAACTGCGTTCAACAACTTTTGAAATGATATTTTTGAGGTGAGTAAAGTTAAACAGAATAAACAATTTTACCTTGATGACCAAAGGAGGGGGGGGGGGGGGAATACAGTAACAGTTAACTGTTTCTGTAAGTGTACCGCTGTGTGGTCCAGAAGTCAACTGATAGAATAAAACCCAGAGATATATTTGATATCATGACAAATGCTTTGTCAGATGATTATTAATGATGTTTAAATCTTGAGCTTTTGCTTACTTGGTAAATTCAGGACCATCCCATGGAGGCTTCTTTCCTCACCCTTCCCCATACTGACCCAATCAAGGCTTTCTCTGCATGGCAGCTAAGTCTCTGTGGGTCATTTTAATGTGACAGTTTAATGAAATACTCATAAAGGAAGACTAATAAGTCTGTCTTAATGTTTTCTATCAACTTAATTATTAATCAAATTGGGTAGTTAAAGGTAAATATGAGACTTATATGGCTTTATAATGGGGTGAAATTTACAACATTCATAAACTGGTGAATAAGCTTCAACTTTTGCAAATAAAATGCCTCAAACTTCAGCCAGAGCCAGAAAAAACCATGTTGAATAAGGTGATAGAGTGGATGTAGTGTTGGATAGTCTGCACATTTTGTGGGTTTTGCATAGTACAAAATAAGTCTGTCAACAACACATAGAAAATTGTCAGTGTTTGCTGCCAGAAAATATAATATGACAGATGGTAACATTCAAGATATTTTATGTTTTTGATCCTCACCACTGATTTTAATCACACTGATGACTCATAGACTATTGTTTGGGTGTTTTTAGCCATTGCAGTTACAAAATCAGTGCAGCAAATGCAGTTAATTAAAAATACGGTCAAATAAGGTTTTTGTTTAGTGAGCACTATATGCATCCCACCAATAAAGCATGATTTCTAATGACAAAGTCAAGTCTTCCTCTGAGTATACTGTAGCATAGTTTAAAGAAAAATCTGAAGAGTTAAAAATAGATTATAGTTTAAACTAGTTGGTGTTAAATTAGAATGGAGAAGTTATCCAGTCAATTCAATATTCTTGTTGGACTTTTAAATATGGACCAGCAACAATGTGATAAAGACGGACAGAATACAGCCGAGGTCCAAAGTAAACACAAGACCAGGTCAGGACTAACAATTAATTAGCTTGGTTGGCAGAACATCAGGGTTTTTTAAAGTAGATAATCTCTTTGGTTCAGCTGTTTTTTTTAAATTAGGAGTTAATTTGATCTGATGGGCTTTTTTTAAGCTACTGGCTGGTCTTTTTCTGACAGGTCACCCTCTCCTTTTAAGTTTAAAAGTTGGCTGTGCAGTTGCAACTATAAGCCAAGCTAAGTTAGCTGGCTCAGGCTTTTATTTAGCTGTTGTGCAGTTGTTGTGAATAAGAGGTGTATAATTCGGAGCCGCGATGCCGAGATACCCCTGCAAAATTCACAAAATGATGGTAAATAGCAGAGATTTTGTAAAGGCACACAGCTTCAGCTGAAAACTGAAATGCCAGGAAATATTAGACTTTGCCTCAAGAGAGTTCACAGTTTCTATTAGCGTTTGCTAACACATTACACAACACATTAATCAGCACGATAAGTTGAGGGTGGCTATTTGCTGTGTTTCTTTACCCCTCTAGAGGTCAGAAATCATATAATTCAGCTTTAAACATATCTGAAAAACGGCAACCTTTTCCATCTCAATCTTGTTACTTCAGTCTTTTTCTCTCCGAGCATGGTTAAAAGTATTTTTCACATAGGCTGCGGGCAGTCATATGAAAATTTATCAGTTTGTAATGTGACATGGTGTTGAATTCAATGCAGCAGCAAGCTAACCCCTTTTCAAAGATTAATGACTTCAGACAGGGCCAGAGCGACGAGGGAAACAATCCTGATTGTGTCAGAAAGGATATTACATTGACATATCCCGTGTCTGACATCTAATGTGTTCTGCTTTAGAAATGATGCACGCACAAGTACTGTAAGAATTTCATCCCATGGTTCCTCACATACAAATGGACTTCACAGAAACATGGAAGGCATCTATAATGTCCTTACGCTGCACAATGCTCATTAAAACCCTGAAACACTTGTTTATCCACAGTTACCAATGTTTTAATGTGATATGCCACTTAAGAGGCACCTTGAGGTACATGAACTATGAAGTGATTAGATGAAAAGATTTATTTTGAAATGTCTAACCATTTGAATTTTACAAGGTCCATGACATTTTAATTATATTATTCAGAATATGGTTTGCTTAAGAAAGAAAGAAAGATAAGACCTTTGCACTGGAGGAAATGAGTAGATAATTACTACTGGTTTACCTGTACGTATGAAAATGAGCCACAGTGTGACTGTAATGATCAATGGGTAATGATTAAAGCCATTGAAATGTATACATAGCTCTCTTGAACTGCATGAGAACATTTTGGTATAGTGTTCCTGACTAACTCATGAGATCTAAACGTACTTTTTGTGTGTTTTTTTAACGCATTGTAACGCATTGTACTCATGTAAAGTGCCAATACATTTAAAGAGAAAGTTGCGCCATTGGAATCTAAATAAAGGAAATTTCCTTGAAGCAATCCATACATTTGCAAGGCTCATCCAAAGGTAGCAGTGCAGTAAAGCATGTCCACAGTGAGCTCCCCCCTGGTCAGCGCAGTTTTTCTGTTTCTATATTAAGAAATTGTTTGATGTACTTCTCCATAGCAGGGTGTTCTTTTCTTCAAAAGCACCGAGCAACAGTGAGTTTCCTTTAAAGAGATGGCACGGAAATGCATCTTGACTTTGTGGTTGACCACACTGTGTCCCGTTGCCCACACAATTTGTTCTAGTCAGTGACTTTGTCTCTGACTCTGTCCCGCACTGGTTAACATAGACTCTCAGAACCCTCCCCTGAGCGTTTGAGGGAGACTGAGAGCTACTGAGCGCTACCAACCGATTCCAGATGGCTTCCACAATGTAGGGCTCAGAGGATGAGCGCTGAAAAGAAGATTGATTTCCTTTGTGGAGTATGACAAGCCATGCACTAGAGCGCAGCTCTCCAGACACACAAAAGAGGCTCAAAAAACATATTTCTTTTTTCTCTTTTTTTCATAACAATCAGCTTTTCCTTTGGGTCCCTAAAGGGCAAAATGTGTGTATTCATGAATTTAAAGCTTTTTTGGTGTTGTTGTTTCCCCCCAAGTTTTGACCTCTCTTCATCACAGCTTATCTGGTGAACTGCTTTTGTATGACCTCTTTTGTAGCATGTAAACAGTTTAGAATCCCAACCCTAACATAAGCCGCTGAAGATATGATCTTTGACTCAAAGTTTGGTGTTGAATTTCAGAATCAAAATAGTTTGAGTTTCTGTTTATTCTCAAACTATTTTGATTCTGAAATTCTGTTCAACACCAAACTTGGAGTCAAAGATCATACAAAATAGTTTCAGATTCAGTTTATCGGTCAAGGGCCCTTCTGTGTGGAGTTTGCATGTTCTCCCCGTGCATAGGTGTGAATGAGAGTGTTAATGGTTGTCTGTCTTTATGTTAACCCTGTGATAGACCCGGCCTCTCGCCTAAAGTCAGCTGAGATAGGCTCCAGCTCACCCGTGACCCTAGTGCAGGATAAGCGGTATAGAAAATGAATGGATGAATGAATTCTGTTTATTGATTATGAAAGTGAATTCATGTTTCCAGTACAGCCAGCCAACCAAACTTGGTATAAATTTAGAGACTTCAAGCAAGAAAGCGTCCACACAACTGCCTGCATTTTTTGCATTCAACTTCACTTAGTCCCTCTTTACTCTTTGCAGACCTTGCTGCGGGATGGCAGGAGAGAGAGCACCGTGAGCACGCTCTATCTATCGCCCTCCAACATCGAGACAGGTCAGCAGATCATCTGTAAGGCCTCCAACAAGGCAGTTCCCAATGGCAAGGAGACTAGTGTCACAATCGACATCCAGCGTAAGTACACCATCTCTCCCTCTCTCTCTCTGGCTTCCAGTGCCTCTCTCATGTGGAGTTATTATTTTTTGAAGTCACCTGGTTAATGATAAGTACAGATGGGGGGGGGGGCGGTATATATGACATGTAGTTCTCAAACTATGAGGTGTTTCTCACATGCAGAGGCAGAGTCAGACAGGCATAGGTGACTAACACTCTGAAGATGCAGAGGATTCATTTTAGGCTCTGATGGATATTTAAAATTGGTTTCCATTTTGCTTTCATACCATGTAGGTGGGAGGATGGCTTGGTGATGCATCACTTTTTTGTTCGTTATAATGAAATATCAGAGGAGGTGTCCATCTAAAATGAATGGGATTGTCTTTTTTTTTCTTCTTCTTCTTTTATTTTGGTCCAACTACCTGCCTGATGTGGCACTATGCACACCATCTCCACCTCTTTTATTTCCTTGCTCACGGCATCAATCTTTCTGATGAGAGCATGCACAATTCCCCTCTAAAATAGACAAAGTAAGCCCAGCGTGTAAAACACATTCAGCCTCAATTGTCAGGGAATCTTTTTTCGATCAAGAAGCGTTCACAGTAAGAGAGGGGCTTTTGAACAAAGGGATTTTGCATCACTCACAGCCCCTTCAACACCATTAAGTATGACTAATAAAGCAGAAAATGCTATTTAGAGAGCCATTATGACTGACGGCTCCATTCTTTTCATTATGTACACCACAAGAGGCAAGCATGGTAAGAGCGGGCACGGCACGAAGAGGCCAACTCAGGCGCGGGAGTAAAAATGATTAACAGTTAGTGTTTGCAACCTTAGCAGTTTGTCCTCGTCATCCTTTTTGTCATGCAGTCAGAGAGGGACGTCTGCCCACATGTAAACTGATTTGTCACCATGTATAATGATGTGTCTGTGATAGATGCTCACCGTCGTAGCGTCATCCTCGCATCTGAATGTAGGATTTAACCCTGAAAAATGAGTGTAGCAGATATCTCATAAGCATTCCAGAACGTGCTCTTTATACAATTAAAGCTCCTGAAAACATTTTTCACAGCGTCAGATCAAACTGAGCGACAGCAGAGACTAATTGTCGACTTTCAAATTGTCTGCCACGAGGCTAAGCCCCTCGTTTCCTGAGCCCTCATGGCCCCCCCCGCCCCCCCCAGCCCCTCCCTCAACCCTTCCCCCTACAGACTTGACAGGTAAAGTGTTAGGCACAGTTCAGCAGAGACTCCGGAGTTTGTGCTAAGATCCACTTCCAAATTAAGCTGCTCCTGAAACGAAACATGCTGTAATTGAACTTTGATTCATTCGTGTTGGGTATCAATTTGCTTAATTTCAATGTTGCCTAATTTGATTTCAAGGTTCTTGGCTCAACAACAGTACTTGGAACACTGCGGAAATACAAAAATTACAACCTGTAGCGACAGCTGCATCTGTCTACTGTGAAGACATGCACTTTCTTTTTTTCACCTTTTTTTGTAAAGGTGTGTTCAGATTTCTGTTGTGTTTATACACAGCTATATGTCATAGAAGCAAAGTTTCTCCTTATTGTTCACAGATTTATGTTTGCTATTGTTATTCGGTGAAGTGATGAGATTCAATTTACCACAATAACATTGTAAGAAATAGAGACATTTCAATGTGAATTCAACAAATTGAACAAAGATGGTGACTAAGGAGCAGCAACCAAAATTTCTGTGGCTGCTAAAAAAGGTGCTAATAAATAAAGGATGAAACGCGTGTGTAGCATGGGGAATAGCAGCTCTGGAACCTTGAGCTCCATCTCTTAAAAGACCTGACAGCACATAGATCTGGAGAAGTTTGGCTTATGTGATTGCTCCCCTGTAGAGTTCAGTGGAGGTAGGACAGATGAGCGATAAATGTTGATGTGAAGCAGCTGTTGTCGTACAGGGGCAGAAGCAAAGTCTGCGTTGTGATTCAGTCGCTGGATCTTCCAAAGAATGCAGACAACAAAGGTGAGTCCTTAAATGACGTGAAGGCCAAACTGAACCAAATAACGCCAGATAAATCAGTTATTTTCACCAAGGAGTTGTCCTTAAATACCTACAAAGTTTCACTGCCTTTGAGTGACTTTGGAAAGTTACATACCACATGATGCATCATTGCAGTTTGATTAATGCTAGATACACAGCATTAAAAGATGCCGAGGTTTATGCCTGGCTTCCATTCTTTACACATCACTTTGGCATTTACATTGATGAATGTGTTTTATAACCACCTGAAACAAAGCTTTGTGTAGTCATGTTAGAATTCGAGACTTAATGAGTTGTCAACGACCTCTTTAATGCACAATTCAAAAGCTGACTGTTTTAAAATGTCAGCCCGTTCACTGCGTGAATGTAGACTTTGCAGAGGATCCAAAGCCTGAACTGGGAGACAGTCAGCTGCAGTGAACAAGAAGCAGTCTGGACACGGCACAGACTCACAGACGGGCTCAAAGGAGCGTACACCTGCATAGGGCAGCGCACAACACATGGTGAGACAGATGAGAGCAGCACATGCACAAATCACAGACACACAAGCATTGATTCTCTCAAATACTCCACTACCCAGATAGAAGTGATGATTCATTGTTTTCAAATCATCACAATTTTCATCAAAAACTAGATGTTTATATTTTCTTACTCTAGTCAAAGTCTACTGTGTTGTCCAAAAACAAACAAAAGAAAAGTGTTAGGGTCTTAGCTCACAACTCAAATTGGGAAGTGCTTATTTATTTGTGACCTATTCATTAATGATAGTATTGTAATTCAATATTAAACGATGGTGGAAACTAACAAAGGCCACTGTCAGACAATAGAGGAAGGCCAGACAGAAGAGCATGTATTTCCTCCTCGGAGCACAAGAAACCTCTCTGTCTTCTGCCCACTCTACCACTCTGTTAGTGAGCCTTTCTCAGAGAGGGTGAGAGTCATCATCCTACCTATCAATGCAATGGTTCCTTCAGGCGCTCCCTGTCAGCTTGTCAGCTCGTAAAATAAATGCAACACTTGACCATCTCTTCTTTACAACTGCGCCGGGGTGTTCTCTCTCTATTCTCTAACACGAACACGATCCGGCCACATCTCAGGATCTAACAATACTGCCTCATAATTGTTGGCAGTGTTAAACGCTACCAGGAAAAAAAGTGTATAGCCAGTAGCTGAGCTGGTTTTGACACACCATATGTTCAGCTTAAGTTTGATATAAAATATTGCCAAGTTTTTCTGTACTTTCCACCACAGTCAGGTAGACTTGGGTTGCCAGTAAACCTATATCAGACATGAATATTTGCCAGTTGCATATGAAGATTGGTCAGAGTTTTCATAACCTCTCTAGACAGAAGCAGATTGTGAAGTGTATGACTACTGCAAAAATGCAGTTTCAGTTTCACAATATATTTGAATATCTAATGCCATGAATAAAGTGCTAATATTTATTTTAAAATATTTGGTTGCCATTTAAATGACAATAGGAAATTCTGTATCATGTTCCTATTTTGGTTTTGTGCCCTCGTGAGTTTTGTAAGTGCTGCTATGTGCCTCAATCCCATAACAAAGATGGAGGGATTAATAGCAGTCCCTGGTGAATGGTTGCTATTAGTCTAAGTGGGACCCTGGTGAGGGCCGGATACAGCAAATTGCTGGAGCTATACACCGCACTCTGCAGCCACTACTGTCCCTCCAAGATCCAATTGACTTACTTTATCATTTACTGGCATAACAGTCCATTTGATCTTTGGGTACAACTTTTACCTTAATTTTGATCAGGATGATGAAATGAAAAGTGGATAGTACAACCTTTACACTCCACTCAGTGTGCCTTGCTGAAAATTTAATGTGGAAATGATTTTAAAGAATACAGTCGTGTTAAAGCAAGGACAGTCATGAGCCTCAACTCGACTTATTTTCCTTTCACAATCAGAAGTGGGAAATTATGAGTTGACAGCTATTGAATACACGGTAAATGCCTCGCTAAAAATTCTTTGACACTATGATAGCTCTGTATTGAACGCACAGAGATGAAATTGATATTGATGCTCTCATCAAACGCTCAGTAAGAAGGCAAATAAGCAAATTTTCCCAAATGGCTGTGTATCTCCTGAAAAACAGGATAATGTCCACTGAGCATCCAAGCTCTCTGAATAAATGCTGCCATTGCCTATTGCATGTCTCTTTGTGTATATTAAGAATTAAAAGTCTCATTTATTTTCCTGCCCCAAGTTATCTAATTGCTCGCATTAGTGAGATAATATTAATGGTAACAAAAGTAATTAAAAGCTTCTCAGTCTGTCTGCCCTTCTCAACATTTTGTATTCCACTCACTTCTAAGCTTAGGTGCCCTTTTCTTTTCTCTCAGCTCCATCCTTATAGCAATCCAAATGAGAGTTATCTAAAGACAACGCAGTGCATTGCTTTACGGCTTAAACCAGCCTAAAATCCAATGCATTTCACAACAGTATTTTCTTTTTATCATCACTTTAATGCTCATGATTTACATCCACCTCAGCGTTTTCCGTCCCAAAGAAGTTCATACAGCGTTATCTGACCTAAGGTTACACAAATTAGCATCTAAATACAGTATGTATTGGTGATGTTGCCAAATGAAAGGAGTTTTAGAGCCATCGGAGGTGATTCAGAACCTTAGGTAGACTGCTGACTTCAGTTGTCCATACCAGTCCATTAGCTGGCTGTAATTATTTGATAGCAGAGGGGTGACGACTACCCCCCGACGCTGTTTTCTCCAGCAGCATGACTTAACTTGCATTACACCCTTTGGACTTTAATCAGTAAGCACCCCTACCCCCCGGCATAAAACCACTGCAGTGAAATATGATTCTGATGCTACAGTTTCATGTCCCGCTGAATCCCACTCATCACACAACTTAAAATATTCCTCAAATATTTTCGAGTCCAGCTGCATATCTGCAGAGCATTACCCCACATAGAAACACGCTTGCAAACACGCAGTGGGAAATGAATACGCTGGGGACAAGCAAAGCCAAGGTTTCCTGTGTGTTTGCATTGCAAACAAGCTGAGCCATGTGGGGGGAAAATGAATGCCATTTGTTGAGACTAATTAATAAAGAACATGCAGATGTGCAATTGGGGAGGATTTGCTTTTGGTAGCTGGCTCAGCTACATGCTCTCCCTGCTTAATCAAGCAGATAATGGCAAATTCATCAGAGACAGAATTTGAAAGTGAGTCGGAAAGAGCACAAGGATAAGGGGGGGGGGGGGCTGAGAGGAGGCTCAGAATCTTCTGTACATTACATTAAGCTTTAATGATGCTGCAATACAGAGTTATCGCATGTGATCTTATATGTTAAGACATGATTTCTTAATATCACACTTTCAGTGCCCTGAAGATCTGAATGATATTTAAAATTTAGCTTTGAATCCTATCTTTTCATGGATCTGTAACAAAACTTTCATGCTCATGCACATATTTAGATACTTCAAGATGCACTACACGGGAAGCAGAGCTACTTATTTAAGCGGCTCATTGAATACAGGAACATCTGGCTTCATTAGATTGAGTAAATTCTTTGCTGTTCCACGGTTGACTGTCTCATGATCAATACGCTGGACCTCAGGTTGTCACTAAGTCTGTTCTAGCCTACAGTGTTCCACTCAGCCAGCCATATGACAGTCTGCCCATATGGCTAAGGCTATAAGCCACAATCGGATGGCCCCCAAACAGCTTCCCTATCCTTCAGAGACAGCCGACACTCCTGGAGTTTTAGGCTGGTCCTACTGGAGAACAGCTGTCTACAGTGACCCGGAGAGATTGGAAATTGAGCTTTAAGAAAGGGAAAAAACAATTTGTGTTGGCACTATCTCCAGGAAACAGAGAGAAGTTGGAAGATTGTTCCAAAAACACCATCTGGTCTCTACTTTGAACTAACCGATCAAAAGCTGTCGGCCAACTATAACACAACCCCAGCCCCTCCCAAACCCATTCATCCTGTTGTTTTCACTGGAGCTTCGATCAGTCTTACTAGCCCCCCCCCCCCCCCCTTTCCCTCTATCCATCCATCCCTCCCCTCTCTCCCTCCCTTGCTGCTACTCTCTTGACGAATCTGAGGAATTAACAGTCTTGCATATTGATGTGCCATTGCATGATGCCTCAAATGCACTCGCTCATGAACTCATGCATTTATACATCAAAGTAGCAAATGGACTTCTTTATTAAGTAGGTGTCTATCATATCTGAAAGGTCAAAGGTCAGGGAAGTGACAGTACCAGTTTGACACCCAAAGCCTCTGCTGGCAGAATTTTGACAGTTGTTGCTCCTGTGACTGTCTTCTCGTGTTTCTTCTGGGAAAAATAACTATCCAACAAATTGCTCGCCTGATTTAGAAACAGATGTGAAGTCTTGGTGACACAACCTCTCGCTGAGAGGAACTGAGGTCTTTTTTAAGGGAGGGTCAGTTTTTACACCTCAATCATTCCAAAAGAACTTTAATTAGTTGCAGGGTTGACAGTAATGAGCATTTGTGTCTTTAGAAGTCTCTTGGCTCTAAGACCAGAGAAAAGCGTTGGCATGGTTGAAAAGTACAGTATAGGAATGCTTTTAGTGAAGAAGGCTTGTGAATTAGCTCTGACATTACTGTGTCTATTAGCACAGACACCACCTCCAGATCTCCCTCGCTCTCTTTTAATGTCTGACTTTCTCTTTACTCTCCAGCTCCTTGCTGGATTTTATTACCACCTCCACCACTGCCACATCTGTCATTTTGCCCCTGAGGTTCCCTCTGCCCACATTTTAGTCCATGCAATTAACCGCTCACGATGCTAAAAACACCTACAGGGCAGCTAAAACTGCTGCTCCAGGCATAAGATAGGTTTCTTGTTTTATTATGACACACACCCACATGTCCTTTCATGTGTACACATACCCCCCTTAAACATGTGCCTACACATGCAAACACAGTTGGCTGCTCAGTACCTGGAGAGACTTGCTGTTTCACTATGGCCCTCAGTCTTCCAGGATCCACAGTTGTTGTTTTCTTTCCTGGCCTGGAGAGAACTGGCACAGGTGGAGCTCATGGATTTGAAGGTGGTAGAGTGGTTGGTGAAGGTGGGAGAGGGGGGAGGGGGAGGAGGGCAACTGTCCTGGAGGGAAATGTGCCTGCTGATGGGGAATATGGTGGATGTGAGTAGGGGGGATGCAGCACCTGGACCACCCCTCCTCTCTGGGGTTTTGTGGCAGCTGAGCCAGCCCAGAGCATCTGCACAGCCACAGGGTAAAATAGAGTTTTCCTTGCCCACACACACACAAATGCACACAAACACTTCCCATAACTATACACAGTGTTTGTGCGCCTCTTTAATTCTGTGTGGATCTCTGTGCCCACTCCTGCTCTTCATCCACATCCAAACACAGTCCCTGGTTAGTAGATTAGTACTATTGAACACAAAGCAGATAGACTTAGTACACGTTTGAAACAGATGGCTGCACCAGCATCAAACCCCCAGCCAGCTCTTTCCCCTCGTGACAAGTTTGCAATCAGTATCACACTGGTACCACTAATGTCTGTGGAAGTGACAGAAAACAGATACCTTGCTACAGAGGGGTTAGAAGTAGCAGAAATGGAAATTCAAACTCATTCTTACAGATCAGTGCAGTCATTTCCTAAGTGTGTATTTAATATAACATAAGGAACTCAAATTTAGACGTGCTCCCATGAAGTAATATTTAGTTTCCTTGACAGCTGACTCATAATATATATTTCTTCTCAATTTTCTCTCCACCCACCTGATTCTTCATTAACATAAAGGTCAGCTTTATGATTTTTTTTTTCCTTGCTGCATTTGAATCTCAGTAAAAGATAACCAGACTCCTTTTAGAAGCCCAGGGAGAATGCCTTACCTACTTGAAATTCATTCTCTGAGTCTGTGGGGTAAAGAGCTGTTTGTTTCACACGGGACAGGATTGATATGGAAATGAACACGTATCTTCAAAAAGAATCCCACCTTTGTCAATTAGGATAAATTAAGTTGTTTATTAAATTTGCATAATATGAATGCTTATTATTCTAAGAACTGTTTAATTGTACTGTATCACAGAGGTTGCTCATTGTTTTAATTGCAGTGGATTGCACTATGGACTATTCACTGTTTGCAAATTGCCATTTACTGAAACTCATTATCAAGTCAAGTTTTCCTTTGATTCACTCATTGCTAATGAATATGTGGGAATAAAAATAGCATGTTCTTTCCTACCCCACACCTGTGCAATACACCGCAGTGTTATTCAACAACGGGGCCTAGACCCCTAGGTGGGTGGCAGCAAGATTAAAATAGGGCATCAAATTATTCAGGAGTAATTGCCTATTATTTGAGGGAAAATGCCGCCACAAATTGTGATAAGTTGTCACAACTGCTCTAAGCGCTGCCACGGTGTATTGTGAGATAATCCAAATAAAAAGACTTTCACCTAGTGGTTTTAAGTGGAGCATATTTACCTACAGTACAGTGTGTGTTGTGCAGCTACATGAAAGATTGCCAAATCTGTTTTGGGTCACAGAAAGAATAAAACCTTTGGCAAATGTAGATCCCCTGAATAAAACTGAGAATGCATTTTACATGTTGATGTGTTTGGCTGTTTTCTTTTGAGGTTTCATGTTTTCTAAGCTATTTATAAGGTGCCTATTTTGTCTCCTATGCAAAATTTTGTGATATATTTTCTCTTTTTCTTTGGGAGCTCTATTCAGCCACAGAAAACATCAACAACATAGTGTTTGTCTCAGGCTTACAGCTCACTACAGGATGTTTGAGGATGCTGCCAGTTCTGTAAATGGTTGTTTCTGTGTCTTTTTTTATTTTATTTAGATCTCCCACTTGTCAATCTCTCAGTGGAGTCTCAGCCTGTTTTGGAGGGCAACCCTGTGAAATTCCACTGCTCTGCAAAGGCCAACCCTCCCGTCACACTCTACAGGTGAGAAGCGTTTCTGGTGCGCACAGTGAAAACAAAACGTCGTAAAACTTAGGAAAGAAAAAAAAAAAGTCTGACAATGAACTTTAGATGAAGGGCCTCTCTGATCAATTGCTGGTGTCTAATATATTTTCACATTAAGTTAACTTTAATACTTCATTACTGATAGCATTAATCATTGCCAGACAACCTCTTATGATGCCATGACACCGCTATATCTGCCCGCACTTTGAAATGAAGACAAGGAAAACAATGAAACACTGTCATGCTGAACAATTTAATGAAACTACACCTCAAGAAAAAAAAAATCATCAGGGGAAACCTTGTCATGTTCCGGTGGGTTGCAGCAAAGCAATGTGGTGCTTTGTTGCATATAGCTGTTTGCTTTGCGGTCATATCATCTCCCTTGAACATTCGATGTCCATCAGATTGTTGGAGGAAAGCTGGAAATACGATGTGTGTGACATCTGATGAAGTTGTCAAGATTACAGCTTTCTTTCTGAGATTGGGCTGTGTTTCACGGTTTACAGTAGAGAGACAGGTTCCCCCCGGGGGGTCTTCTGGAGTTGAAAGACCAAGGAAATAGAGTCCAGTGGGATTCTCTTTCACTCTATGAAGATGTGGTCATTCAGCTACACTCGCAGCAAATTGACACATGATCAGTGCTATTTCTAAACCTTCAAAGACTAAAGATTGGACAAATTATGTGGAAGATACCAGGAATGTGAAGGTTCCTCAGCATATGGGCTGCAAAACCCACTATCTTCTATATGGATGCTGCATTCAACATCATTTTCAATATGTTTCAATAACAGTTTTGAGAACATGTTTCCACTTTTCCACTGCTACGTGAAGGTTGTTGACACAGAAAATTATTAATTATTAAGTTCATTGCCACTTCAGAGCACAACAGCAAAAAAGAAAGAAAACATCTCAGTGTTCTCTGACAAATGGAGCATCTTTACACGTTACATGTGCTCAGCTAGAAAAAACAGTTCAGTCTCTCTTACCCTATAGTGCTTTCATTCTTCAGCATTTCATAAAGCTCCTGTCCTCTCACATATTTCTTGTATTTGTTGAACCTTATTGGTGGACACATTTTCATTTGAGCTTGTTAGTACTCTACTCTTTCCTATACCTGTTATTATGATGAAATAAGTAATTTGACAGTAATTATCCTAATAAAATCCTGTATGGCCTTCCACAAGTGTAATAGTGAAGTGATTTGTCAAAAGATGGTTTTCTGTGTGGGAGGTTTTAAAGACCCAGCAAAAAATAAATTGGATGAAATCGATAGCAAAGGGAATTGGCCGACTCTGAATCTTGTAATGGTACTGGGGAATAAAATGGATGTACAACACGCTCACAGGTGGCAAAACAGAGATGTTGCCTTTTTGATGGATTCTGCCCTTTTGAAAAAGAAAAGGGGGAGGGAGGGCAGTGGTATTGTGGAAAACAAGGTTTGTATTTGATTGTGTAGGTTCACAGCAGAGACAGGACGTCTATTGCGCCTGCAGAGGGATTTCACCTCCATTGTTATGAGACTGGATCAATGCTGGAATCAGGCTTCTCCCCAGGGTATCAAGAGCTAAGATGCAATGGCAGTTGAGCCGACTTTTTTTCTTTAGTATGAAAACTACAGAATGAAAAAAAGGTTGGAGGTTGAAGCTAACAGAGACTAAAACCACCTCTTCCCCATCATTTATTTCCTCCTTTCTCTCTCTTACCTCTGGTCCTCTCTGCTGTCTGGTTTTCTGTCATTCATACAACCCACTGTAGGACTAAATAATACATATAGACAGACTAATAACTTTTGAAACTCCAAGGTTACACTCGCTCAGTTCTCCAGTTTCACAGTCTTCCATTTAGATTTATCTGCAATTTATACAAGTGCGTCTGGACTCCCATGCACCATTGGAGTTCAGGGCATGGTAGGCGGGGGATTTTTAGGCCCCATAATGCCTGCCCGAGAGGCTTCGCCTGGGGAGAGCCCCCCACACATTCCCCCTCTAGAGAGCAATATCACAGAGGAGAGCAGGAAGCTGGTCAAGCAGTGTGGGACCATTATTCAGTGCTAATACACTCTGTCTACCCCAGATCAGATACGGCACAAGGACAGAGTAGCTCTTAGACGGATGGCCTCTTTTCCATCCCCAAGAGAACCATCTATTCCCAATGTGCACTGAGCCTCTTTGCCATCCTCCAATTCAGTGGACACTTGAGACACTGGCCCAGGATATTGGGGGCACTAGTCAAAAGCATGGTGCTTTCTGCTGCCTGCAAACCTTTGTGGTTGCCACACTGGTTCAATAAATCTGACTTTACACATGAAAATGGAAATAAGATATATTTCTGCAGATACCTGAAACTTTGCCAGAACACAGCTCAAGGGGGCAGTAAAGAGGGAGGGAGGGAAGAAGCCAGGGGATCAGAGGGGGACTCGGTGTGGAGGCGGTGGGGGGGCTGAAGCAGAAGATGAAAGTGCTGCTGAAAGTGTGAATGAAGTAAGAGTAATGGGCATGTGTTTCAGTCAGCACTCAGGGAATCAAAGCACTCTGAGAGGGAAAGACGAGTGGGTCGGAACATCTTCATTACTGTTTATAATGGTAGGAGGGCTAACTGGCATACATCACAACCACTCAACCACCCTCTGATGAAGACACAGAGGGTTTTCTCTAATCCAAACAAGAACCCACCAGAGAGACGAGAAAGAATAACAAACAAAGCAAATCAGGTCCCTCGTCTGCGCATACAACCGTGCACAGAGCGACAACAAAACCCCTTCCTTCGCATGGCGCTGCAGCAAACAACATCCCAATCCTCCCCGCACTCATGTTCTCAGTGTTGCTGCTGAGCTGTCTGTCTGTGTTTGACAGACAGCACTATAGCCATACCTGAATTCCTTTTATGCAAACCTTGAAGGTGATACATCTTTACCTGATACCATTATCTGTTTTTTGGGGCAGGATTGCTGCAGTACTCCCAAGCTACAGCCTTTATGCTCATATTAGCTGCAGCCAGATGAGCTTAGGATGTGTGAAAAAATTGTAAATACCAGAGTGCAACACCTGAAGTGTGACTGGTTCAGGGATTCAAGATTAATGTGCACTGTTTTGCTAAACATACAAATCAGTGCAAGTTGGAAATTGCCCCGGAAATTTGGGACCGAAGTCTATGAGTCAGTAATAACACTGAAAGGTTTGGCATAACTCTGAAAAGTTAAGTGAAATTCGCTACGGATAACCAAGAAGTCAATCGAGTTTCCAGCATACCCTTGAGAAGTTTTGTTTTTGTTTAACTCTTGACTTTTTAAAGTTATTTCCAACTTTTTAAGACTACCCAATGTTTTCCAATAGATGTTTGTGCATGTACATATCTCTCCAGCTTATTTCTACTCAATAATTCCTTGCTAGGTCATAAAAAAAAGCTCTGTAATTTGTCCAAGTCGAAACTAGTGCGTGCTATTGCAAAACCAGTATATTTATTTTATATTCCACTGAGAACTCAGTAGTCATCACTTTCACTATGCATGTTAGGGAGAATGGAACAGCACTGTGCGGTGCTTACCCATGCTGATAATAACTGTAGGGCCTGATTTACTGTGGGTTCTCCCTGCTGATGGCACAGATACCTGTCTAATTTAATTGTTACTGTTTTATTGCCTTAATCACATTCTGCAAACACAAAACTCTCCCCCTCTCTAGCACATCTCCTTCATCCTCTGCTTCCATTAACAGCAGACCTGTTTATCTATATAACAGTGTTAGCTTACACCGCCTTGCACAGCCAAAAACACACACCGTGCACGCAGGATTCACACGCTTTGTCTGGGTCAAATCACTGAAGAGGATACAGCAGTGTAAAGTGAGTCAGCTATTGAGTAAACTCGCGTTGGCCCTTCTAACCTCCCAAAGGGAATGCAGGTGTTTGTGTTGCCCTGGGCCAGCTATGTTTAGACATGAGTCTTGGACAAGACCCAGCTCACCAACAGAGCTTCCATGCTCCCTGTGGACGCCGGCATTCTGTCTGTGCTCCCTCTAACACTGTCAAGGGCTCCCAAACCTGGCAGAGACAACATCCACTCGGGAGCAGCCGGCTGCCCGAACATCTGTGCTCACCCCGACTCAACTCCCACAGTATGGGCTAGAAAAGTGTAAGTGAAATAAGTGACATATTGATATTTATGCGGTTGTGGAAGTCTGCATCACTGTCAATTATCTCATCCTCAAGATGGTTTTGATAATGAAAAACATCCCTCTACATCAGCAGATGGAATCTGCCCAATTTTCTTTGAAATAATTTTTTACTTCAGTGATTTGGCTGAATGCTCTGGAACAGCTACTACTGTAAATTGAACTTGAAGAGAGTTTTTTTTCTTTTTCAATTACATCTCCAAACAAACACACACACACGAGTGAACTTCAAAATCCCTGACTAGTTCAGATCATCATCAGCTTCATCATCTTCATCGTTGTTATCATTGTTGTTGTCGCCATCCTAATTATCTTCATCATCGTCTTCATTCCGATTACCGCAACCATCACCAGTGTAATTGATATCATCGGCATCATCATCACCATCATGTAAACTGTATCATCATCATTACATTAACATAATAGTTGTCACATTTTTAATCTAGTAGCATCTACTTGACTTCCTGATTGGTGCTGATATTTAGAGGTTACTCTGTGAGGTGTGAAAACAGACCAAGTGGATATAAAGTCCTATGTCTGCGGATGTGCAACGAGGAGAATACTTCTATTTGTTCTCACATAGACACTATGCAAGCACTACTACTACTACTGGCTCTGTTGTGTGAAAGGGCAGACAGGCCAAGAATAAGTGTCTGCCCTAATTTGAATATTTTTGGAAACACAGGTGTTGTAATGCTCTCAGCTGTGTCCTTGTCACACAAGAACACAACTCTGAAAAGATCTACTGCTGTTAAAAAAAAAAAATCCCATGAAGCCCAATTAGAATTCTGCTTCACTTCACTTACTGATTGAATGAGGTAATCTGTTCTCATTTAAATGATAGCATTTCAGCCAAGCATGGGGCCAGCTTAGTCATGGAAAACAAATGAGTTCCCTATCCCGTGAAAACTGCTCTCAGTACTGGCAGGAATGTAAAATGGAGACAGGCACCGTTTCCGTTGTCATTGTTTTCATTTGCCACATCAGCATGCAGCCACATCTCTATTGTGGAGGGTGGCAGCGTTTAGATGCGTGATGCATTGTATATCCCACAGAACCATCTAAATTTTCCAAAGGGACCCGAGACACCCACAGATGCCTTCGCCTCACTTTTATAAATGGGTCTTGTCTGTTGAAACAGCAGAGAGCCATTCGCGCCACGCAGAGCGAGACGTCGCTCCCTGTGACATCATAAAAGTATCACCTAAACACTTGAGGAATGTCTGTATCTCCGTCACAGAAGCTATCATTCACAAACACAAACAGATGTTCTTTATGTGATCCCGTGTCAATTTATTAACGTCAGCTGTTGTGTGTAATACAGTACGTGTCAACCAACGTCTTCAAAGGTGGAGGAGCTACCCATTTGTCATTCTGTGATTTGTTTTTCTTAGCTGGCACCCTGTGCTGCACTCTCTGCCTGCCGTAATGAGGAACGTGCTGTCTGCTCCGAGTCGCCGGGGAGCTTGTCACAGCATGGAAGGCTGCCACAAAAATATGCTGAAGCCAGCACAGAGAACCTGCCCCAGAATGATGATTTATTCACACAAAAGAAAGCTATTGACACGAGGAAGTGTGAAAACCTGTCTTAATGCCTTTTCCCCTTTTCCTTCATTTTTCCCCATTCCTTCCTCCCTCCCCATTCTCTTCCTTCTAATCCTCACACCAGGTGGGCCAAAGGAGGAAGTATAATCAAGGAGGTCTCTGGGGACACGTATGAAGTTATAGTGGACCACTCCTTCTTCACAGAGCCTGTTTCCTGCGAGGTCACCAACCCTCTGGGCAGCACTAACATCAGCCGCAACGTTGATGTTTATTGTGAGTGGCTCTTTTAAGCACTACTGCATGTGTTTCAGTGATACCAGCACCGCAATTATGCATGATTAATGATTTTTTAAAGATATTTTGACACCGACTTCTAAAAAGCTGGGGCTACCAAAGCCGACACTTACCGCTGGATGAATCAGAGACAGTTCATGATGTTTATTTCAACAGTTGGCCCTCGCATGGCTGCGGAGCCTCAGTCCTTGCAAGTGGACCTTGGATCTGACGCTGTGTTCAACTGCGCTTGGACGGGAAATCCCTCTCTCACCATAGTGTGGATGAAAAGGGGATCTGGAGTGGTGAGTGTATTGATTCACAATCACTAACTGTGTCTGATAAAGCCTGTTTTTGAGACTTTCTGTGATTCCAGCAACCTCAGTGTCCTAGACTATATGAAGTACTTTGGTTAGTTATCTTATGTCTTAGCCACCTGTTTTGAAATGTCTACTAAACCCAAGATTTTAAAACCATTACAGTCCTGGCCTCTTGGCAACCTGCTCTCACATGAGATCTGTTGATTTGATCCTCAAATTCAGACTCATTCCACCTTTCTTTTTGTCAACATCAAAGGCCAAAGCCAACCCATTTACTCCACTGAGCTCAGACCCTAAATTGGATTTTAATAATTGAGGAGAGGTGCCCTTTAAGGTAGTAAATGGTCTATTTGCTGCCTTGGTTCATTCCCATAGGCCTGCTTTGTTGCTTTCTCAAATGTAAAGGTGCCTTGGCTGTCATTGCGTTTTGTGATATTTGACTTTATTTTTATATCTTATTATGTTGTTTTTTTTCTTTTTTGCCACAGGTTCTTAGCAACGAGAACCTTCTGACATTGAAATCTGTGAGACAAGAGGATGCTGGGAAATACGTCTGCCGTGCCGTGGTCCCACGTGTAGGAGCAGGGGAGAAGGAGGTTTCTCTCACTGTCAATGGTGAGTTGTATTATGACTTTCACACAACCGGGGCCAGATCCACACGCACACACACGCACAATGCTGTCAAATGCATACACATCCAAGTGTGAATCTTGAGGTCTGAGGTCAATGGCAGCAAGAAGAAAGCAATTTGTCACAGGAGTCAGTATTCTGCTTCCTTTGTGGTTTATAAAAGCGTTCTTTCTATAAAAGTTCCAACAGTATATGCAGCTTTATTTCTCTCCTGTCGTCCATCGCCGTTTCTTGGCGGCACAGTTAATTTTACCTGGCAGGTACAGTAACGAAACACATGGCCCAACACATACACACACACACACACACACACACTCACACACACACACAAAGAGTCCATGGATGTGGCACCTGGAAATTAATTCTCCCTACAAAGGTAATGTGATAAAAAGAGAGCTGTTTCATCGACAGTCATCACTGCGAAGTCTTCAAACATGAAAAGCGATAAATATGGACTTTGTCTTTTCAAGATATGGTCACACATTTCATAAACAGGTGAGATGTACTTAAATGCTAATTATATTCCGTGTGAGTCGCTGGGAAGCTGCCTTTTCTGAGCCACTGACTGACTAATGAATACCAGCCTTGGTGGGAGACCTGGCAACTCTCAAACAAATGACTTCATTATCAGTGCTTGATATTCAGGGAGCATGCTTTGGTGTGGCAGAGGTTCTCGGTTGTGGGATTTACATGTCTCTTATTTTCTCCGTGTCCATCTGAAAAAAACATGGACCAAAACAACATGGAAAAAAAAGAAAGAAAACAAAGAGGGCTTTAAGATGCTGGCAAGATGATGCCGAGTTAGAATGCTGACAGTGTCTCATTGTACATTTTGAAAGCTAACAAAAGAGTTTGCCTGTAAGCAACATTGGTGCTGATTTGAGGATGAAGATACATCAAGTAGCAAACTGTGTGTGTAAAGATTTTTTTTTTCAAATTCCAGACATTAGCTTTGCATATCAGAGAGAATGGGATACCAGTATATTCCCTCCAGCACAAGATCTATGAACTGCAATGAGCGTCCTCCCTCTCAACGAGGAATTCAGCTGAAATTGAAGCAGAAGAGGCGTAAGACAAAATCATGACTAATTCTATTGTCTCCTCTTCTGTTGATAGCAACCTATACTGGCATCCTTTCTGCAGCCGTAATATGCAAACAGAATACATAATATCCAGTGTACCAGTTTATTTCAATGCATCTCTTCTCTGCTCGTGTCACTATGGAGATTGCCTTGTTTTCAGAGATGACGTCACGAGTGAAAGAAGATGGATTGTTTTAATAAAGATTAGAGCACCACACCACTCGGAGAACACTGGGAAACATTCAGCAAAGCTGAAATGGCATGTTTATTTAGTCTCTGCAGACTTCATCCAGGCAAGTTCCGGATGACTTGTAGTCTTTTTATTTTGTTTATATTCTTCCTCCCTTCTTTTGCGTCGTGCACCTCCCTGACTGAATTGGTATTTGACATTCAAAAGCCTCCCTTCTTTTTACCCTTCTGAATAATTGAAATTCATCTCTCTTTTTTTCCCCCAAACCACATGAGGAATCCTGAGTCATTTCTTACTTGGTCCTTGAGGCGAATCAGAATGTCAAACTTGTGAAAGTGCAAACACTGCGGTTGAAGTGGTGGCGTGAAGGGGGGGTGGGTGGTGGGTGGCAGTGGGATTGGGGGGTGGGGATGGGTGGGTGGCTGTTGGGGCGCTCTCTCCAGAGGCTCATGGATTGTCCTGTGCCCCTGTCTCATCTGCAGATGAATGTGAGCTCTTATCAGCTCATAAGCCCAACATCACTGACAGTCAGCAGGGCTCAATTGATTCTGACAATGAATAACTAGCATAACAGATGAGTGAGCTTTTCGAGGAGGATGACCGTGATACAGTAACATCCCAGCTATGCTGTGCATGTTTAGAGTATTCATGATGCGACGAAGTCTGCTGCACATTTGAATTTTTCTTGGCTGTTTGTTTACCCTGCAGGTGTCCCCCGATTCCTTAATGCCATCATTTAAATTACATGTGTTTATAATTTGTCACTCCTCTGTCTTTCTCCCCTCTGCCGTTGTGTGTCACCGGCTCCCACTGTGGCACAGCACATAGACATGAGGTTTCCTGCTTTCCCTGGGGAAGAATGTAATTTAATTATAATCAAACAGCTAGCAGGGGAGGCCGTTTGTGTTTAAGTCACTAATGGATACATATTGCTTACTCAAGTCAAACATCCTCAGAGTGGAAAGCTCCTCAGCATTTCGTATGCGTCATATCCGTCAAGTGGCCGCATGTATGAAGTTGGGGGGGGGGGGGGTTGTTTGCTGTGTACATCCATGCATGTGATTATTTATATAGCATACAAAATATATGCATGGCTTTTTCCACAGTCCTGCAGAAGTTGGAATTGAGAGAAGTTATCTGACATGCTTGAGAGGATTTAGCTTGTATATGCTAAATGACCATATATCCATGCAATACATATTAATATCCATGCATGTGAGTAGATCAGTACAGTCATTTGTGTTTGTGAGTATGTGTGTGCGTGTCTTTGGGCCAAGCAATATGTATAATAACTCACATACAGTACTCGGGCAGCCTGGGGAGAGAAAGCCTATTTCCACAATAAGGAAGAGGGAGGGCTGAAGAATCCCCCAACATCCCACAGAGCTCTAGGTTGTTATAGATCTTTTTTCTGCTGTTAGACAGCCTTTATGTACCAAGTTAATTAGCATTCCAGCCTTCTTTAAACTGGCAATGACACCGTATAAGAAAGAAAAGCACAAATGAATGAAGGAGAAAACTGCATTTAAGATGCTGCATATATTATCTGACCAGCAAAATTTAAGTATAGTAAGATATGATCTGCAAAACTCTCTCAAGACTTTGAACTCACTTTTCACATCATGTGTACCTGCCACATGCAGTGTCTCTGCTCAGCTCACACACTAATTTATTATTTGTGAAAAAAATCTGACTGACCGTTTTTTAAAAGCTAGATGAGCAATGAGGTTTTCTACGCGGATGCTTCATTCATTAGTTTGGGTTTACAGGCTTATATGACTGCTGGAGCACAACAGCTCTGAGATCAGCAGCTCCAAGGTGCCTTTTATGTGTCCAGGGAGGGCGAGATGGTCCAAAAATCTTTCTTGGTACATGCAATCAAGTGGAAAGGAAAGTCTAGAAATAAATAGCCAGCACATTAGCAGTCAGTTCCCACTGATAATAATCAGAGGGTTTCATAGCAGCCTGGACCGTCATCATGTCAAATGACTAGAAACTCATATCACAGATATAATTTTCCCACCAGTTAAAATCACGAGTTTAACTGTTAACTGAATAGTGACAGAGGGCCTAATGTTTAACACCAGAGGGCAAAATAATTTTCACATATGATATTTTCAAGGATTTTTTATTATCAAGGATTTTCTCTGCACGTTTTTGTCCTTTAAGATTATGTGTTGTGTGTGCATTGAGATCCTTCATAATATACTGTCAACCAGTCTCATCAGCGTTCCTGACATATGAAATAACGATTGAAATGATGCTGGAAAATGCGGATAAAGCTTTAATCATGGCCGGAGAAGAACGTGATTATCTGCTGAGTTACTTCTGTGAATGCTTTTTGCGTTATGAGATGAAGGCAGTACACATCAGGCTCCACACAGTCTGGTCCCTGTTGTAAAGACGGATGGAGCCGAAAGTAGGCAAACAAGGTGAAGCTGTCAGAGCATTAGTAAAGAGCGAGTTTCTGCAAGAAGTTAAACGTATACGGCTACCTCCGATGGCCAATTAGAGATGAGGATGAAATTATTTGTGATTACAGCTTCTTATCCACTCAGACTCGCTGCTGTTAATGTGATATAGTGCGGCTGAGATAAAGTAGCAGGAAGATTAAGCAGTAATGATTCTACCCTGGTCTTGCAGTAACACATAAACTATCAGTGGTACGGTGTACATTTTAGGACATCCTCAGGATCAGACTTCAGTGTCAGACCTCAGATGAAAAGGTATATGGTCTGAGGAAAACCTCTGTCATACTCGCACCAAACTTCATCAGGTCTTCATCACTAAGCCTTCAGAGTTAGACTGAACGGCCTCACACGTTACGCTGTCAATTATAAGCTCTCAGAATCAGCCTCAACGGCATCGCACGTTACGCTGTCATTTATAAGCTCTCAGAATCATCATGAACGGCCTCACACGTTACGCCGTCATCTATAAGCTCTCAGAATCATCATGAACGGCCTCACACGTTACGCCGTCATCTATAAGCTCTCAGAATCATCATGAACGGCCTCACACGTTACGCCGTCATTTATAAGCTCTCAGAATCATCATGAACGGCCTCACACGTTACGCCGTCATCTATAAGCTCTCAGAATCATCATGAACGGCCTCACACGTTACGCCGTCATCTATAAGCTCTCAGAATCATCATGAACGGCATCATGAAAAAATATGTCACAGTGTGTATCAGGACAACAGCTGATTCGCCAGCAACGACGCTGAAGTTCGCTTCCAACACACACACACACACACACACACACACACACACACACACACACACACACAGGAATGAGTTTTGAAGCGGGCCGATTGATAAAACTGTAAGGCACACACAATGCCATAGCCTACAGTACACTATTTTCAACATACATGTAATGTTGTGTGTCGTTTTTTTAATGATTATTATTATAACTCTCAGTTAATGTTGGCTACTAACTAATTTCCACTAATTTATCCATAAATGGACGAAGTGTTTCACCAGCGAGGATTACGCGCGACTATTACGCACAGTTTAATAGAAATTTGCAGCAGTGACAGAACATGCAACTTAAAAGAGGCCGCATCAAATATATATAGCTATACTATATCGACATCCCTCTATCTAGACATGCCGGTAATCCCACACTTTTTGGTACCGCCATTCCGACACATCATATTTCTTTTCTTTCTTCTTCTTCTTCTTTTTTTTTTTTTTTTTTTACAGCTGCAATACCCAGGCGCGTCTCTCTCTCTTTTTTTCTTTTCAGCATGCCTATCACCAGGGAATTATGTTCTTAATCCCAACAAACTGTCACACACAAAACTGACATGATAAACAAACAGAACTACTGTAGTACTGTCAAGTTAACCTGTCACCTTCAGCACACACGTGCAGGAACCCCCTGGGGCCTGGTGGCGAAAGTTGAGAAATTGTTGCAATGACAATAAAATGATAGATTATTTGTGATTGCTGCATAAAGGTTTCATTCAATATTAAATCCTAGCCGCTGCACCAAAATCGGCCAGTAGATGGCGGTACTGTAATTTGGCTTGTATTTAACTCAACTAACTAATTTAACTCATGAAATCCCTTTTTTTTAATGACATTAACTTTTTCCTCTGAAACGTATGACTTAAACTGAACAAACAAAGAAGTCATTGAAGCCATTTGTAATGTCCTAAGTGTTATAGGCTACAGTTTTTCCTCAATCGCTTTGGTGCTATTCTCAGATCAGAATGAAAGTTCTCATAACTATTAGTTCAACCTCCACAACATGTAGCCTAGTCATTTGTTCACATCATAGTAGCAGTTCCTCCTTCCTCTGAACAAATAGCAAATGCTTTTGGACAAGTTTCTTTCATTAAATTCTTATAACATTATCATTTGTTAATGTCATGTCAGTGTGGCACCCTGAACATTTTTAATAGATTGCAGGAATGACAGACCTGGTTTACCACCTTACGTCAGTAGATGGCGCATGGTAACCGCGGGTGGTTGCTGTGGGCCCCCGTTGTCGTAGCAACCAGTAGGATATGAGGGAAGTCTAGCGCTACTTTGGCAACTTAATGTTACAAGCCACAATTAAGTGCCTGTTGTTGTTGTTTTTTTCAGATGAGTCTAACGTTAGTCCACACAAGCACCCATGTCTAGATGTTTTCTCTGTTTTCTGTATTTTCTCTTCAATCGCGGTGGTGTTCGTTGTGTTTACTATGTGTTAGAAATGTTATAGTTAGTGAGAGTTCGGTGGCTGCATTTGGCGGCCGTTGTTGTATGTTGTTGGTATGTCGTCAATATCTCGACGTTGTAAATGTATCGTCTTTACGTGCTGACATAGTCGCTGTTGTTTGTGTTGTTTACATGGTTGTTTCGTGACGGTTGGATCGTGTTGGTTGTGTCGTATTGTACTAAACGTTACATGGTCGCTCTTGTTGCTGCTGCCGGGCTGCCCCCGTTGTCGTAGCAACCAGTAGGATATGAGGGAAGTCCAGCGCTACTTTGGCAACAAATGTTACAAGTCACAATTAAGTGTCTGTTGTTTTGTTTTTCAGATTGCTGTGTTAATAAACACGGAGTGGAGTAGTGTGTAACATCAGTCAAAATGAACTATACTTTTGAACGCTGAATAGTCTTTCCCTAAAAAACTAGGCTAATAGTCCTCATTTCATTGCTTGAGTCATTACATAGAAAATTGTTGAACTAGTTTTCAAAATCTGTCAAACTCATTGTAAATGTTGGGAGAAACACTGCAAATTAAATTACTATTCATCTGCAATAAGGAAGAACAGGTAGCTATAGCATTGGACGGTAATTCAGCACTAAACAATCTGCACTGCTCATTGTGTCCTGTAAGCCACAGTGGGACAATCATATTTTAGATTTACATTTAGACTTACAGCTTCACAAGAGAACAGATTTACTGTAGCCTACTGTAGCTAGTATTACAGCAAACACAGTAAAGATTTCCCTAAAAGATGAAAATCCTACTCTTTGCACAATGCTGTGAACAAATAAGAATTGCAAAGAGCATGCAGTAAAAATTTGAAACATTCAGTAGCTCCACTACATCCAGTAGCCTAATGTGTAACTGTAGACCTACTTCACATGGCTGTATAGTGTATGGTGCTGTCTTGAGTATTTTCAGGTAGTATCTTTTTTTGGATTGAAAAACACATAGAGAATAAAGTGCCATAATGAAAACATGACAAAGCCATTTGACTGTCTTCTTCAAAAACGATGATGTCAGGACTTCTCATTTTGACGACACTGACAGTTTCACTGACATAATTACTTGCTTTTGAGGGATGGACTATCCATTTTGAGCAAGTGTACCAAGTGATGCGCTTTTGCAGGTTGTCCACTTAGGTTTTGCAGTTGGTAATAATTGTTTTGAGAAATGCACTAACTGTTGTGCAAATGTTAAGAGTGATGTGAAAAAAGCACCAAAGCAATTGAGAAAAAATGTAAAAGTTCTCTCACCATCAGATAACTGCGATGGGATGAAATTAATTCACTCATGAATCGTGTCCTACTTGGGATAATATAGAGTTTGTCTATTATGGAGAAATAAACCGAGACAGGATGTAGCCTATGAAAAACCCTGTCATTTTGTCAAGAAACTGTCATTTCCATCCTGCGGTTTGCATGCTCTCATGATGAGAAGTGTCAAATTGGACACAAATACGGCAGCGGTCACTTCCATACACATGTATGGGTCACTCATGGATGTATTAGGGGTCACTTCGACGTGACGTCACTGCAATCCATGAATATAAAAGATGCAGTTTCAAATAAAGAATTTATATTTTGAAATAACTGTTGTTCCAGTTTAATTTTTTATTCAAACGGTGGATGGATGGATGGATGGAGATAGATAGATAGATAGATAGACAGATAGATAGATAGATAGTTAGATTGATAGATAGACTAAAGGGAAATTCACTTAGGCAGCTCAAAAATGATACAAATGGCCAGAGAATGCTGTGAACCCTAAGGGGCCAGTCATTCAGTTGTTGCAATGATTTATTGTTAGCCTATGTACTGCGGTCAAATGAGCCGTCGTTCGTCTTCGCGGAGTCAAGCCAGCCGCACAAACATTTTAACTGCGCCCGTATCATAGAACTTACGGCGAATGCTCCGAGTCCACCGACAAAGCTAGCGCTAGTTTAGAACCAAGCGAGATGACTTCCGGTTTTCAAAATAAGACGAGGATAATACGAAGGCAATCGAGGTGTGTGTGTGTGTGTGTGTGTGTGTGTGTGTGTGTGTGTGTGTGTGTGTGTGTGTGTGTGTGTGTGTGTGTGTGTGGGAAGCGAACTTCAGCGTCGTTGCTGGCGAATCAGCTGTTGTCCTGATACACACTGTGACATATTTTTTCATGATGCCGTTCAGGCTGATTCTGAGAGTTTATAAATGACGGCGTAACGTGCGATGACGTTGAGGATGATTCTGAGAGTTTATAAATGACGGCGTAACGTGCGATGACGTTGAGGATGATTCTGAGAGTTTATAAATGACGGCGTAACGTGCGATGACGTTGAGGATGATTCTGAGAGTTTATAAATGACGGCGTAACGTGCGATGACGTTGAGGATGATTCTGAGAGTTTATAAATGACGGCGTAACGTGCGATGACGTTGAGGATGATTCTGAGAGTTTATAAATGACGGCGTAACGTGCGATGACGTTGAGGATGATTCTGAGAGTTTATAAATGACGGCGTAACGTGCGATGCCGTTGAGAATGATTCTGAGAGCTTATAGATGACGGCGTAACGTGCGATGCTGTTCAGGCTGATTCTGAGAGCTTATAAATGACGGCGTAACGTGCGATGCCGTTGAGGATGATTCTGAGAGTTTATAAATGACGGCGTAACGTGCGATGCCGTTGAGAATGATTCTGAGAGCTTATAGATGACGGCGTAACGTGCGATGCCGTTGAGGATGATTCTGAGAGTTTATAAATGACGGCGTAACGTGCGATGCCGTTGAGGATGATTCTGAGAGTTTATAAATGACGGCGTAACGTGCGATGCCGTTGAGAATGATTCTGAGAGCTTATAGATGACGGCGTAACGTGCGATGCCATTGAGAATGATTCTGAGAGCTTATAGATGACGGCGTAACGTGCGATGCCATTGAGAATGATTCTGAGAGCTTATAAATGACGGCGTAACGTGCGATGCCGTTCAGTCTAACTCTGAAGGCTTAGTGATGAAGACCTGATGAAGTTTGGTGCGAGTATGACAGAGGTTTTCCTCAGACCATATACCTTTTCATCTGAGGTCTGACACTGAAGTCTGATCCTGAGGATGTCCTAAAATGTACACCGTACAGTGGAGATAACAATTTAATAACAACAGTAACAGTCTCATTAACAAATTGTATCTCATTATTCTTTTTTGTAATGAGTGGAGACATTACAACTTCGAAATCACCATGGAAGCACTAGTCTTATGGAAATCCTGTAAACACTATTTATTTGTTTTTCATGTCAAATGTTAAAACAATTATGTGGCCTTGCTTTTATATTTAAATGCAACTGGTACATTTAATCCAACAAGTTTATAAATGCATGAAACAAAGAACTGACTCCAGCTGGTTTAACATATTGACCGGATCTCTGCACCATGGTTTTCTCCCAGAAGGGAGTTTGGCCGCCGGTGACCATACAAGACATCTTTCCTTCTGTTTCAGTTGCCCGCTGGCTGTTTTGTGCTCTCTTTTATCACACAAAGAAAACAGAGAAATCAAAAGACCTGCACTGAGGTAGCAAGGAAATGTCAAGCTTTTGTTTAAAGCGGATGCCTCAGCTTAGAGAAGGAAATGTAAGCCCCGGCCTTTTGACACCCACACCGATATTGTGTAATCAGACTGCAACGTCCACTCCACAGTTAACACCTCCTCAAATGAATGGGTGAAACATTGCGCCCAACATTTTTGATTACCTCCCCTGCTGCTAACATTGATGTTGTAGTGCCACCCACCTTCACTCTACCGACGTGCGCTCTGATCACATAGTGCAAAAGGGGAAACACGTACTTATATGCACGCGCACAAGCACACACGCACACACACTTTCAAACAAGGCTGAGCCAGTGAGATAAAACTATTTAATTATATTCCTCATTTGCAGCTCTGATCCATAAAATAGATCCTGCCCAGACACTACCACTGGCCTTTTGCAGCCTTCAAGCCATTGATCTCGTTGTATGTTGACATTTGAAGCTCATTCAAAACATATACTTACATCTCACCTCTTACAGTAACACATGTTAATGTATGCAGACCATGCATGCAGATGTCCTCATATTAGCTATGGCACATACATGTTGTACTAATACATGTTGGCAAACTAGTGAAAGACGGGATACAGCTTTCAGTACATTTTTCTTAAATTGTCTGCAGCGCTCGCTCTGCAGCAGTAGCAGCCTTCCAGCATCCTCCAGTAGCATACCAAGACACCATCTGGCAAAGTCTCATTAAAATGCTAATTCATTTTAATAAGAGACAGGTAATAAACTGCAATTATGTATCGTCAGAGAGAGCAGGAGTTTGAGGGAAGTTGGCGGGGAAGCGAGTTGTCTCACTAATCAAGAAGCTGCCTCACTTGCCACCCCCTCAAACCCACATTCTTAACCTTAAACATCACAAGAGACATGCTTAATGTTTGATTTCAACATCTTAAAGGCCGTTTCGCTGAATAAAAAAGGGGGAAGAAAAAGGATAAGATGGAAACCTTTCCTCCTGGTGTTGTGTTTTTTTGGGAACTTCTCTGGTTAAACCCAGTCTTTAAATGTAAGGAAAATACGGGTCTGATGAGAGCGGAGCCTGGAGAGATTATGTCAGTGTGTGCTTGTATTTTTTAAATTGAATTATATCCACAATATGTCTAGACAGCTCAAAAGAATATTTGCGCAGAGAATAACAAAATTATTCAGAATACAGTGAGCCAGTAATGTGAACAAAGTCAAGGCTGCTGATTGAAGCCCATATTTTCCAGAACATGCGCTTCAACTGGGAGCAGCAAAGTCTGGTAGTTCTGAGTTTTTACTCAACCTTTGCTTTATATTTGTTGTGTTTTTGTCATATTTTGTCAACTACTGATGGATGCTTCTGTATGAAGAGGAGATTCTTCAGTGAGGTGCGTCATTCACTGAAAATGAAGCAAGTCTGGAGGACGCCACCCTGTTCCAGCTGAAATGAAGAGGTGTTTTTGTGGTTGCCGTGCTGATGGTGCAAAGGTTAAAGTCCTGGAAGTGGAGATGAACTGGGTCCTTTCTGCCGTCAGTCATCATGGCAAATGACAACTCTCTGCCCATCAAGAGTGACGAGCCGGAGATATCGGTGACGACTCAGAAAGTAGGCTTCTGCTGAAGTTCCATGTGAAGTAGTTCTCCATGCAGTCATTGCTAGGATACAGGCCAAACATCCTGAGGCACTTCAATCATGTTTCCCTGATGGACTCACCGGGGTGGAGAGATGACCACTGAAGATGGTGGAGGCCAATTCTGAACAACTCAGATCCACTTCATGGCACCTTGATGGAGCAGGAAAGCAGCAGCGGTGGTGGACGGCTCCTCTCTCTTCGCTGCAGGACGAAGAAAGAAGATCCTTTGTACCTTCAGCCATCAGGCTTTTTTATTCTTCTGCAAATGGTCGATGAGCTGTCAGACAATAAGTAATGAATAAATATAATATAATAAATAGAATAGAATAGAAAGACTTTATTGTCCACCGTAGTTGAAATTTGTCTTCGGCCTCTCCAAGACAACAAAGCATAAAAACAATCAAAGCACTCCACAGCATACACATAAAAGACATAGAAACAAGAAACAAACTGAATGTTGTGCAAAACAGCTAAGACAACAACAGCTCTCTAAGGGGTTACCAGGTGCAGTCAAACAATCATAACATATTCAGAGCTTGTATGGCCTGTGGAATAAAGGATTTCTTAAAAATTTCCAGGCTCATCCTGGGAACTCTGAATCTTCGGCCGGAGCGAGCAGTTCAAACTCTGAGTTTAAGGGATGTGTAACATCTTCAGATATCTGTCTGGCCATCCTGACAACTGCGGTGTTGAACAGCTCACCGAGTTGACGTTGGTAAATGAATAAAGTAATAGGAATTTGTTTTCCTTGATATAAATGTTTATGTCAGAATCCCATCAGAGAAGCAAAAACTGCATCTAAAAAGTATAAAAGAATACTTTCTTGCAAACACCATAAGATGAATAATCTCAAAATCCTTTGACAAGGTCAGAAAAAAGAAACAGAACAGTAAGTAAACAGAAAACTCACTGCTTGTGTTTGAATAACCATGATCACCATCTGCCTTTGCTTTTTCTAAAAAGTAAAACAAAAAAAGAGAGAAAAGCAAAATATCAAACTAATGTAATCCATTGCCAATGCTGTGCTTTTCTGTCATTTTACTTCAGCTCTTTAGGACCAAAGGGGAAGTACACTTAAAAGACAGAATTGGGTCGTGTGTGACATCTTGTCTTCATATTAGCGCTGTCACCTGGCGTGAACAGCCTCCAGACCAGATGGCAAGCAGACCAGTCGTTTAGACTGAGCTGCCCTTGTCAGACAAAATCTTGTAGCCCGACCAAGGTTTAACACATGCTGGCTCCCAGTCCATACCTGCAGCTCCTGTTAATTGAACTAGTCCTGATTACATAGTTTACAGTTTTAATAAATTCAATCCATTTAACCAAACTCGAAACCTGATTTAAACAGAACATCTTTATAATATATGAACAAAGAATAAGATGTACTGGTATATGATTTTAAAAAAATGTAAACATAAGTGATGTTGTGTCTTTGAGGTTGTGTATTTATACGGAGCTGTGGCTCAATGTGAAGTTATTTTGTGATTGGTTCAGGGGTCAAATCTGCAGCACGCAAATTGATTGAGGTGAACATTGTAACACCGCAACAAGTGTGTTATCTCCCCACAATGGCATTTTTCTCTTTCCATCTGTCTGGTCCTGATTACACTCCAAAGAACTGCTGTAGCACTCTCCAGCGGCGTTTATCTCAGTGGGAGAAATCAAACCAGCCATAAATCAACAATTCCTTGATCCAGAATGAGGCCCGGACCTGTCTACTTATGCCCTTCATTCAGACCTGGCATGTCCTTGGCCCCGCTGTACTAAGGGATGAGGAATGTTCACACCTCTTTGCGATACAATTTTCCCCAGGAGTCTCAAATTACCGAACACTTCAGGTGTTACTGCTCGGAACAGAGGAGCGATTACAACATAATGTACCACAAGAACTCGATTGAGCAGAATTGTCATATAACCTGAAACTGAAAATGAATTTAATTATTCATGTTTCAATTTCTATGACTCATTTTCAAACTTTTTTATGATCTCTTTTTTTCTTCTTTTTTTCAGGGCCACCTACTATCTCCAGCACACAGACTCAACAAGCTCTGCACGGAGAAAAGGGACAAATCAAATGTTTCATTCGAAGTACACCTCCTCCAGACCGCATTGTAAGTGCCTTTGGATTATTCTTTTTTATTCTTTACAGTTGTCTCAACTTTTCCTATTTTATTTGCCAGAACACACATCATGCGATCATCCTTTTAAGGCTTTATGGCACCTGAACAGTAAAAATTACATCACATAATGGCTGTTTTTTCTTCTGTCTGCCTCTGGAATATAATGCCTGACTGAACCCTATTGATCTGTTAACTCCACATAGACAGTATCTTACCTGCAAAAAAAAAAAACCCTGAAGAATCTGCTACCATTAGCCCCATCATTTGTTTTCATATGAAAATGTGAGCATGAAACTGCAGCTTGAACCCTCAATTTCTCATTTAATCCACACTTATGCTCTGTTAGCACTGATCCCATTAAGATTTATGGACCTTATATAAACAACCTACTCTCTGAGCTCACTTTGCTCTTATTATTAATTTGTGTGTGTGTGTGTGCTAGTGTGTACATGTTTGCATATTTATGCAGTTAATTGCCATACTTTGTCATCTAATGTGTGTTTTTATTATACTGATGTCCTGCATTAACTAGCAACATAATTAATATCAGCTTTATTTGAGCAGTGTGTCTGTGGAGGCTGGGCTGCTCAGACTTCAGTTTTCATTCTGGGTTCCAAAATTTTTATTAAAGAGAGAATTGTGGCTGACCCCGGTTATGTCAAGTCAAGCTGAATTTATAAAGATTCATCATCTCAAAACCAAGGGCTCTACTATAACATACGACATAGTCTATGCTATAAAAATATTTTCAGTATGTCCATGTCCAACAAAAGGAGCAGCCAAATGGCACATGTTCATAAATAAATTTGCATATTTCCCTCTGTTTCTCATGTTACATCAAGCAACACAACTGTCAACACAGCTTCACATTGGTCAGTCATGTGTCACTCCCATCACTTACATTTAAAACATTTTGTTTGTTATTCAACATATTCTGTTTTTAGTGGCTGTCTCTCAAAGAGACACCAAACATTAATTCGAAAGAACTTTGTATGTACACATTTCATAACAGACAGATCAAGACTTGAGGACAAAAAAATTCAGTGACGGTTACTAGACTTTGGTTTTGTATCTCTAAGATAAGCAATTGCTTGATTGAATGAAATGTTATGAAAATAAATCTCACCACTTAGTACTTTGAAATATTTCTGATAGGTACAAAATGTGCAGAGGGCCAAAGGATTACGGCTGAGTATTTTTGCAATGTGTGTGCAACCGTAAGAGAAAATAGTTCTAATTCTGAGGAAATATTGATGTCTATTACCCAAACCTCTTGTACTCCTTTGGTTTCCTGTAAGCAAAGCTCTATAGACGGCTGAATGCAGCCTCTCAACTGCTAAATTCAAACAACTTATTTGAGTACATGAGGTTATCCATCGGACATTAGCTTTGTCTACTGATGCCAGTAATACCTCTGTTATGTCTCAGTCTTCCATCCATTCACCACAGAACAGTATACCCAGTGTATTTCTATTTGTTCATGTGCTTTGAATCACTGAGCTATTGACCAGTCTGAATGAACTAATGCTCATGTATACCTGGTAACTCATGCAACCTTATAACAGACTGAAACATAGTGTCTACTCCTTGTTGTAGATGTCTTCATGGCCATCAAGTATCACCATGGATACATGCCCTTTCAGCAGCACAAAATAAACCACACAGGAACATATAGGTGAAAGTATATAAGCACCATCCCATCAATAAACCTTTCAATGAACTATAATAAAACACCCACTGAAAGACACAGTCTCTTATTAACACTGGATGGTTATGTAAGTTATGTAAGGCATGGTTGTCTTACGGCTTGGTCACCTTTTATAGTCATACGTTATAGATCCATTCATGCGTCGCTTCTGTAGCATGTAGCAGTTGTTTTGAGGGTCAAAGTTGGTTTGTGGCTTGTTGGTCCACTAGTCACTAAGCATATTTATTGCCTGCTAACCCTTGACACAATAGAAAAGCTTGGTAGCTACTGTATTACCGCAGGAAATACTGTACAAAAGAGGTTTCATTGTTAACATACAAGGTTTTCTTCAGTTTTCCTCTACAAAACACAGGATATGTCTCCTAAGAGTCTTCAGCCATGCAAACAGCTCCGTGAGGATGTACAAGGGCCTTTAGCAAAATGCTAAATGCAAAGTAGAAATGTCAACCTCATGCTGTAGAGGAAAGGTCAAGAGGTCACCAAAGTCAATAGGCGGTGTCCTCTTGGGACCATGAATGTTTGCACATATTCCAAGTAAATGTCCAATAATTTTGACCATCATTGCCACAGCGAGGCTAAAAAAAAAAAAAAAATAGAAAGCCTATTTTTACATGAGTTGAAAGCTGAATTTTTACATGGTTGATTCTGCCTCAGGCACTTACTGGTAGAACATAAGGTACTTGAACAATGGAGACTCTCACTCATTGCAACACTTCTTTCGCAGCGCCTCTCGTGGTCAAAAACTCCAAACAATATGTACCAACCTCTTTGCACTCTGTCTCCTCTCAGGCTTGGTCATGGAAGGAAACTGTGTTGGAGTCTGGAACATCCGGCCGCTACACCGTAGAGACAGTCACCACGGAGGAGGGAGTAATCTCCACACTCACCATGAGTAATATAGTTCCAGCTGATTTCCAGACTATCTACAACTGCACGGCATGGAACAGCTTTGGCTCCGACACCGAGATCATACGCCTTAAGGAACAAGGTGGGAGCCAAGGTCCGACAGGTTCCAGCTTCCTCTTCTTCAAGTCACGTGACAGTGGTTTTCTAAATAGCGATCCATCGTGACAGAGTTTGTATCAGTGTGGCTGTGCCTGCCTGTGTCAATGCACCTGAATCAGTGTGTTTGTGGATGAATGTGCTTTTATACATGATAAGCAAGTGAGGAATTTGATCTCTAATTAAATCACTTTGAGACACAATAATAAGTACAAACAGCAAATATTCAAAAGATGTATTTAATCTCAGAATAGTAAAATAAATGGACGCATTTTCTAGGAAACAACCCCTTTTTTTTCTTTAGAAATCAAAAATATGTTCAAAAATAACATTTACCAGTTTGGAATTGCAGGACGGTAATACATAGTTACACTGCATGACCTAAATTCTGAAGCTTTTGATGTACAGTAAATGTGATGATGACACCGATAAATTCCCCACAAATTAGTTTTCTGGGTTAACATGAAGTGCAGCTCCCTGGTAATTTGAACTGCTGACCATTAGCAGATGTCACTGCTCCCCGCATATGAAACACACTCTGTCTGCAGCTTTCTATTATGGGAAAGAAGAAAAAAAAGAGTAAATCTTTCTCATTTCTTTAGCTTTAAAAATGAATACTTTTTTATCTGTTGACCTTTCCCCCGCTGCCTTGGGGGAAGCTGTGTTTTCTCTCCACTTATCATAAATGATAAATTATAAGCTGCTTATGTGAAAGTGACATTGATCAATGAAGACATTAAATAGGCTTTGATGGTGTAGGAAGAGCACTTGGTTGTTCGGCGTTTGTTTAAAAAGCGCGAAGGTCATAAATGTGGGCTGGTAACTCAGGTCCTCATTAAATCACACTTTAATGAGGACTTTTAATGTAGGAGCAGCATATAGATGTGTGCCTGCAGGTTTAATCTCATCCTCATCACAGATGCACTGTAACATCCTTGCAGAAACACACAAACATGATTATGCTTTAAGGAATGCGTGTAGTCTTGCACTCCTCACGGTGGAAAATAAAAGCCCTCAGTGAAATGCTTCTATTTGCCTAAATGAGTGTAAATAAAAAGTTATTAGACAGTAGCATAATGAGATTATATTAGAAGGAAAATGTTTACCCGACACGGATAACAAAAGATTTGGTAATTCGTTTTTGTAGGGTTTCCCAGTTATTGGGACATTCAGCGCAGAAGATGTGGTGTTGAGCCTGTGTGTTTTTATTGCATAGACTTGTGCCTGAGGGATAATGCCCAACTCACTTACAGGGATGAAATATAGCATATCTCCCCTTATTTCCTGATTGTTGCGGAGACAGAGAGGAGAGAGCGATGAGGAGACTTGGTGTGTGTGTGTGTGTGTGTGTGTGTGTGTGTGTGTGTATATGAAAGAGAATGCTGGCCTTCACATCTTGACCGTTCTATTGTGTGCTATCTGTCACTGTATTGAATTTAATGTATAACTGAGATTATTTGTGGGATGTTATTTTAGAAGGATTTGTCTTTTTGTTGTTCTCTGCAGAGTCTCTCCCAGTGGCGGTGATCATCGGCATTGCTGTGGGAGCTTTTGTGGCCCTTATCGTCCTCATGGGCACCATCGGAGCATTCTGTTGCACCCGCTCCCAGAGAAGTACGTCTCATCTTCGTTCGTACATCCACTGAAGCGTGCATGCTAAAGTACTGTAAGGCCCCCAAGCACACTAAAACATGTCCATCTACTCTAGATGTCGATTTTGTTTTTATTAAAAACAAATGGGAAAAGAGCTTCCTGTGAAGTAATCTTTGCTGTCTGAGAATTTTTGTTTTAATAAATATGGGGCATCTATAAAAAAAAATTTAAAAAAATATGGAAGAAGATGACAAGGCGTTGGCAGCTGCTTCAAGATTTCTGTCACAAGATAAATTGCTGGAACATAGTGTCAAACATAATACAAGATGAAATCACTGACATGCTGAGATGGACATCTTTTTGTGGTGTAGAGATTGTGATAAGGGTTCATTTCATGCAATCTCAGTCTGGCTGCATTCGCTTTTGAGGCTATTTACAGTACATCCTGCGCTATGTTCACTGCCACCCACCCATGTACCATGTGACTCCGGTCAGAGACGTTCAGCCGTTGTCTCTGCCCAAGAACCAAATTGTGCTACTGGTCCCTTCAGCATGTCTATTGTCTGTATACTACAGAGGAAGCGCACCTGGTTATGCCCTCACTGCCCGTCTCCATCTGTGCACACCAGAGAGAACTTGCAAGCAAAATTAAGACAGAAAGTAAGACCTTGTTATATGACAGTATCATCAGCATTGTCCCCCGACAGAATGAGCCACCGTGAGAGGCTGTGTGAGATTGCATATGTATGCAGAAAAAGATAATCTTGTGTTGGCAGGAAACAAATGATTAATAATGCTTTGTATTGTTTTCGGGAAATGGGGGATGCTCTCACAAACCAAACCCAGGGATCTTTGCTAAATTCTGTAATGCTGCAAACTGCACTGGGGGAAATTATAATGTCAACAAATACAGAGTGGTGTTTATCCAGCTTATTGAGATATATGTGTCGTCTGTTTCTGCCAGATCTGAAAGGAGTCGTGTCGGCGAAAAATGACATCCGGGTGGAGATTGTGCACAAAGACCACAACGCAGCCAGGGAAAACGAAGAACACACCTCTATGAAACAACTGATGGTGAGTGTGAGTGTCGCTGCATATTACTTTTTACTTCTTCTTGTTTTTAGAAATAAATTATACATAATGTTGTGTGTTTGTGTATATATTCCTTTAAACCTATATATATATATATACTATATAGTAACAGAATGAATGTACTGTATTATCTGCCTTGTTATTTCCTGTAGAATACATTAGTTTCTGATTAATGAAAGGCATATAGATTGTACACATGTGCTGCAGTCATAGCATAGGGGCTATATTTATCAATATGATACCAGTATTTCTATGAGCAGAACAGACCCGAATATATTGTAACTATGGAGATGCCGATGCATACTGGGTAATCCTACAGTGGGTGTGTTTCTGTATCTGCATGCCCTCTAGACATACAAAGACCTGTTTCCTCTTTGGAACTGTACCAGTGTTTTGGTTTTCATGCAATTTGCTCCAGGGCTGGGCTATTTGTAGTTTGAGCTTTTGGATTAGATTTTCTTTCAAAAATACTTAATACAGTCGATACTTGATGTTAGTACAGGGAAATGAGCTTAGCTACCTTGCAAATCTACATTTTGTAAAGATAAATAAAAGATATTCACGGGTACATTATTAATGTTCTTATCCAGCGCTAAATGAAGGTGAAACATGTCTGACTGATATTAAAAAAGAGGAGAGTAATAAAAAGAGAAATCCTTTGGTCGCAGAATGTCTTTTTACTCTGAGTGCAAGAGTTTTGGAATCTACACAGACTCATACTTTTTCTTGATTTCTGTGCAGGTTGAACGAGGAGAGTTTCAGCAGGAATCTGTTCTCAAGCAGCTGGAGGTTTTACAAGAGGAGGAGAAGGAGTATCAACACATTAAGGTAAGATCAGTGATGCGCCGGCCATCAGACAAATCCCAGTGGGCCGTCAAAATTTTTTATCAGCCCTGTCTGTATCTTGACTTTACACCCTCCCCCACCCCTACATGTGCCAGTCATTCAGGGTGCACATGAGAGCACTTGGTTTCCAGGACTGGGCTGAACAAGTCAACCTATCGGATAAGTCCAGGGCTGAATTCTTTCCCAGCACGCCCCTGGGTTCAGCTCATGAAACAATAACAGTGTGAAGGTGTGAATGCAGCAGAACGAGAGTAATAGGTGGTGAGAGAGGGAGAGAGTAAAGAGAGTGCGAGAGAACGCCTTTGGGGCTGAAGGTGGTCTTCAACGGTGGGACGAAAATAGCTGAGAAGCATTAATCCCTCTCCTGCTCCTTGTGATTTTCTAAGGATAAGACCACAGGCGAATGGCTCCTGTTAGAGGTCTGATTTTATTAATTAGTCTCATCAACGGCGGTTCAGGAAATCACGGGCTGCTCGGCCCCGAAGCTTCTTATTTAAGTTACTCGAGTGGTTGCGTAGGCGATATACATGCAATTGAACTATTTTGAAGCACATATAGGACCAGGGGAAGTTCTGGATATTTATTAGATGTGCTGACTTTGCTGCCGGCAGCATTTCTAACCTCTTTCAATTTGGAATATACCTAACTTCTGCTCATAGATTCTGTTCATAGAAATGGGTTATGTGACATATCAAAGCCTCTGGGACCGGCAGATAAACCTCTATATTACCTTTATAAATCATGTCCAGGAAAACTCTCAGTTTGTTCCAGCTTTAATAAGGATATATGTGACTTTATTTTTTTTCCTTCTGGTCCCAGAGTTGTTATTTGTGAGTTGTGTGTGTGTATGTGTTTACAAAGTCTTACAGCTTTATTATAATATCCTGAGATATTCCAAACTTTTAAACTAATTTCTCAGTTCTTCCCTTTTCTCTGTTTTTCTGTTACACCAGACAGTTTCTAGTCGCAACAACCCTCACAATGAATTATATGTAAACCAAACACAGTAGATGTTATCACTTTCTTGTTTTGCGGATATTAATGCCTGGATTTCAGAGAAAACTCTCTAACACTCTGGGTAACTGTTAATATCATTGATGTCGTCTTTACAGCCAGCGACTCTGTGCAGCTAAAGTGTTTATTTTAATCACATCAGCACTAAACAGGTATTGTCAGCATCAGTGTGAGACAGACTGCGTAAACAAAGTGTGATTCATGGCTCAGTTTCGGCTCCTCTGGTGACAGGTAACAAGAGACAGTAATGATATACTTTGAGACATGATTTACAAGTTTGACCCCAGGTACTCCGTCCACTGTTTGATCAATGACATCTACTGTGTAATGTCTTTTTTTTTTACACCCTCCTTTGCTCCCTGATACTTTTCCCGCTGAGGCTAGTTCTGCACGTATGAAAAAGTCTAAAATGTCCCTCTAGTCAGATCCAACTCTTATTCAGTTAAGCTCCTATTTACTCAGTGTAATAAAACTGACTTCTGGGCGATTTATGGCTGTCCACTCATCTACATGGCAGTGAATGGATCAGGCTGTAAAGATAAGGCTTTGCTTTCAGTTCTCACATGAAATCACTTCACCACTTGTAGCTCTTGCAATAAATGATCTCCACACAATTTGAGACATTGTCGAGATTGTGCAGGTTCCTGTGTCAAGGCCCCTCTCTCTGTCCCTGATGGAACAACTTCTATTAAAGGATGGCCACCCTCTCTTCTCTGTGTTTTATCTGCTGTTGTCAGGCCAGTAAAGTCACCTTGAAAATTAAATTACTGCTTTGCAGGTTGCTCATTCAAATGAGTCAATAAAATGCATAAAAAAATTCCCCTTGCACCAATAATAATTTACTATTTTAAAACAAGTCAGGGTCACGGTTACAGTTAAAAAGCTTAATATTGCACATTAACTCAAAGTTAAATGGATTTTATCAGAAATACACAGCGCCGTGTCAACAGTGCAATGAGACAATGTGAGCTGGGGGATATTTTTAGCATCTGCTCAGACTCTACTGCACACTAGAGCTCATCAGTACCACAGAAAAAGATTCTGTCCCATTCATTTGTCCTCCTGTCCAAACGAGTGTTGGCATTGGCTCCCTGGGGTGAGCCTCTGTTGTGTTTCGCCTGCTTACCTGCACCCCTGCATCCCTGGGGCTGGATTTTTTGATAGTTAATGACAGCGTGCATGAGGCGGGAGCAGCGGGAGGGGATGGGGGTGAAAAAGAGACAAAGGCCAGACGCACACAATCTCCCTGTCTGCTGTCTGATAATGACAAGCATAACGAGGATCCTCTCAGGTTGTCTCTCTCATTTCCCCATTATGAGCATTCTTCTTCTGGGATTCGCCACCATGCTCACTGTGCTTGACATTCACATCCATTCACACAGGGAAATAGAAAAAAAAAATAAAACAAGAAAAAACACTGACATACACACACACATAACACACACAGACGCCCCAACTGGACCCTTAGCAACAGCACGGTGCTTGCAGCCGAGCAAACAAGTGGCACTGTTGTAGCCTCAGAAGCCATTTCAGTGCATACGTGAAATAACAGACACTACAACCCGTTGAGGTCCAATTAAAGCGGTTATGTGAGTAAACTTTCCAATGACGCGTAGGATGCCAAACTGTGAATCATCAAGGCTCTGTTAATTAGAGAAACATTATTTTAAGGTTAGCACGGGGGCTGGCTAAATCCTAGTGCAGAGCTTTGCCACTGTTTTTCATTTTTGCTCATGATACACGCGTGGCAGCTTGCTTCCTTATTTATTCAACAATTTGAATAGTAATTACTGCCAGTTTGACCTTGGCTCCCAAAGAGCTTTTAAAAGATGCATATGGAAAGAAAGGAATGGTTCTTTTCTTCCTGGTTTGCATAATCGTTCTTTCTTGTGTTTTTTAACAGGACCCTACAAATGGCTACTACAGTGTCAATACCTTCAAGGAGCACCATACTCCAACTATGGCAGGGAACCAGTCCACCGAGGCGAGGAACCCCACCAACACAGGTACCCTGGGCAAGCAGCGAGTACCGACAGGCATGTCCTTCACCAACATCTACTCCACCCTGGGAGCAGGTCCCAACCGCCTGTACGACTACAGTCAACGCTTCGTGCTGGGCATGGGCAGCAGCTCCATCGAGCTATGTGAGCGGGAGTTCCAGCGCGGCTCGCTTAGCGACTCCAGCTCCTTTATCGACACGCAGTGTGACAGCAGCGTCAGCAGCTACAGTAAGCCGGATGGCTACGTGCAGTTCGACAAAGACAGCAAGGCGTCAGCCTCCTCCTCCTCCCACTATTCCCAGTCCTCCTCGCAGAACTCAGACCTCACACGGCCCCTTCAGAAGCGCATGCAGACCCACGTCTGACCACCAGGGAGGGAGGGTGTTTGAACGGTGGTGTAACACGCAGCCAGGATTGTAAAACTGTGAAAGAATCAGCTCCCTGGAGCAGCTGAAGCAACTGTGTCACTCTGTGTTTCCTCTGGATACCTGGAGATGCTGGAGCTGGCTTAAACGCACCGTGTGACTTGTTCAGACTTCTCAATGTCCCAAAAGGTGGATCAAGAAGCCTTATACTCCTCACGCTTAACTCATCAATCACCTCCTTTTTTAAACCCATAATCCGAATTGTGCCACAGAGAGGTTATTTGCCAACACAAAGACAACACAAGTTTGTAATCTGAACATTCAATTCTTTGGTTTTTACAGTGGGATTGTTAGCATACTGTACCGGACGGCAGGAATACGAGGCTTTTGTGTGACAATCAGTTCCCCTGGCAAAGACGTTTTTTTGCCTTTTGAAGATTGTCATTCAGAAAAAAATGAGATTGTTGTAACCAGCGTTGAAGCACTCAGCACGAACAGCACGATAATGAGTGCGAGCCAGTGTCCTGCTGCTCCCCTGTAGTTTGAAGCACAAAAACGAATGTGCACGTGGTTTTTTTTTTGTTTGGTTTTTTTTGTTTTCAGTTGTTAAAACGATAACTCTTCCTCTCCCTCTCTCCTCCACCTTTCCTTCAAACACTGTATGTGAAGCTTGGCTTGTTGAAACTCGTCTCCTGTGTAGGTGGAAGAAAACTTTCTCCGTGTGCCCACAGACGTCTCGAGCATTGAAAAGAACGGCTGTTTTTCTCTCTCCGCAGCTGTATCTGGGCCACAAAAGCTGAACAGATAAAGAGTGGCTGAGATCTCATTTTAAATCCCTGAGTCATTATTTTACTTTGACACTCTGTGATAAAAGAATATCAGTGTATATATGTGACTGCAATTTCTTTTCTAGCATCTAATTTCTGACTCTGATTTCCCTCATGGAGGACTCTAAATGAGACACGAGCGCCTCTTCTTTTCCATATCTTCTCTGCCTTGAGGGTCTGTTTGAACTGCGTCAATACAAACTTTGACTAAGTGAGATAGACGCGCGCTATCAGCTCTTCTGTTGATGGGGAAGCTGCATCTTCCTCGGTGTTAACGCATTGAATCCAGCTCCGAGGCATGCGGCAGGAAAGCCCACAAACTGCAACACGTGTTGTGAGTTTCTCCTGCAAACGCCACAGATCATCAGCCATATACTTGGGGGGGAGGTACCTCCTGAATGAAATGTAAACATTATATTTTAGCAGAGCTTCTTATTGTGTGGTTTATCCCATTGCCGTCGTCATTATCACTGTTGACACTGAAGCTTAGTGCATCCTGACTGTATACCTACCTGTGATTGTGCTGGTCATCCAGGGACATGCAAATTTAGAAAATGTGTTTTATTTTGCCGTCTGCTGTTCATTTTTGGCTGCTGTGGAGCTGACGGATGCATCGCTTGGTTCTGTTCTGTTCTGTTAAGCACTGTATGTGACATGTACAGTATGAAACTGGATTTATTATTTAATCACACTGACACTGTGTTTTAGTTGAGTTAGTAGAGACGGGGAGTAGTGGTTTCACTTGCAGCTACACAAACACTCGTACTTTAACATAACAAAAAGTTCAAAGTGAGCCTGTTTGTCAAGGGTGTCGTCGCAGTGGTGGAAAAATCTTTGTGAGCAGGGGGAAAGAGACGATCACCAGGAGTTCAGATGTCACTGGCAGAAGGATTTATTGTGAGCTCTGGCACCAAGGAGAAAATGATGAGAGGTACAAAGCCAGCATGTGAATCAGAGTAGTGTTCTACCATTTTCCCAAGGATGTCTTGTCCAACGGGGCGTTTAAAGCCCACTATCACATGTCCTTAACTATTGTTGCGTGTGTCTTTTGTCTTCTGTCCTTCTTCACTCATACCTCATTTAGGCAGTCATTAAAGTTATGCCTCTTCCTACATTCTCATCATAAGACCTTGGTTACCTTAGCTACGGAGGATAAAGATGGCTCCATCTAGACTCTCTCGGTCACAATAGAAGCTGAACAGTGAATCTGTGTCTGTCACAATCAGGTCTTTATGACCTTTACTTTTAAGATATCGAAACAACAGCAACAGCTCTGAACACTGGGAATCCCATTGCAGATGTGTGCATATGGTGCAGACACTGTAATGCCAAGTATTTTATCTTTATCTCAGCCTGGATGCTATGTGTCAAGTTCAATTCGAACCTCTAAGTCAGATGTAAACCCAACAGAGTTTGGTGTTAAAACAGACTTTGATGAATAAGGGCAACCCCTTTACAGCTAACACATCGTTTCTGTACCAGCCACAGTTGCATCATGTATTACATCACATTTGGTTGAAGGCATCAAAAGCCTCGTGCATCTGCGGGTTTTCAAAGTCTGTTCCACCCATACTTTATAGCATCAGATTGGTTGTTATGTGATCATTTATTTGAAGGGCAAAGACAAGTTCCTGGAAAATAACAACAAACAGCTGTAAATCAGTTACGGAAACAGCAGCTCACAAGGGCACTGTCACTTCTGTTTTGTCAAAATCAACAAAAACATAACACAGTATAAAAGATTATGATATATAATCTAACTAGGTTTATTCCATAGTGCCGTCAGATAGGATAGGAGCCTGAAACTAAGAAATCTGCCACTCAACCCGAGAAAAACCAAACAAGGCACTTCTGACAAAAGCAAGTTGTTGTTGTAAGCACTTTACATATGATTATATTCAAGGCATTTGAATGGGGTTTTCCACTTGAGTGGCAGTGGTTTGGACTCTAATTTTACAAATGGATTGGCGCCCATTGTACAGCTTAAGACAAAAAGCTCTGTTTCAATGCTGATAATCCAGCTTGGCACTTAGCAGACTGTATATAAATCTCTAATGCCGTCTTTCTCTGTATATAATTTTTTCCTGGCTTTTCTTTCCTCCTCAGTCCGATTTCACTATATCAGAGCTCAACAAATCCACATAGCGTCAAAACTGTACAGACAGACAATCATTTTCTCTTTGTTTCCCTTCCAAAAATGTTATCAACCCTGCTTGTTTCTCACAAATTACATGAAAGGCTTGCGCGAGTAGTTTCTCTACCCCCAGATCTCATGGGGGAAAACTCACACTCTGCACACCAAGCACACAGGAGGCTATAGGATGAGAAGCTGAGCTTAGCTGGGACAGCTTTGAAGTGAGAGATGCAGTATGAGGTTATTATACCTTCAGCCCTTCTGAGAGATGCCCAGATGCCCAGCAAAATATTGCATTTGGCAGCATGATGACTGTCAAGTATGCCTGTGCATTTCTTTTTTAATTCCATTTCCTTAGCATCTATGACTGCAAGACAAAATTCTTACCTTGATATTGGCAGGAGTCAGTTAGAGTGTAGATACTACAGTGTGACCTAGTTTACATGGGACAAGAAACAGATTATTATTTGCATATATTATGCATCATGCTACATCCACAAACGCACCAGAATTCAAAAGTGGTCCCCTTGTAAAAGTTACCATAATGCAGACATTCAGTATCCGCTCTAAAAACAAAACTATTTGCCTTTTTTTTCCAAAGGGTCCAGTTTTGCTTATCTGATGCAGCCCCCGCACTGATCCAAACATAATGCATTTTCCCAGTCCACAGAATCTGCTCACTGCACAGCATACAGATAAATATTTGATAGGCCAGCCTTCTGTCCCATCTCCCCGTGGTGGTGGCTACAGTGGGCATGAGAGCACCAGAGGATGTGAGTGCCATGTCAGTCTTTGGGAATCAAAGCCCATGTGGGGACAAAGTCTGCCCCACTCACCTGTGGACGCCTCTCCGGCTGGTGCTGGCAGAGCCTGTTTGCCTGGCTACAAGCTCCGCACAGATGCCAGGGCATAACAGATGAATAAACACAAAGACCCGGAACAATTACAAGGGGTTGCTGCCCTTTCCTGATAAAACAGAGCAACCCTTTCACAGCAGAGGATGCAGGGTAGTCTGTTATTCTGAGATGGTAAAGACTGGCCTGTAGTACACTGGACAAGGACATTTCTAAAGTGAGAGACAGAGGTTATGAGCAATGTGGAGTGAGGACTGCTTTGTACTGTAGGTGTTTGTCATGGCCTCTCCACCCACTGGCGATATTATATTTGTTTACTACACAAAACTGTTTGCTTGGACGGAATAAACTGGGGGAAAAAAACAGAGATATCTCACCTATGTGTGCAAAGGGTGATTTATATGAGGCGATTTGAAGTCTCTCCTCATTGTATGATAGGTGTTACTGTCCCTGACGGAAGACAGTAGAAAAGGTGTCACTAGAAACACTGAATCGCTCATAATAACCCTTCTTTTTTTTACTGTGTAAATGCTTTCTGTCACTCTCTTTCTCTCTCACTTTCTTTCTTTTCTACCAATCAATACCTTGTTACACACTAATGTAAGACCTGGACTAAGTAGTATTTGCAAATAATCCTCAGAGTTTGCTTTCGCCTGCAGGGCACACCGGGAGTTGGTGCGCTTTGGTTTGCAACATAGTACAGTCACAGAAGACTGAAAGAATCACTGAGAGGCATTTGAAAGTCAAAACGAGTGTGCTTCGCTGTGATTGGCTGAATTTTTCTGGACTCCAAATAAGGCCAACAAGTTTGCAAACACTACATGAGCCAGGTCTAAAAAAAAAACAAAACAAAGTACTTAACTTACATGGTCATTTGAAGAGTTTGTATAAATAGTGTATCATAAGCATACAGTAATTGTAATGAAAAGACAACATGTAAATTCTCCTGGGTCAACCACTATTTTCATGCAGTGGCCCACTAAGAAAAAAAAAGAAAAAAGGTTGTATTTTAACTGTTCTGGTCTGTGAATCTATGATGCTTTTGCTCTGTATATTTGGAGAATAAAAATAATGTTTGAGTTTGTGTGTATTTTTGCACTGCATTCTGTCGGTGAGGATTTGACAGTCAGGATCGAGTGGGATTCACATGGGATGCTTTCACCATGATGTGAACATATAATTTGCTCGGAATCACAATAGCATGTTGGCTGATAATTAACAGTTATGTTCACCAACTTAAGCCTTCACAATCAATTTGGGTCGGCGGTTTCTAAGAGAGGGAGTTACTAGTTGCTCAAAATAGAAATGTTATGTTTGCTGTGAAAAATAGTTTACTAACAATAGTTTGTTTTGGGTTTTTTTCTTTTTGATTGTGTGCTTTGGCTTTGTCGAAATCCACTGATAAAAAAAATTAAACCTTGAAATAAAATTGTTGTTAAAATCACAACAAAATATACAACCTTCAAGGTTATACAGTATGTATAAATAATGAGATATTACAGTACTTTACAGGGACTGTGAAGAGGGCAAGTAATAATGCAATTTCCAACATCCAGCATCATATCCAAATACATGCAAAAAACAAAAACAAAATACAACCATGCAAGTGAATCTAATTTGATGAACTTAACATTTGCTCCATCCACAGTGGCGTGCTCAGACTTTTTGAAGGGCAGGGGAGAAAAGAAAAAAAAAGGGCACATATACAGGGCATCCTCGCCACTGAAGAGGGCACTTTAGCATCCGTGGGTGAATAAACAGCAGCCTGCCCCCCCCCCCCCCACATCCCCTGTGCACACCACTGTCCATCCATGTGGTCGACATCTCTGTCTGAACCAAAAAGCAGCTCCGTCCAGCTTTTTGTGATTTGCACTGATTACATCATCTGAAACAGAGAACGTGGAAGGAACTAAGACGATGCTGAATAAGTGGGAGTACAATTAACAACAACACAATCCTATTTACAGCAACAGCCAGCAGGTGTAGCAGCACAGGAACAGTGACAGTCACACAATCAGTCACATGCTTGATCCACCCCTACGCACAGCGGCGCCTTGCTGCTGCGCGGTCGGCCGCTGATCAGTCACTGCTTTGTGCCTGGCTCAAGTGCACTTCTGCAGTATTTGTTAAGAGCGGCAGGGCAGGCTGCTGTTTATTCACCCTCCCCTCTGATATTTTCCAAGGCAGTCAGCAGATTCACACCATTACATTTACATGCAGCTCTTTAATCCATTAATAGGACCGTTGCAGTCTTACTCCAAATTAAATGAACTCACATAAACACCTTAGCTTGTCTCAAGTACTGGCTCCAATCCTGCAGGACTGAAACTTAAAAGTGATTTGAATTCCCTCATGCATAGAGTCAATACAATGCAAGGGCAATTACTCTTTAGCTGGATTAATCCACTTGCAGCCTGTATGGAAACGTAGCTTTTCTTGAAGGAACAATTCTCTGATTCTGTGAACACTGTGCAGCTTAGAAAAGGGGAAAAGTACGAATTTCACCGCTGCACATCAAACCAGCAAACCCAGACAGACAAAGGAGTCCTCGTGCCTACATAAGGTTACCTCAAAGCAAGTGCTACAACAACCAGTCTGGACTTGATATTGAGATCCATCTGCTAACAACGTGATTTCCCTGGAAAAGCTTTCCCGTGCCGAATACAAAATGCCTCTTGCAACTGCGATACAAATAGCGTCATTTGTGAATTTGTGATGGATTTGACTAATCACAAGCAGCCAGCTCATTACTAAACAGATCTACGCCAGACATTTGCATGCTGTACCTCTTTTAAACTCTCTCCTCAGTACTAGTTATTGGGAAGCACTAATCATTCATCCCTGCCTCTCCTGACGAAGTATAAAGCTCGTCTCGCTCTCCATGGGCCTCACCTCTTCCAAGAGATACAGTATTGTTCCAAAATGACTCATAAACGACTCTGCATCCTTTCAAATGAGCAGTTACGACAGGCTACTCTGTCATGAATTACCTTGGCGGATAATTGCATCTGGAATCCAATTTAACAAAGGCACAAATTTAGAGAGAATGGCAGACTAAGCGTTTGGTGCACCAACGCACTCCATTACAAAATTATCTACAGGCAGGTATTTATGTGGCAAGAAAGAAAAAATGGTGGTGGGGGGGTGAAAAATTCCTTCAGCAAAACCAACATGTAATTGTTTAGATCACCATTCTGCTTTGTGTCTGATTTCACTGTCGGTCTGTGTTTACACTCTACAGTATTAAGTATAATATATAATAAATAGCAAACTGAGAAGTGAGTTGATTGACATGTTGAAGCAAAACTCCACGCTGATGCTTCCATGATGCAATGGCTTCTGCAATGTCGCCTTTATAGTCATGTGCTTATTATGGACAGCTGTATTGACAGCAAAGTCACCCAAGCAACATCTGTCTCTTATAGAAATATGAAATCCAGTGAGTTTCACCTGCTAACTGCACATCAGGTATAAAGAGACTGTGCAAACAAAACAATCTGAGAATTTTGTTGCGAGCATCTTTATTTCTAGATGCTGCAGTTTGTGAAGTCTGTTTTTTTCCCGCAGCACACTTGGACGTGGCTTTGATTGGCGACTTTGTAAATCTTTCATACCGGGCAGGTTTGTAGCGTTTGAGCTGACATAGCCTCTGGATGCCTCCACTCAGCAGGACTGCATTATTTAAATCAGAGGAGGCGATTCTGTCTGCGAATCAGCCACCCTGCCCTGTGAGGGCCGCTGCACATGTGAAACACCCTGCCTTCCCAATGATAGACATTTGTATCCTGATATTTATATTATCTCTCTGGAGACATTTAATTATGACAAGTACATAAATCCACAGGAAGGGTGTTATTTAATAAAATAGCTGCTTGGACTGACTCTACACAGAAACACATGATTATATGTGTTTGAAAATAAAAATCCAATCCTCCCTTTTAAACCAGTCATTTTTCACTGTATGTACATTTCACTCAAAAAAAAAAAAAATCTACAAATAGAAATGAGTTACATGTTTTCACTAAGCAAACATACATGCACATCGCATGGATAAACAGCAAATTGATTCGCCCCCTGCAAATAGATATTTATCCTTGGATTTGTCCTCACTATTAGATTTTCTTCCTTTTCTTTCTCTCCCACAAAGTTTTCTCAAACAAGATGCTCAGTCCACAGTTGAATTACTATTAAAGAGCTGCTCCCCGCCAGCTCCTGGGGGGTAAATAAAACAGAAAATCTCATGGCCTTGTGAGGGCACTGAAAATCGACCGAGGTGGCACAATGTTTTTTCTGGCGCAGGAACGTGGATTTAAAGTTGGTTAAGATAAATAAATCTCCCCTCCTGATTACAAGGCGACTGCAGAGTCAATCCCAGGGAGCATCTTAAATGAATTATTGATCCCATGACCTTTCCCTGTGTTAAGGTTTGCTCTTGCTTGTTCTAGCCCTGTTGACTGGACTCACACTATGGGCAGTTTGGATTGATCAAACATTAGCTTTCCATATTAGACTGTTAATTGTCCTGGCTGTATTTGCACAGTATTATAACACTGGAAGCACCGGGCCGTGAGCACGTATCTTTAAACATGTTTCAGCACACACGCAGACATGTTGGTGTCTGCGTGTGTCTGAGCTCTTACTTTTTGATTTACGGCCAAACTGATTGAAACGGCATTTTCAGCAACGTAATTGCACAACGTCCTTGACATTTCAGCACAAACAAAAAGTCAAACAAAGTCAAGATACAATATTTTAGAGATATTTGTAAGGGGGTAAAACAAAAAAAAACAAAAAAACAACAGATGCGTGACAGACATTTGACTTAATTATATTCTCC